>NW_027175932.1:7816903-8164403 GCF_023055335.1 Clinocottus analis
AGAATTACAATCAAGCTCCGATTGTTTTCTGCCTGCTTTGTTCTGCCCGCGTAGCTGTAGAATTAATATGTGCACATATCAAACTTACCAATCTATTGTGTGTTCCTGTGTGCTACGCAAAAAAATGTCGAGTTTTGTTGAGATGCTTTTGTGTTTAGCAGTTGAACCTTCAAGCTTCACAACATTGTGCGTTTCAATCTGGCTGTTTTAATGTGAGAATGATGCTGTTTGTAATATAAACACTATTTCCATAAAACTAATGTGGTTGCCTTTTGTTAAGTATCCATGCATATTTGTATATGTGTGTCTGAATTAGTGAAGCAGCTAATAGCGTTATGAATGGTAATACTGAGCCCCAAAAAACCAAAGGCCACAAAGGGAGAAATAAAAGCCTTCAGAGAACAATCATTATGAATCCAAACACCAGTGTGTGCCAATCCTCACTTCAGTCTCTCTGCATTATTCATTCAAGCAAAACAAATATTAGCATATCAAATATGAGCTCAAATTCCCACGGGGCATTCGTACCACTCCAGAACTAAAAAGGGCAATTTAATGCAACATTTGAAACTCAAGTTAAAGGACTGTGCTTAAGTCAGTACAGGAGAGGTTCAGAGACGGGAAGCAGCAGAGAGATGACTTCACGTGTTTGGTCATTTGACTTCATAGAGGCCAAATCAACCGTTAACCTTGTATTCATTCATATTGTCTGTGATTTGATGGTACTTAAAATACATCTTGTTTATATATCTTAAGATTCAAGTGATAATAATGATAATCATATTAGAATAATGAATATAATGATGATTTTATATAACTGCGTGTATTACACCGTACATTTGATTTTCTAACTTTGCCATCATTACAACATTAGAATTCTCATTAAGATGTTAAACTAAAACATATTTTACTTTATTTTACTTTTTCTAAGAATGTGCCATGACTTACTGTGGAACCTTTAAGTGTGTTATGCTCAAAGACCTCTATACTGTCTTGACAGGGATGATGGGTAAAACCCAATTTTCAACAATCTAATTTCACACCATTGTCGTTAATGTGCGAAACGAACAATGGAATCAAATCGGTATATCTTTTTTGTGTAATTTCCAAACACTGAGGCTCAGGTCAGGTCCCTTGAATCTGATACGATCACTAATTAGGCACGGCACAATACAAAATGAGCGGTACCGCAGTACAAAAACCTTCTGTAATTATGAAATATGTGCTGTCATTTCTTTCATTGAATATCTCTGGCTCCACTTGGATTATTTTCCTAGTCTGCAGGTTTTTGTTTCCTCAATCATCATCGGGAGACATGAGGACAAAAGGAGGAGATGACCTTGTACACCCTATTATTAACATTTTACTGCCAGCATCCGCCTACACTCAGGGGGACATTTCTGCTACTTTTATATCAATGTTTCTTACATTATTCATCCACAGATTTTATTGACTACTACATGACTGCAGTAAACTCTTTTTTTTTAAGCATTAAAGAGAGCTTGACTTCAGGGATGGCAATGTTGGTCGGTTTTCTCCAGATATTTAGAAGGATGAATCCTATTGACTTGGTGGTCCACTGACTTTTCTCCTAGTTCTGAGGTTGACATTAGTGGTTTTGAGAAAAAAGTTTCAACAACTAATGGATTGACTACCACACAATTTGGGACATACGTTCATGTTCCCCTAAGAATTAATACTAATAACTTTGGTGCACCTCAATCTTTTCATCTAGGATTATTATCAGGTCAAAAGTTCACTGTTTGATTTTGGATTAAATTACATGCAAAACTAAAATGAGCTAGTTAGCAACTTTCAGATGGCTAAAGGGCTAAACCAAGATGGTGAACGTGGTAAACATGCATCAGCATCTCAGCATTGTCACGGAGGGGATATCAGCACGCTGATGTTAGCATTTAGCTTGAAGCACCACCGTGCCTCTAAGCATAGCCTCACAGAGCTGTAGTATTGTTTAGTCAGAAAGTTCATTAATTTAGGGCCGTAGGAATAGTACATTTGAAAGAAGAACTTCACATTCACATGAATAGAAATTCATTGGAAATCAATGTGTTAGAACAACCAGGTAGCACAGGAGCTATGCAAATATCTGCTTGTAAAACATTCATGACCAGCGTATTTATACAATACAAGATGTCCCCTGTCAATTTGAAAAGAGATAAATTATACAAAAGGAAGTGGCACCTGTGTTTGGTGGGTGAACTGAGACTGCTGGGTTTATAGCAGAGACATAATTTAATCCCATGAGAAAATGTAATCCAGCTAAATCACCCGTGGATATGAGATGCATTTTACTCTGTCGCCAGGTGGAGAGGAAACCTGTTGAGTCTGTCAATCTGTCTCCTCTTCTGCCTTCCCAATATGTTTGCGTGTCTCTCAGTCTGGCGACTACGTCTATCACCCGGTCTTTCTCCGTTTCTCTTCCTGCCTCGGCGACATGGATCAAATCCGCAGGTTTAATTGTCTCCTGCCCTTTGGACTTATCAGTGCTCCCAAACTGGCGGAGTGTCTCTTGGATTTCAGAAATCCTTAACCCTTTTAAAACATTCATTCACGAGGGCAATGTCTAAGCCACTCCGTAACATCCCCTGGACATCCGCAATATAGCTTAGCTTAATACATCATTTAATCCTTCCATTATGATAAGGATAACACGGAGAAGCCGGATACAGAGTCACGGACAGGAAAGGCAGAGGAGAAGAAAAAAGTGAAGGCAAGAAAGGGAGGGCTCGACCTGACATGTTAGCGGCTGCTGGTCTGATCCTCTTTGATAGCGGCGGTGTAATGTTTGACCCCAGTTGGAGGAAAGAAAGAGGGCATTAAAGGGTTGGGGAGGTGGGGTTGAGTGAGAGTGGGAGGACTAGTGTTTGACATGAGTTTGACCCCTTTCACGTTGTAATTGTCTGCGGCCTTTTCTTACGCGGAGACACGGACGTGGAAGAACATGTGATGGGTATAGGGAAAACAACAGTAGAATGACTGCTTTTCCTTTGACCACCAAATTCTCATCAATTTAACCTTGAGTGCAAAGTGGACGCTGCTGCCAAATTTGAAGAAGGATAAAGGCGTGGGCGAACCCGGCTGAGAAAGACAACGGACAGACAATCCCAAAACATGAAGCCTTCAACAGACAGCGAGAGACACAGGCAGGGAGATATACGCCATGGATCTAGTTTATGATGCTGTGATCCTTTACTTTCTCCTCTTTTCACTCAAAAAGGCTTCTGGTCATTACTTTAGTTAAACCCACTTTGGGTTAAGACCTGCTCTAAGATATGCGGCAAGCACAACACATCTGTTTTGACCCGTTTTACATGGCGATCGCCAGACACGTTCACTTTTGGATTCCTACATGTCACTTTCATCACATAACCCGGCCGTTGGTTTGAGTTCTCGACACAAACAAAGACTTTAGGCTCTGTTTTTAAAAGTACACAACACACAGGTCAAATCAGTAAAAAAAAAAAAAAAAAAAGGAGAAGAGAGCGTTGGGGAGACATTGATGTTTACAATGAAGGAAAGACAGAGTAGAAAGAAGGAGAGAAAGCTAGAAAGCAGAGGAAAAGATACAAAAAGTATCAAAGAGAAACTACGGCATCAAAGGGTGAGAAGACAGAGTTGTAAAGAAAACGGCCTTGTGGTTCACAACAAGCCTAATTGATGCAAAGCAAGCATGCTGGAGTCGACAGGAGTCTGTCCTCAACCCATTCAACTGGATATAATAATGGATATTGCCGTGTAGACATAGGGGACTAAGGATGCTCAAGATCGGAACAACACAGTTAGATTAAATAAAAACATATAGGTAAGGAAGGAAGGAGTATGGGAAGAAAAGGAGGAGCATATCGGTGCTTTGGGTTCTTTGTGAGGATGGGTCACGCTTCTAAAGCCTCTGCCAGATTCCCTGGCAAATTATCACACATTTACTCCAACTCCGGGGGCAAGTCCCCTGATGGTGGCATGAATCGTTTTCAGTCTGATATTTCATTGATATAAATGATTGAGTTACTCTGAATGAGAGCAGCGAGACAACTTGCCGAGGTTGAGAGAGGAGGTAGACGGTAGACTGTGAAGAAGAAGAAGAAGAAGAAGAAGAAGAAGAAGAAGAAGAAGAAGAAGAAGAAGAAGGTCGACAGCGGGGCAGGAGGGAGATGGGCGATGGCCGATAGGCCGAGCAAGGCAAGCACGAGGAAATGAGATCCAGCATCGCAGAGAATAAGCAAGGTGGCGAGAGGAACAACAGAGATGGAGGGAGAGTGTGAGAAACATGACGGCAGACGAATGAACAAGCAAGCGAGGACGGAGGAGGAAGAGTGTTGAGAGGCGAAGACGTTGGCGGTGTACAGATTCCTCTTCCATTACGTTCTGAGAAGAGAGAAACAAGGGATGCAAGGCAGCGATAAGAGGAAGTTGATTAAAGAGGCAGCGCTCACGAAAAGAGGCCCTGTATTTAGCATTCTCCTGGCACGGCGGAGGCTTATTTTCATGTCCTAGTTTGTCAAAATGAGAAGAAGCCAGAGGGTAACGGCAGAGACAACAGGCAGCGAGCGCACAGAGATAGTCGTGTTACGCGATCGAGACGGAGGGCGGGAGCAAAATGCAAAGTGGGGAGTGAGCGAGGGAGAGATGGAGAGAATGAGAGCGCACTCCTTCTAATTACCAAACCCTCAGCATCGTTCCTCTGCCACACTTCAAGGGACAGAGTGTAAAATCACACTGTTACGCACAGATGTTGACAATTACATAAGAAAAGACCTTACGAGATGAGAGATACGCGGCTGCATCTCAGTGCTGATGACTGGATTGAGTGTGGTGAAGCACGCACGGCACGGCGTGTGGTCGTCAGCCTGGTTGTGATTAGACTTATGGTCATATCTACACATTTACTCCTTATCGTACAAGTTGCTGTCATTTTTTTGGACTGTTTTGCGTGTGATCTCTGTCTCCAAATCTCTCGTACCTTCTCCTTTTTTGGGTCCCCTTCCTCCTTAACCCCGCCAAGTGTACGTCATGTTCGCGCTATTTGAATTAGAGTCTCTTTTTAGTTCGACGTAGAAAGGAATTGCTTCAAAACCCTCTGCAAACACCACTTCGTGTGTGTGAGAATGAGTTGAGCCTTCGTCAGATAGGGTGAAACAAAAATCACAATCTTCGCCCGACCATAACCGTAAGTTTCCTCAGGAGGAGGCAGGACACGAACCTGCTCGTCAAGGTCCCTACATCGGCCCACTCATCCACCCCGACGTCTGTGCGGCAGTAAAAGGATGTCACAACATTGTGTGCTTCTTTCTTCCATCCCCGCTTCCATCCTCTCCTCTTTCCGGTCATTTCTCCTCCCTCTCACTCAAACCTTCCCTCGCTTCCTCTCATCTCGCCCCTTCTCCCACTTCACTCGCCATCTATCCTCTCCTCTTCTACCATTGTCTCCCCTCCTTACATTGCAGCAGCTCTTCTCTCCTTCCCTGCTGCTCACTCCGGTCCTCTCCACCTCCCTCCTGTGCAGCCTGTAGGTGGCATGGAGGCATGTAAATTGGCACAGAGTGCATGAGAGTGATCTGAAAAACCCATTTCTGCTCCACAGCCATCACGAGAGACTCAGCTGGCGTATCCCCTCCGTTCCGCTACACTTTCACTCTTTTCGCGTTGCATCATCCTCGCTCATCCTGTCCTCTCCACCCTCCAATTATCTAATTTCACTCTTTTCCATCTCGTATCCTCTTTTTTTTTTTTTACGATCTCCACTTACCCAAATACTTTCTCATTCTCGGATCAGACATTCACTCGTTTGTGTCTCCTTTGCTTATTCGTCCATCACGTTGCTCCCTCCTTCTACTGTCCTGCCCTGTTTGCACCTCTGTGCCAGTTGTCAGAATATTCCATGGCCTCACAGTGTGTCTTGACAACACTGTGCCATGTGTACACATGTACAGGGGAAGTCGAGGAGTGGAAGGTAGGGGTGCGTTGAAGGGGGGAGGGATTACCTGCATCCTCCTGCAACAACTCCCACGTGGTAAATTCAGCATTTCCACAGCACTAATTCCATCATGTCACACTCATCACTCATCGTGCTCTGAATGTTTTCATGCAAAGTAATTCCAGTCAATTATATTTCCTTGTACTCAGAATTGATGTTAAGCTGCAGTCAACAAAAAACTTCTGACTAAAAGTTTTATTCAAGAAATGCGTCAAGTAAAAAGGTAACCATGGGACAGCTTCTACCTTTGCCTTCACATCTCCCTCTCTTTCTCTCCTCCCTCTCATCCTTAGTATCTACTTCTCACACGCAGCTCCTCTTCTCCATCCCCCGCCTCCTTGCTCCCTTCCCTCCTTTCCTTCAAAGACAGCACTTTGCCCACTTGTTTGTTTTCCCCACCTTCTCTCTGCATGTCTCGCTCTCATCTCTCCGTCCCCACCTTCTCCGTGCTCCCTCCCTCCCTCTCCTTTCCCCCCCCCTTCTCTCTTTCCAAGTCCGCTCGCTTGCCCGTTCATTCGTTCACTCTCCCGCCATCTAATGGGGCGCTGTTGCTATGGTAACGCGAGACGAACACGCTCGCGTTCCAGCACGAGAAAGACGGTCGCTTGTAAAGTGTCTCCCTCGCCCCCTTGTTCACTCTCCCCGGTTCTCTTCTGCACACTCCACTCCTCATGAACATGACACAATGAAAGAAAAGAGACGGTGAAAAGCAACATGGAAAACTAAATGTGTTAAAGTAATAATGAATAATTAATGATATCATTAAGTGGGATACAAAGCATACATACATGCATTTACACAGCATTTGCATATATATTATACTCATACATATACTCTATGATTACACACACTGTACATCAGACTATTAGACCTCAATGCAGATATCTGTTTTATTTCTGTATTTTCACATAATCAAAGAATTTGGAAATGAATTTCTATTTGTTTATTTTAGAGGGGGATAAATAACTAATACTGCAAAGTTGACATAGTTTTCATGGACTCTTCTTTTACACTGTATCTGCTGATCCAATACATGTTAAAGGTTTTCCTTTCTTTTTTTGGGCTAAATCTATGTACACATTTCTTTTCAGATTTAGGTGAAATGATGATTAGTTGTACATTTGCTTTGCGGCAGTGTGTGGTAAAGGCAGATTTAGCTGCTGTTTGTCAGCCAGCTGTTCGTGCAGCTCATTTACATGCTGAAGAGTCTGGTTGAATTTAGGAGAAAATAGTTCTCGTGGCTTAATTTTTCTTTTCAGTAAAGTCAAGCATGTCATTTTGCTGCCAAACTACACATTTAACCCACCACTTCAAATTTGGATAAAACTTTATTCCCTTACTCAACCGATCCCAATAATGGCCGTGTCAGCAAATATGTAAAGCAGAGCGAGCTATATGTTTACCACAGCAATGTCTGTGGGCTGGTCCCATGATTACACACTGTGGAGTTACATTTGTAATGCTTATCTAATGCAGATTTATTATAGCCATAATGAGCTGTTACAGCCAGCCAATGATGCAAAAATAAGTTAGATTTTTTTAGAAAAAGACCCGATTTCTCATTTGAATTACTACCTCTGTAAACATTAACCTTCATTAGCTTCTAGGGTCTCAATTGCTGGTGTTGAGTCTTTTAGTTAGTTAAGCAAATGTTGGTCCAAAATGAAGAGATTATTTTAGTTGCCAGGTTTCAAGTATTAGCTCATGCATCAAACCATGTCACGGAGGATACGAGGATGTCAAATAATATCAAAGAATGCCTCAGAAATAAAAAGTGCCAGTAAATCTGAAAATAACAGGATCTTGGGGCTGATATATTCTGATGTAGAAGCATTTTGTATGTAAATTATCTCCTTGTTGGTGCGACGCATGGTGAACTGATGGAATGTTTGTAATTTAGAGGGAAAATAATTAATATGATAAATGAATACCGTGAAAGCTAATTTAAGACTTCATCAGGGTATGTTTTTTAATATACTATTTAAACAACAGCTGAAAGGGTTTATTGCTGCCTTTGCTGAGAAACAATGAACATTTATTCTGTGAGAGACGAGTGTGGCAGAGAAAATATATTTCCTGTCACCTTTCTGTCTGGCACTTCTACCACATGCTGATGGACTGCTGGTTCTCCCCGAGGCCTTCACACCACCCAATGGACTGGAATCAACTCTCCATCACTATTTCTGACTGAGGACGATGAGACAAACCATAAATGCAGGTTGAGCAAATGAATCAGGCCGCAGATAAAAAAAATAGGAAATAACATGGTTTACTTGTTTTTTATACATCTTTTGGCATTTTGGCATACAGGTACTTTATACATTGTATTAGCCTATGTGTCAATAGTGACACTGGTTGGAAAATATGTATTATGCAATGGAATTATTCATGGGTTCACTGTGATATGTAATTGTATATTACATTAGATGGTTAGTACTGATATACAGTATAGTTCAGTCCAGTTGGTCACAACATGGTTGAGGGAAATGTCTCTGGTGAAATTCATTCATGTCCCAAGTACACTTCAAGTACTGTGTTTTTTTTTTAGGTAAAATAATCAAACAACAAATAATTAAATCTGTTAGATGAATGAAGTGGAATACAAGTATAATATTCCCCTCTAACAAGTAGGGAAGAAGTGAGTATGACATATCATTACCTTGAAACAATCAAGTAAAGTACAGTACAAGCACATCAAAACAGTGTACTTTAGTACAGTACTGAGTATATATATATACTTAGTTACTTTCCTCTTTGAATATAAGAGACCAGCAACGTCAAGAGATGTTTAATCAAGACATTAACAAATTTATACTTCACTTCATCCAACCTTTTTTTTTTCCGCACACAGCAAAATGGCCCTTTGTCCACAAAAGGGGATTGGAAGTGTGTTTGGATACACACTATCACTGGTCTTTGTGGTTGCAGGGGTACAATAAGTCCCTAAATGTTACTGGAGGTTGCTGCAATGCAGGGGAATAAAGATGGGGTGATGGGAGGAAACCGAGGGAGAGGAATGAAGAGAGAACGTCGAATTGCACAGAGATGTTGCCGAGTGGAGGGCTGGAGAGCAACAAACAACACGACAGGTCTATGAGAAAGATAAATAGATGATAGGACCCCTCTCTAATGTCTCCTGCTATGCCCTCACAGTGTTCAATGTAAGGATGCCTTGGGGTTATTATCATGCATTGTGATGAAAATGTTGAGTCCAAACACAACCTAACAAATCACTGTGGACACAAATTCCATTATGACTGCGTGTCTGCATTCCCAGTTCAATTTAAGATAACAGAGGTTTGTGCTGATTGATTTTTGAATGAATGACTTCATGAAGACAGATGTGTACTTTTGACTCTGGGTTTTATCGTCACTAAATATATTTGCAGAACAGTTTTTTTTTATTATTTTCTGGTGAAAACTGAACTGAACATCTTTGAGCTGGAGAGCGTGCGAATGGAAGAAATTCATCTGCCTTTTCCTCCTATGATTGTGTTTTGTTTGTGTATTTACTTCTTAGTATTATGACTCTAATTCTTCTATGAAGTTTGCTTTTTATTAGTAAAAGTGAGTCCTGAGCCATGTGGGCCAAAAAGTATACACAAACTGTAAGCTCAACTTGCTGTACAACACACACACACACACACACACACACACATATATATATATATATATATATATATATATATATATATATATATATATATATATATATATATATATATATATATATATCCTATCACACACACAGCAGCAGCGCACAGATCAGAGGGTAGTTTGTCATTCCATTAGCTGAAAGGTCAGTTTCTCTCCATTAGCCCCACACCACCTGTCTGGTCACATAAACTCTTGTGTTAACTTAAACTTTATAAACAATCCATTTAAACATGAGCGTGACTACAAACAGGCAGGCCTAGAATAGCAATGAAGCAAGAAATCAATCCGAAGCATAACATTTGGAATTAGACGGGTAAAGGGGTGGGTGGATTTTAGCATTTCTACCTCGCATGAACATTTTTGTTTATCTGAGTCAAAGTCTGTCATAGATCAGATGCAGTATCGGATTCCTTAGACATTACCAGACAGACAGTCAGTGACATAAGAAAATGAACCCACCCATTTATTCCTTTCTCTCTCACCATCTCCAGCTAGGTGACATTTAATGGAAGCACCTCAACAGAATGCTAACAGAGCCCTGCAGCCACTGAAGGGATGGAGGGGAAAAAAGAGAGACAGTGGTGACGGAGCAAGTAGAGAGAAGAACCATGATGAGCCACAGAACTTAACCTTTGAGGCATGGAAATAACAGATATGAAAGTCAAAAGCTTATTTCTGAAACTAAGATGGATATTTTGGGCAGAAAAGCTGAGAAAAGTGAAAGGTCGGAAGATACTAAGGTAGAGAAAAGAGGAGGGGGTGGAATGAAATTAAAATGGAGCGGTGAAATGGGCAGAGGGGTGCATGCAATAAGTTGCAGGTAAAACTGCTCGTGTCTCCAGTTGCAGTCTCAACTAATAATGAATTAGATCTTCCTCGTAGTCAGTTATTTTATTTGAAGCCCTTTCTGCTGATGATGCAGGATGATGTGCCCAAAAACTCATCAGTGTAAATCCATATGATTAACTCTTCTGGTTTGTTTAAAGTAATTCAGTGTGAACACAAAACTCACCAGAACGAATGCACCTATGCACCCCCCCCCCCCCCCCCTTTAGACCAAATGAACTGAACTAAAGGTGTGAAAGCTCTCTACGACACACTGCAGAATTATAATGAAACATTAAGGATGGAAAGAGATTGAAGGAAGTGAGGGAGCAGGGAATGATACTAAATTAAGTGGGGATGAAAAAAACAGGGAGGGGATACGTGGAGTGGAAGGAGCCATTAGGAGAAGGAAACTCATCAAAAGTAAAAGTAAGCAAAGTTCAGGACCACTGTGCCTTTTCAATGTCCCTTTGGCCCAAAAACGGAAAAGGGACGAAGAAAGCCATAATGAAGAGCTAAGTGGAACGATAGAGGCAATTTTGGAAACCAAATTAGGAGGAATACAGGGGAGATTATGGTAATCAGTAGGGAGTCTAGGTTTGTCTAGTTTGACAGCTCATTTTTCTGAAACCGAAACAATCGTCAGCTCTCCTGTTTCACGCCAAAATCCACACACTCGCCAAACAAATTCCATCCTGACACATAGCCACGGTACGTTCCTACACCCTTCTCGCATGATTACACGTGGCACACACTGATATTTAGAGCGCCTCGTGCTGTTCACATTATTGAGAAAAAACACCACAAACGAAGCCATATAGTAAAAGTAACGCAGGAAGCAGAAAGTGGCGTTCGCGGACGAGGCTGTTTAGTGTTTTGATGATGAAGCTCTGAGGCTCATGCTGGTTAAAGACTTCATTTTTATTTGGTGAGTGGCGTTTAGCACTCGGAAGGGTTTTAGTCCTATTTTTAGCTCTCAATGCTTAAACAAACACATTCATGTTGATAGAATATTTGGCGGAGTTGTGTGGGAAAGAGTACAAAGCCTGGCTATGAGTTTGTCATTTCTCTTGTAGCACAGTGTGCGATGCACCTGACAAAGGGGGATATCTTGATTTTCACCAATCTCCACCGACACCAGAAACGTAGTGGATACACGCATGAAGCCGACCATTATACCATCATACAATTCATCAATGTTCCCTACATGGTATTAATCCACAGCTGCTGTCGCCTCAATGTGTTACATATCAGCAACATGTGTTGTCTACTGTGTTGCTAGCTTCCCCTAAATGCTAAAGTAGACATCTAGAGAGAGAGAGAGAGAGAGAGAGAGAGAGAGAGAGAGAGAGAGAGAGAGAGAGAGAGGCGGTGAGACGGACACACCATGGGGAGAGGTGTAACTTTCTCGCTCTCGAGTGCAAATTGTTTAGAAGCACTATAGCGTCTGTGAGTGTGTGTTGCTCCACAAGAGGTCCATATGTGCATGCCCATGTGTGTATACTGTATTTAAGTGTGTTCCTGAGAGTGTGTATTTCATAGCATACGATGTTATGTCTCTGTGTGTGAGTAATTGCATGCATGTGGTGAGAGGTTGCCTGTGTGAATGTGTGTGTGTCCCTGCAGCAGTTACTATGGATTGTGTCTGGTCGTGCAACCCTGTGGACATACATACACACATATATATATATATATATATATATATATATATATATATATATATATATATGTGTGTGTGTGTGTCTTTCCATCTTCTTGCGTCAAGGACGCTATGTGCGTTTGAGCGTGTGCATGCATGCAGTGATTGTCTCTTTGTGTGTGTGTGTGTGTGTGTGTGTGTGTGTGTGTGTGTGTGTGTGTGTGTGTGTGTGTGTTGCAGACAGGAAGTCAGGCTCTGGTCTCTCAGTCTATCGGTATTCTGGCAGGCTGGGGGAGAGTCTCTGATTGTGTGACACAGAAGGAGGATGAGGAGGAGATAGGAGAGGAAGGGAGAGGAGAGGTGAGGAGTAAAAGAGAAGACAGGAGAAAAGAAACCAAAGATGAGCTGTTTTAGGTTCAGGGGGTTGTGAGACATGTGGACAGAGAGGAAGTGAATTAACAAAGTAGAGGGACACATCGTAAATTGAAAACAAAAGGCAGAGAGAAAGGTGAAGGCAGGAACAGAAAGAGCAAAAAACAATCTTTCTCAGCACGGACGATAAAGAAGGACTGGAATGTTAAAAAAGGAGAGAGAGAGAGAGAGAGAGAGAGAGAGAGAGAGAGAGAGAGAGAGAGAGAGAGAGAGAGTGAGAGAAGTAGGTGGTAGTTCTTTCTTATAAAATACAATTATATGTTCTTAAATGTGGTTTCAATTCCTAGAATAAGACTAAAAAAATGCAGACCAAGTATATTCCAGAGTAATTATGGCCGGGCAGCTGCAGTTATCCTGACGAGGGGGAACCTACCTCCCTGACCTATGATGTCATTCACATCAGATCTCATGTGTCCTCTGATGGCTGGGTAGAAGGAGTTCAATGAGTACATGCACACTCACACTTACACACACCCACACACGCCTAAATTATGTATGCGTGCATTCAGGCACATTAACACATGAAGCGCACACATCATGAGCACAAATCCTTAACCAAGTGAAAGGAATAGATGCTAAAAACTGCGTCCGGGGGCTAAAGGTGACAGATAGTTAGCATGATCTCTTTCCTCATGCTTCCTTACTCTCAGACAATTCTTCCATCCCTCCATCTGTCTCCGTCTTCACACCCTTCTGTCTGCTCTCTCCCTCTGTAACGTCCCTCCACTCTTACCTCTATCCTCTGATGACCCCGTAGAGATGCAGGAGAGAGTTAAACAAGTCCAAGAGGGAGAAAGTGAAAGAAAAGAAAGGAAGTGAGGCAGAACAGACTTTGAGAAGAGACAGAAGGAAGGAAGGAAAGCAGAGATCTCATTACTCCTCAGAGTGCAAGACCTACATTAAAGAATCTCTGGAGAGAAACAGGAGGTAGAATCATTCATATTCAGAGAGGATTACCTGATATCCTTGTCACATCTCCAGTACCAAATCATCCAACACAGATCCAAACCTGACAGCTATGAAGAAGGAAATATATTTTTTTTTGACGGGTATAATCCCACTGTAAAATAGAATAGGAAGAGAGGGTAGGGATTTTATTTCGTCTTCCCAGACTCCACTTTAAGTTCCTGCATTAAGAGACAGGTGGAGAAAGTCACACAGATGGAGAACGATGTGCAGACAGCAATGAATGGTGTAACATCTGTATTTTAAACTGACTGGCTGAGAACATTCTGAGGCTAGCAGAAACCACACTGAAACTAATACTGACAAGTAAAAAGTGTTCAAAAACAAGTGTTCACCAGCTGATACTTTTGAAGTACAAGGTACTTTTACATCTCTTGTAGTCCTAGTAGAAACCATAACACTGATGGATATCTTAAATTATAATTGTATTCCCAACACAAACAGTATTTGTTACGATTCATCTACTGGCAAACCGCTGTGTGCTTTCCTTTGTACCAATACAATTATCATGAAATGTTTTGCTATGAAACAAACTGAACGCAGTGCTTAGTCGCACTTTTTTCTGCTTTATTTGTCAACAAATATTCCAGTCTAACGTTAGGTTGAATCATGACAATGCATCGCATTTTAAATCGTAAATCCACCTGTAGTTTTATTCCATCCATTTAGGCAATGTACGTAGCAGCATTATGCAATAATCCTTATGAAAGCATCAACACCTGAGTGAGATTCATTAAACCTACCAAAGTTACACCTACCTTGTTCATCGTGTGTGTGTGTGTGTGTGTGTGTGTGTGTGTGTGTGTGTGTGATCATTTAGATGCTGCGATCACTTAAACATTTCCAAAAAACATTGCTAGTGAGCCACTGATGAAGCTGACGCATGCCGCCATTGGTACGTGTGTTTAAGATTACTCACAACTGATGTAGACCCTCACATTAGTGTTGGGAGACATTCTGATTGTTTTAGCATTCATGAAGTACAGTTATATTATCGCACATGTATTAAATATGCATAAATATATTTGTTCTTAATCTGAGCCCTCATATAGAGAGGAATGTAATAATCTTGCCGCGTGGAGCTCGGAGAACAAGCTCCTACTCAGCATCAGTAAAACCAAAAAGTGGATTGTTAATTGTAGAAAGAATGAGGTGTTAGACGTCATTGATGACATCAATAGAGCTGAGGTGGAGCAAGTGGTTTTAAGTTCCTGGGAATCAGCATCTCTAACAAACTGACATGCTTATCACATGAAATGCTCATCAACAACTTTTCTTCTTCGGGACACTTAAGAAGACCAAACCATTGTTCCAAGTTCTTGCACACAACTGGCACAGGATGTGCACGGCCCAGGACAGCAAGGCTCGACTCATTGGAACCCAGCCACCAAGCATCTGTGGTACTGGGGAGAAGAGGTGCCTGTGACCTTGAAACCCTGATATATGTGTGTGTGTGTGTGTGCGTGTGTGTGTGTGTGTGTGTGTGTGTGTGTGTGTGTGTGTAGGCAAGCTGGCAAAGACTAAAAGCACACACAGTAAACTTTACTGAGAGGCAGTACTCTGAAAGAGCAGTCAGATGACCAAGACACACTTTGACCAGGCGACACACACTCACGCACACTCATAGGCAGATGTGTAATGTACAAAAGTGCTTATGCCTAGTCAGTATAATGCCTGCAATGACCTCATCCGCCCACCCACGTATAACTGTTATTAGGGCTGGAAAGAACATTCTTTAACACATTTACAAAGACATTTACACAGATGTGCTCCTCATCACTCCCTAGAACAAGATGGAGGTCATTTTTAAAGAGACACTTAAATCCGTTGTGAAGGTAAAGCATTGTTGTGTTAAAATCCACGGTATGCCGCACAAGTACATTGCTTATGTAATGCTGATGTAATACTGAAGTTTAGCAAAGTCAGACAGACTTTTTGAATCACACGTAAGTCCATACACCCTGAGAGATTTAAGAGACGTATATCTCAAAACCAGAGGAAATAAAACTCCAACTATCTGCATGGATTGATACAACAAGAGTGATGACACAGAAATGCAGCGTGCTTGATTTATGGAAGAGACGTTCTACATTTTGAGAGAGGATTATGGCAGACAGAGCACGGCTGACAGAGCACGCACGTGTCAATGAGCCAGATGTTTCCTTAATGTGTGTAGCACAGGTGAATAAGTGTTATTGTGTTGTATTGCCCAGGGCCTCAGCCTCAGATCCTCCGACTTTTAGAGAGTCTGAAAATATTTTGTTCCCCAGGAGGTCTTTTTAGTTTTGGTGGTTGTGAGATTTTATCATCACCATAAATAGTGGATGGAGTGGAAGTCATTAAAATTAAGGGCTCACAGAAGGATGAGTGTTTCTGTTTGGACTCTTTTAAATACAAGATCAGCACCTTGTCAGTTATGGATACTTTTAATTTTTGTGAGGTAACTTTAATCGCTCTGAGCACCAGAAACATAATTATGTTAACACATATTGTCTTGAGATGGAGGCCTGGATATCTCAAAGATTGTACCAATAAACCCAAATGGCTAAATATTGAGATGTGCAGTGCTGGAAAGTAACTGAGGAGATTTACGGCAGTATAATTGTTTGGTATTCTCACTGTAAATGTATTTATATTTCATGGTACTTCTTACAGGTGAAGCTTCTAGTTTATAGATTAAGAGTTTACATATGAGCATAGTAATAATGTATTGCTGGGGAGTTAGGGAGTTTAAAATGTGCTCCACATCAACAAGCTAAAAAATTGAACTCATGTTAATACATCAATAATTAATGTCCAATAATATGATAGACCGAGGCAATTCTGCATAATAACAATTATTGACCTCTGATATGTTCAGTACATTTGCTAATATTTCTGTTCTTTTTCTATACAATGTTGTTTTTAATGCAGACGTTTACTTATCAGAGAGCATGGTCACAGCGTGGTGTTGCTCCTTTTGCGTAAACGATTTAAATACTTCTTCCACCAGTGGGGAAGTGAGAAAATATTTTATTTTTGTCATATCCAGGTGTAACAAGCCTTTAAAATGGATTCTGGATACAATATTGCCTTTTTAAAAACCCAATTGCGAGCCGAAATTACTTGCGATGATGAAAATGTTTCCGGAGCCTGAGAGCACAGCGAGCCACTGATAATACATTGAAGAGCATCAAAAATGCATTGGTCTCAGTAGGAAAGACCAACCAGATCTCAATGCCTCTAAAGTACAGTCTCTCTGTGTCTGCAGAACCCTGGTAATACGTTACCTTTGAAGAGCAATAAATGCGGGCTGTATCGCAAATCACACGGATCCCATAGTCCGTGTGTTATTTAGTTATTTATGCCTCATGGAAAAATGGCTCTCCTTTCCTTCCCGAGCAGCACTTATTAGTGTCACATATGGAAGATTTCTCCCCTCAGGTTGTCACGCCAATGTGGGAGTGCAGTATGAGTTTGGGAATATGTTTGACTGGAAGGGAAACAGAAGTCCGTGGAGTGTGCAGAGTAATATGAGTGTGAGAATTTGATCATTTGTTTGTGCTCGTGTGAAGGGTATTGGTCCGTGCATATTTCTGCGCCCCGAATCACAGCTTATTGCATTATAATACAAGTCATGCCTTTGTGATTTCCGAATGCAATTATGAGCGATGAAGAGAGTGCGTCCAGAAGCCTTCATTACATGTGGGTTCATATGGTGCGCCTACCTTTATGTGGCTGAAGAAGAGCGTGTGTCTGCACGAGGTTCTCCACATTCTCCAAACGGCCTTTCTGCAAGTCCCAGGGAATCTGTGCAAAGGGAGACAGAGAAATCAAGGTTTAGCAGGAGAGGATGCCCAGCCATGAAAGCCTGCCGTAATGGAGATAATAGGCTCTGGATCGACGAGTGGAGGCCAGTAAATTAATGGGCCCTCCTTGACACAAAGTCCATTTGTTAGTTTTGAAGCGTTGTGACAGTTAATTACTGAGGGTTGGCTTCAGTGGACCACTCCACTTAGGCCGCCTCGGAGAAGAAAAACATTTCCTGGTGTGTTGGGAGACAGAGAGGACAGCTTCAGATGCTGTGGTTTAAGAGTTTTGGTTTGCGCAAGTGTGGGAATATGTTGAGTGTGTCGGTTGTCTTTTTAATGCTTGTGTTTAATCTTTAGGTGCATCCAGGCAACAAACATCTCGCTGTTTCCATTAGGTTGCTTTGCCAAATAGGTTGTAATGCTGTTCACTGGCGACGTTTAGCCCAATCCAGTAAGTAGGACAAAGCTGGTTCTGCAGGTTTGGGGAGATGAGCACAGGATTTTCACAATGGAGAAGTTTAAGACGTGTGATAATGAAAAGTATGTGTATTTAGCATCATTTGCAGGACACATGGTTAATCTCCATAAGTGTAGCTTTGAAAGGGGAACATAACGCATTCACTTTCAGGTTCATATGTATGTTGGGTTTTTAGTTGAGCATTGTTCCATACTTTAAAAATGTGCTAAATTTGACGTTTAGAACATATCTATTCCTCAACATGACAGCGACTGAGCTGACGCACGTGGGAGAAGTTTGCCTTCAGGGCTTTCTGCCAGAAAGAGTTTATTTTAACCCAAATTGTGATATTTTCCTGAACCTAACTACGAAGGTTTGTTGCCTAAACATTGAGATTCACAGCAGAAGGAGCTTTCTGACTAAAAGCCCGGAGGGCAAACTTCTCCTGTGTGCGCCGGCAGCTCAAACAACGAATGAATATGTCAGTCGCCACTGATTGGTCAAAGCAAAACAAGCCTCGCCGAACAGGAAACAACTCTCATGAACACGATATGAGAAGGAATAATGAAGTAAAAGCTAAACAGCATGCAGTCTAATTATCGGGCTGCGCTGATGAAGGTGATTTCACTTATTCACAACATCTTCATTGCGATTGATTGTGCTTAGGAGTGGTTTTCATTAAAACACCCCATTTATATGTGCAGTTTACGCATTGAGCCTTCAGGGAGTTTGTTTGGGAAACATTAGTTGACTGTCACATGAGATGGTGCGTACCTGCTATTCTCTGTCACAATATTCCCTAATGTTCAAAGACAATTGTGCTGTCTGCTGGTTTCCTGGCTTTGATGTCGATGCTTTAGAGCGCCACATTAACACATTCTCAAGAAGAAATGTGATTCAAAATGCCCCACAACATCTCCTCTTTCTGTCATTGTGCTCTATGGATAAAAAAAACAACTCCTGTTTTGGTCGTTACTTTGGAAAAGTACCACTTAGATTATTCTGAAAACTGTTAACTAAATGTCCAGGTGTCATATACAAGACATGCGCATCGTCTAGTCCGATGACTAGTCTTGAAACAATTGGTATTCATCTCCATGAGTCCATTGAGAAATGAAATGGAAATAGTTTTTGAAAGAATACCAATTAGTTGTAGTTTTTTTTATTTTTTTTATTTCCACTAAAGGCACTGGAGAAGGTTATCTCAGCCTCAGTTCACAGACCTAGTGCGTGTGCGTGTGCGTGTGTGTGTGTGTGTGTGTGTGTGTGTGTGTGTGTGTGTGTGTGTGTTTGCTGGAGTAGTTACGCTTTGACTTGGTTTTCTTATAAATCTGTCTGGCAGTTTCACAGCTGTTAAAGGCAACTTTTAAAGTGTTGCTCCAACAGAATGAATTCCTACCAGGCCAAAGCCAAATAGTCCCCATTCTTTCATCAAAAGCACACTAACAAGGTTTCAGATTTTCTCTGTCGAATTGTATCTCCCCGCATCACATCAAATGTTAGAGGTGTCACCTTTTGTTTAAATGGCAGACAACGTATTTCAGTCAAATTCTCCAAATGTCAAACTAAATTGAAAGACTGATTGAGCGTTTGTCACGGTGATCTTGGCAAACAAAGCCTCCGGCTCTGTGTTCACCGAAAACGAAAAAATCCCTGGGATCAAAACACGGATCTGTCCTGCCGGTAGCTCCTGCTACTGAAACTACTATCTCTCGAGAGGTTATGTGTTCTGTCACGTGTGTGTGTGTGTGTGTGTGTGTGTGTGTGTGTGTGTGTGTGTGTCCGTGTGTCCGTGCGCTCCTCGGTTGTCATCCACAGCTAATCTGACATTCTGCTGCAGCAAACTGGCTGCATGCTCAAGGACTTCTTAGTTGCAGTGACTCACATGTTCTCAGATCAGCTTTTATATTATATTTTATGTAAGTGATAACCGCTGCTGTGACTTAGCGCCACTCAGCCGCTCGAAGCGGGCGGACAGCTTGAAGAGTTTACCTTTGTGTTTTGGCACAAACGCAGGACGATATACAAAGGCCTTGAGCCCATTGAATGAACTGTTACATCACAACTTGTTTTTTACACTTTGCAGGCCTGGCTGTATTAATTTAATCACACAGCAGTGGTCATTGCAGACAACCCTGACAGATCTGCAGAGGAGAGTACACTGTAGTTACGTCTGGTTGTTGCCCAGGATGTTTTTATACCGAAGAAATATGAACAGTTTTGGGTGATTTCCTTCCTTATTTCGATTATTGCCTTAACCCAGTCAATGTACTGTATCTACCAAGTAAACACTTGCTAAAATGAACCATGTTGTGTATTATTGTCTCTACTAACACAGAATTGCAGCGAGACAAAAGCGTCCGAAGAACTAAAAAGATGAGTGTACAACAAAAGGTATCTCCACTACCTTTTTGTCGATCGACCATTAATCAAAAAAAAAAAAAAAAGATCAACAATGTGTTGAATTAGAAAGAAACAAGTTGTCTTTTCTGTTGTCAGAAGAAAATGTATCTCTTTTTTTTACGTTGAAGTATGCACCTTTTGACGAATTAAAATAGGATTACATAGATGCACAGGAACAATATAGATATAGAGGAGAGATCAATGTGAACTTTGGAATCTCCCTGTTTCTCTTTCTGCAACTGCAGTGATGTTGTTGACCCCTCTCATAGCTGAAATGGTCAATTATGATTTGATTCCTTCATTTTAAACTCAGAAAGATTTCACTGTGGAATCAGGGGAACTGTGATGGCCACAATTAAAATAGGAACGCTTAAGAGCAATAGATTGGTGTCTGTACGCAACCTTGGAGAAAATCCAACAAAATGATGTTCATCCTCTATTTATTGTCTGGAACGACAGACTCCTGCCTGTGTTTGCCTGAGGCTATGTGTGTGTGTGTGTGTGTGTGATTGGGAGAGTTACGTTGAGATATAGTGAAAGAGAGAAATCCAAATCAGAAAGAAAACACTTCTCTAACTGTTTTCAGTTTGAGCAAACCCATGAGAAAATCTGAAGAGAAGCTGAAGAGGAAGGAAGTGAAAATGAAAGGGGAAGAGAGAGTTGAGGACCAAATTAAGGAGAGAACTCCACTCATTATTCAGCAGGCCCTTCAGATCTCAGACACTGTCAAGCCTCCTCTGTGTTAAATAGAAGAAAATACATTTTGCAATAATAATTTGTAAAAAATAAATTAAAAATAGCCCAGTCTTGACCCCTCACCAACCAATAAGGTATAGGCTCTTATCTCTGTGAGACTTGCACGTCTTATGTTGATAACACAGTGTAATTGGCGGACACATAGTGGGCAATGTTGTCATTATGCTTTTCAAAATGCAAGGACCATTTTAATGTTGTATTATTTACTGTGATCTGATGGTTCAGTAATCTCAAAACAACAAAAACCTACTGAGAAAGACTGAAAGTGTCCTCTTAAAGCGTCAGTGTTAATTAAAACAAATGGTCAAGTTAATTAAAACCATGCAACCATGTTGGCCCCTAACGGGGAGGCAATTCCATCAGCAGTTGTTTTTTTTTTAAACAAAAAACGTAATTTAGCCTTTGGGCGGTAGACTGGCTTCTCCTACTAGTGTATCCTTTGGTATTTATTGCTGTTATTTTCTAAGTGCTTCGCTTCTCCTAATGTAATATCATTGACTACTCTTTGTAAACTAAGTTGCTCCAGCAAATGTCCCACAATAGGCCTCCAAAGGTACACATAAAACAACTGATTGAGCAACACATTGCTGCCAAAACGCTGACTTTAACATGAACCTATTCAGCAATTATGATGCGTTTAATTGTGGTTAGCAGGAGGTTTAAACTTTGCAGCCTCACTGTGAGAACAGGACTTCTGGAGAGGAAATGTATGGGGAGCAGGCTGTCAGCGGCTCTGTGCAGGGAGGTGGACACACGGAGATGTCTCTTATTCCACTATTGAGGCCAAATTAAGTCTTTACATATTTGACCAGGGATCAATAAAAGAAACACAATTCTGCATTTGACAGGCAACCCGATGGGAGCAAATGTGCTGCCGTTTTAAACTTCCAAATCTAATAATAAAAACAAAAATTCGAAGCTGCTAGCTGCTGAAGCCTCAGATGAGTTCCAAAACAGATTATATAGCACCTTTAGGTAAAATGATACATTTCCATCTTCGCCACGAGTGCACCAGAAGTGTAAGTTCAGTTTGAGGAGAGAGGACCAAAGCTATCAACACAAGGGACAGCTTTCCAGCTTAAACCACAAGACGGCTGTGAAGCAGCAACTCTCAAGTGAATGTAGAGCATTGAGTGAGTTTACGAGGAGCAGCAGCGTGTGCAGCAGCAGCAGCAGCAGCGGCGGCGGCGGCAGCAGCAGCGCCGCAGAGAGCGGCTCTCCTCAGAGTGCTAGGCACTTGCCTGCTGAGCCGCTCACCGTCTCACAACACTGACTTTAAAACAGTGGCTTTGCTCCGGCATCACTGGGTTATCCAGGGACAGGTGATCCATCTGCCAACCAAAAGTGCAAACCAAAGTGCAGTTCTTCCCCCTTCTCCAGGTTTGAGTTTCATAGCGGCAGAATGAAAGGGAGAGCTCATAACCCAGTGTTCAAAAAACACTCCGGAGATTGAAACCGAGAGCCTCGAGAGGTTCTACGTCGAGGCTTTTGTTACCCTTCTACATGTGATGTACGGTTATTCCCAAAGACTGGGTCAAGAAAGATTTAAAGAGGGGGTCACCAAATCAATTTAGCAGACTTTCTTCCAAAGTCTTTTGTTTGAGATGAATCTGCAGTACACCTCCACACGGAAGAGCGAGCTGGGTCTTTTTGCTCTGATCATTGTAGCCGACTTAAAACTTTTAATTGAACGTGAAAAGGCTAGCATACGTTATTTTTTAGATCGACTGAAAAGATCCCCCTGAAGATATTAATTTGGTCTCATTCACAACGTGTTTGACATGTGTATATGTGTTTAATAGCACATCCAAAAAAAAGCAATTAAAGCATTACATGCACTCAACTGTCAATCTTATTACATTTAATTCCGTAATTATTTAATAATAATAAAGCAGATATGTACTTGTACCTTTAATCAAGAGACTTGGTATTAACCTTTTTTAGAGTTTCAACATGATTGAAGGTCAGACTTAAAAATTGCACCCCTTTATTCCAACAAAAGAATGAATGAACATTGACTTCACAAATTAAATCCAGTTTAATTAGTAATCTCCCAGAGAGAATAGATCCTCCTCCTCTTCTTCTTCTTTTATTTAACTTGTATTGGCTTGAAAGGTGCTTTCTTCTCTACCGCAATCAGAATCAAGACAGAGTGCAAATTAGTCATAGTTATGTCTGAGATCCTTCAAAAACGTAAATCAAAATACATCATTTTCGCCATTGTCCAAGACCGCCCAGAATCAGAGAGTTTGACCTTGTCCCCGTTGATTTTATGTTGAGCAGACAGCCTGCTCGGCAAAGAAAGTTAATCCGTAACTCTGGGGCCTTGACGTGTGTCTACACTCATATTATTTAAGCTACACAGTGTAAGGTGTGTTTTAGCATTTCCTAACTAGTCACACAAACATCCCAATACTCACGTTCATGTAGACAGATGCGTTCTTCAGGAAATCATTCCTTCCCACAACAATACGACTGTTCAATAAATCTCCCCAGGCCAGATCCGTGGACTAATTCTTACTGTACACATATATATCTTCCACTAACTATATATATATATATATATATATATATATATATATATATATATATATATATATATATATATATATATATATATATATATATATACATACATATATTTTACATATTTTGCACATTTGCACCCTGTTTACATTTAATTTAATTCCTGTTCACACTTAATTTAACCGCCTGAATACACTGCATTTAATTTAATTTCCATTTGCATTTAATTTAATCTCTGAATACACTGCAGTTATTTGTTATGTATATGATTCTATATATATATATATATATATATATATATATATATATATATATATATATATATATATATATATATATATATATATATTCATTTGTTTACATATTTTTTTTAAATTTTTGTATATATCTGTTATCCCTGTTCTTATTTATTTTATTTTATTTTTTAATTATTTCATTTTGTGTGCTTAGTTTAGTTTATTTCATTGATGTCTGTAAGTGTGGGATGCTGCTACTACGGCAAAAAAAATTCTCCTTGGGGATTAATAAAGTACTTTTCATTCATTCATTGATTCGTGAGTAGCAGTACTGTGAACTGATGACTCGTAGCGACCCCAGTGTCATCTATGTATCCCCCTTTTTCTTATTCAAAGCTTTACACACACACACACACACACACACACACACACACACACACACACACACACACACACACGTCCACCCACATGTTATCCATTTTCATTTGCAGAATTTATACCGTGCACTGCTCTTGGCCTCGCACTTTAAAATCCATAAGTTGATTCACAGCTGATGCGACCCAGTATTGCTGTTGTTTCCCCCCTATGATTGATGGTTTACAGGTTTATTGCTCAGGTTTGACATATCTTTCTGTGGGTCAGTGGGCTTATTACCGGATAGAACGTAAATCCTCACTGTGATTGACAGTGGGTCATGACAGCGCTGGCTATAGTTGAGATATATATGTGCTGTTGGGGTGTGAATACAGTGGTGTAAAAGCTATTTATTGTCATTTAAAGGAGGATTTTGACATTTTTGGAAAGGAGTTGCTTTCATGCTCTGTTCAGACCATAGTGGTTGATTATAAACTCAAGAATGGTCCATTATTAAGCTAAATAATATGATGAGTTAAGTTACTTCTTGGAGTCTTTGCTGATCTCATCTAAAATCCAAGTTTTTATGCTAAGCTAACCTGGCTCAGGCTTTGTCTATTTCCTCCTCAAACTTGGAACAAGGATGGGTGCAAGAGTGCTTTCCAGAATGTTAAACTATTCATTTAAGTCCAATTCATGAAAAGTGTATCAGCAGAATAGTATCCTCCTGGGGTTATGGAAGCAAAATCTTTTGTGTAGAAAGAGTTCGGGAGGCCAAAGCGAAGGATGACCTGCTAACTTCATTGGGGCTGTGTTCTTTTTAAAGTGGTATGCGTCAAGTTCAAATGTTTTCGCATCTCCTCCGTGACTCAGAGTGAAAAGAAAAGTAAGATCGACTGGGAAATAGCATCCGGCGTTTCAGAATACTGTTGTGGTGCGCTGTGAGCCGAGCCTCCAGGTGAAGCTCCCACATTAACTAGCAATCCAAGTTTCATCCCTCACCCCAAGTCAAGAGTTTTGGGTCGTGACCAAAATAATGACATTTGGAATGTTTCAGATTACATTTCCTCCGTGGTCTCTTGGTTTATTTTCAGGGACTTCTAAAAATTAAAAAAAAAAAAAAAAAGCCAAGTAAGGTGGTGAGAGCATCTGATCGGCATGCCACCTCCCTAAAGATGTATTCTGGGCACAACCAGAACATGCTGGAGGGATTACATATCAGATATTGCCCGGGAAAAGCCTCATGAACCCCCTAGGATCTACTTTATCCACAGTTAAGACATGGGGAAGCACAGTCTCAGGAGTCTGCACTCGCCCCACTGCTACAGGTATCACCACTTTGATCGGAATTACACACTGTTGTTCAATCTAGCTCAGCATTAAACAAAACTAATTTATATTTGAATTTAATAGACTTCCACACTGTACCGCAATGACAACAATTCATACCATAAAGTGCATGGCTTAATAAGCTCCGGTTGGTTGAAGGCAAAACATAAAAGAAATGGAGAGAGTAGAGGTAATGAGTCAGGCCGCCCTGGGCTCCAGAGGGGGGGGGGGGGGGGACGTATAAAATCTGAGATTGATAGAGTTTTTGAATGTGTCCAGAGCCTGATCTTGTTAAGGGCTCCTATAATTCCTACCAGTGCCTGTGGGATAGCATCACTTCCTGGAATCAAACTTCAGGTTGGTGACTATATGGCAGAAGGGTCAGAATATGACATCATAGCCGTCCGTTCGTCCATCCATAAATGGATGCATCCATCCATTCATCCATTCATGCATCCAAGCATTCATGCATCCATCCAGCCATCCAGCCATGCATTCATTAGTTGCTGCTGGCTTGGTTGACTTAAAAACTGCTGCATGTTTTAAGCATTACCATCATGTCCTATTGCAATCAGTGTGACAGAGATCTCTGTATCATATGGCACTTTTTTTATTCATTAGCAGCCCATATACACATCCTCCATATATGCAATTTTTCGACAAATAAACATGACTTACATTTTGGCAAACGCAGCTATAATAGTGGTTTTACATCAGGTTTTGAAAAAGGACAAACTGTAGGGCATATCTGCTACCTTTCTCATAAAATACAACGCTTACCTCGGGGGCTGAGACTGTGGTCGAAAGGGAACGCCACACAAGTGGAGTGCAGAACAAGTGAAGAACAGGCACTAATCTCAAACAACCTCAGGTCTAGTATTTGCATTCGGGCAAATGGAATTTAATCTAAATGTATGTGTGTTTGTACGCTCAATCAACACACACACACACACACACACACACGCACGCCCACACACACACACAATAAAATGTCACTGTTATTGTTTTTTTTTAACTTCTTTTACTGTGACATTTGAAATTCTTTGGAAAGGCAAGGCCAGTTTGCCCGAGGGTGGCGTAGAGAAGAGCAAAACCAGCCTCAGTATTGTTTGCATTTTTAATTGCTAATTTGATATCAAGGGACAAGATTAGATTTTGGGTTTTCATTTTTGCAAAGGAAAAGGAAATGGTTTGGCGCTTGTCTACGCCAGCAAGGAATTGGGCTCTGCCAGTCTTTGTCGGTGGTTTTCTGAGCTGCGTTAACTGCGGCGCACCAGTACATGACTCAGCAGAACAGAGGGCATTGTGGGAGAGAGCTGCTATGCAGAATGAAACTTTCGTTTCAAAACCTCATTCAGTATTTCCTTTCATTTGAATCAGTTTGATTTAGAAAGTGCAAACTGAATACTGAGGAAAGTGAACAAAAGAGCAAAAACTGAAACAACAATTCTGGATTTTGTCTTATTTTCAACGATTCTACAATAATTCTGGAAATTCAGCAAGAAAGAAAACACATCAAAGTTTTGTATCAGACTTTTCTTTGTTCTCCCAACGAGACGCAGGAAGTTTAAATCTGAAGTCCTGTGAGTCTGCAGAGCCAAGTGAGCACCGTTCACCCGCTCCATCACGCCGCAGGAGAAGGATGAACATCATTTTAACAAAACAGTTTCAGACACAGGTGGTCGTATATTTTTTTTTGGTCTCCTCATGAGTCGAGCAAAGCCCTCTAAAGTCCCAAATTAGCAGAGAAATACCACAAAGTAAGAAATAAGTAATAATGAGTATATCACATGATATATTCGACAAAATAAACGATTCAAAAACTGACATTTTAAATATGAACTTGCAATTTATTCACATATAGCATATTGTCCGGCAAAGCCTTGACAAACATGCCGTACCTTTAAACTTAAAACGTACTTTAAATGTAATTATAATCTGATGTAATATCAGCATATATACTATATATATAATATAAAACATTTATTGTAGCTTCACCTAACGTGGCCTTTTTCTTGGAGTACAGCTTCAGAAATCAAACACGAGTTCAGGGCCACACAACGTGATCTGAGTCTGATTACTTGATAATAGAAATAGTAGTAATTAGATAACAAACCGTGATGAAAAAAGCTGTTTTAAAGTCTCATCTCAAACATGAAATCAGAATGTTCCGTCAGGAAACACCAAACTGATCATTTCCCCACGATCTGGGATCCTTTGAAGTTATCTCATTTTGTGAGGAGCAGAATCGGGAGGCATATTAACATCTTAAACTTGTTATATTTGGTTGCCAGATAAGTGCCCAGATTGCATGAAATATGAGCATGTAAAGCCCACAGAGAGTGATGATAGGCTGTGGATATTATTTTTCCGTACCAATGTCTTTATTACTGTTTCATTATTTTTCTTCTGTTGCTTTATGAGCACCATTTGGGATTTGGGGTGTCCATCCTACCAATAAACCTGTGTACACCCTGCAGGGTAAATCGTTGTTGGTGTACTTACACCCTGACAAATATGTTCTTTATTTATAGCAATTTAAAGTAGAATGGTGTCAACATAGATTGCTACATGTCTATTTTAGGAGAATGTACTGATTTAATTTTCTTAAGGCTGCCAAAATCAATATTTGTAAAACATATATATATATATATATATATATATATATATATATATATATATATATATATATATATATATATATATATATATATATATATATAGCTGCTAAATACACCCATACGTCACCACCGGCTGGAAACACAGTCTCTGAACTACAATGCAGTGTCAAAGTAAATATGAATAAACTTTGACTAAACAAATGACCAGCGCTCTGTGCAACAGAGGGGGCGGGGTTTCAGGGCTCTGCAGACCAAACCTGGCGTGTCGTCCGTAGCGGCCATCGAGGCTCATGACTCACCGACTGCAGATGAACTCTGCTGCTGTTTGCCGGCTATACTGAGTTTTCTTCACTTCCCTTGAGTCAACGAGCGATGAGAAAGAAAGAGAGAACAAGAAAGAGAGCAAGTGGGCCAAGACAGAAATAAATGAATGAATAGTTCCGAAAACAGTGACGGCGCAGCCGTGACCCTTGAGACAGCAAGGGAGAGGTCGCCGAGAGGACGGCGGTTGCTCAGAGACGTTACAGGTGTTACCAAGTCAAATATAAGTTGATGATTTTTACTGAAGTAAATTTCAACAACGCCTCGGAGGTTTACGTTGTACAGAATTAGCTGGGCCCGTTGCAGATCCGGCCTAGTCATGTGTGCAGAAGGAAACAACCCGGTCTGGCAGAACAGACGGCATGCTAATGTTAAACATCCTGAACAACAAATGCCTCTGAAGAATTGTTCCTGGATCACTGGCGCTTTATGAATAGCAAAGGTATTGAAGCAGAAACTGAGTGAGGAGCACAAAGAGGCAGGTGGAAGGACAGATAAAGATAGACACTGATAATAAGATGGATAAAGTTAGAGCGTTGCACTCATCAAGGTGGAGATTTGAGGGTGGATTACCTCACTATTTAATGTAGCACCAGACCTGACAGGTGGAACATTTTGCTTTGACTTTCAAATATAGATATAGTTGAGGCAACAGACCAATTATGTTCATCTTTTTGACCCGTGGCTTAAAAATCAGAGATATGGACCGAAAGACAAAAGAACAAGAGTGGTTAAGTGAAACTAGGAATCAAAACCAAGTCTGCTGGCGGATAGAAAATGCAGCAACAAAAGAAGCGCAACCGAAAAACACAAAGAACAGAAAAACATCCTCCATTAATGCTGAAGCAAACACTTACTCCAATAAGTCCTCTGCCATCGATTTTACAGCCAGAGTGAATTTGTGTTCGATGGGCAAGTTTTCAGCCCGACCAATCACTACGACCAGCTCAGCTAGTGGTGGATCAATTAAAGTTGGAAAAAAAAATAAATAAATCTAATCACATTTAATTTTGCCGGACTAACTCCCTTAGCAGGAATTTGTGTAAAAGAAAGTTAAAGTTTGAAAGGAAGGAAGGAGAAAAGGGGGGAGATGCATCAACAACAACAAAAAGTGGGAATGGAAAATCAACAGCAGAGAAGAGACAATGAAGCAGTGAGAAAATGAATAATATGACAATATTGAAACTGTTTTTTGAGTCATGAACACTGTGATTGTTTTAAACAACAGCGTCTGAGTAATCATGAATCGGCTTCTCTTGATTCAAACTTCTTGGAGACTCGTATGACAACGTCAGCATCATTACTAGAATCAGCTGTTCACTCTTAGAGAACCAGTTCATTTATTTATGCACTGGAATTATACAGTTACACTTTCTCAAGTGCAGATACATTCGACTCTATAGTCCTCTATATGTGATCTATATGTCAAATTCAGTTTGTGAGACGTTTCCAAATCTTTTTGTTCTCTCCCGTTTGTCTATGCATTTGATTGAGAGTTGCACGAACGCTATTTAGCAGAGTTGTGTTACGTAATAGAATCAGAAGCAGAATTACATTAAAACTCTCTGTATTTTTGGGAGGTATGACAACTTCTCACACTGCATTTGTTAATGCGCCAAAAATCGAGTAAAGAGTAGATAAAGATCACACTTTAATAAAGGAACATAATAAGACATGCATGCCAATGCGACTATTTTACAACAGCAAACAGAGAGCAAGAGGCTGTTTGCTTGAACTTGATGTTTATTATGCTGTGAACGTTTGGATTGTTGTGTATTATTCCTAAATCTCTTTTCAAATTGCCATGTTGTTTCTTATTTTATCTTAGTTTCAATTTTTAGTTAATAATTAGGTCCACACATTCTGAGGTGGAACTACATCCTGAGTAAAGGTTTTGGAGTCAAATCAATATTAGCATTTATTTTTATTTATTTATATTTAGAATTTAAGAACAAGTCCCATCACTGCACTGTGCTCACTGAGCTTGCAGAATTGGCCTGGAAGGCAGTTTGGAGCTGATTGCATAATGAGCAGCTGCCTCTGTAAATCAGTACGTTTGCAAACGTGGACTGATTAAGGAAGTGTTTGTACATTTGCAAATTTACCGATTCAGAACCTTTTGTGTGCTTTCAAATGGGTCATAAAAAAAACTAGAAGAAGAAAAAAGAGACGGAGGACGGGTAAGACAAGGTCATTGTGACACTAGGAACCCCAAAAGCTAGAGAAAAATACACATATCAGATTGACAAAATGTCAGAGAAGGAGCGTAATACTGAGCTATAAATGAAGCCAGAGAAGACGGGTCAAAGACAAGGAGACGAGAGACGAAAAACACCAGGGTGAGAGGATAGTAAACGAACACAGAAATGAACTGACAGAGAGTAACAGATCAAGCAAAGAAGCACAAGATTGAGAGAGGATGAAAAAAAAACTAAACTACAAGAGATGCTCCGGGTCGGAGAAAATGGAGAAAAGAGAAGCTGTTAAACAGCCGCCTTCGGTTGGATCCGAGCCATTTTAATTTGTCAGTCGGTGCTCAAGTGATGAAACTGATGGATGACACCCAAGGGACGGCTAACTGTAATAACTACAGCCCAGAGAAACTCAGACACACTTTTTGTACAGGTCTATCCTGACCACATGAGACATCAGTATCAGGAGGCGACGCCCTATCACCCGTCAGCAGAGCAGAAGCCGCTCCGTCACGAGCAAATGCTAGTTAGCCTAAGTTTAGATGCCCGGAAAAAACAATGTTCCACTGTGTTGAGGGTTGAAACAGTGCCGTGTCTGTACCAATACCAGTGGCCTCAATGTGATGTCGAAAGCAGTGGATTTCTTCATTTGATCCCCATCATGTGAAAGGAAGCTGTGTGTACGTCCCACTGACTGCCCTTTAGACGCCACGCTGCACAACTCCCACCACACACAACCTAAAAAAAAAGGTGTAAATAAGACGAATGTGTATTACAGAGGTTCTATATGTTATTACAAGAAGAGACCAGGCAGACAAACATCTGAAAAAATGGGAAACAATATCCTGACATGTTATTAAAACGCTGAAATGTCGCAGTGAACTTCATAGATAGAAAATACTGGTTAATAACAATTTGTGGAATTGTGTTACAATGTAAAACTAAGAGAACAAAGATCAGCTGAAAGGAGACTGACATGTTTTGTTCAAATGTTTTTCCATAGAAGAAAAAGGAAAATAAAAAAAGACAATTGAAAATACACGTGTGATAGAAATTACAAGTAAAACACATATTTGTTGGTGTTGCTGCAGACTGGTTTTGTTTGTACAAAATAAAAACTAAAACACAAAACTTTAATCTAAAACAAGAATCAAAAATGTTTGCAAAGTTTTGGGATTTTTGATTTCTCAAAGGGCAACAAAATTGGGCTCCCAACATAATCAGCTGCAGTGTATCTCGGAGCCAGGAAGTATAAGCATACACCTCGTAACATTTTATTTGCATGTTCCTTCAGCTGTCACTCATTCATTAGTGTTTTGAAGAAAAAACAGAAGTATTTCAGCCCCTTTTTTCACTGAAACAACTGCCTTTAAGAAGACATATTACATGAGAGGAGTGAGTTAAGGGTTGCTCTGCATTAGTCATACGTGCAATTTTCGGGTTTGACAGCAGGAGCCAATTACTGAACGAAATGCTGACTTGTTTGATTTGGTGGTAGTAGGATGGGAAGTTTCAGTATGAAAAATGTGCTTAGAAATCACAGCTTGTCAGAAGCTCATTTCTCAACCAATGGCTTGTAAAAAAAAAAAAAAAGAAAAAAAAAGTGAGCCTTAATAGTTTGGTTCATCATTTAACGTTTAATGTTTTAAAAATGATTCAGGCTCCTGAAACTATGCAGCAATAAATATCTTTAAATGAGTCATAACTTTCTGAGTGACTCATGTGTGCAGTAATTATTTTCGAAAGTATGTTTTTCGCTTTTAAGAAAAAGTATCTCAAGGAGGCTCAAAAAATTGTGCAGATATGCAGCGGTTTCAAAACCAATACAACGTTCTCACATTCCAAGCCTGTTTTAAAACTACGTTTTGTATTACTGTCTTTATAAAAAAAAAGAAGGCAAGCCACTTTTTTAAACTATATATGATATATTTGTTGACCTGGAGAATACAATAACAACTTAATTGTGACAAAATCATGTCAAAAGGTTTCAAACATCATTTGCAGGGAAGGATGCAGTTTGGCAGAAACAGATATAAACTCCTGCATCTTCCACTTCTCTTCTCACTGTGAGCTACAACACATGCAACATGCACCTGTCTTTACTTGACGTTCAGGTCTCTCTGTCCCTGAGATAACGCAGTGCATCACACCAAAGGCTGTCAATGTGTTTTGCTGCAGAGAAAAACTTCCAAGAACAATGTTGTTAATTGCTGCCTGTTTTTTTTCCCCCCACAGTCGATCACCACTTCCTCAAAATGGGAAAGCGAAGCCAGTATCCACTCATCTCCCGTTCCTCTGACAAATCATTTCTTTTCTTACATCCAGTTTTTCCATTTAGTTTTGCATCGATCCTCCACATCTCACTTCTTCCCTCCCCCCTCTTCATCATCACTTCTTATTGTTTGTTTCTCTAAATCAACCGTCAGACTTCCTAACCCAATAATTATTGGTCATTGTCTCACTTCCTCCATCTCTCTTTCTAACTCATGGCCCAGGTTGACTTTTTCTCTCTCTCACACTTGTCTCTGGGAAACTCTGCTGCCTAAGTGTCATTACTTTGGCGAGAACAAGCCTTTAAGGGCTAGAGGAGTAAGGCAACACGTGTGCATAGTGTACCATGGAACACGCCCAGTGATGGATTATATTAAATCACCAAAACGTACACAGATCACATCACTTTCCTTTTTGCTTTGTCTTTTCTATTATTTAAAATGATTCTATCTGCTTGAGGACGCTGGTGTATTTTTGAATCCCAACAAATTGCACATACATGTATGAATAATGTTAAGAATCCTGTTCTATATCATCTTTTATAACATTTTCTTTTGCCTGATAATGAAGCGCCAAAGAGCTCCTTCTGATGATGTACAGGAGGATGCAGGAAAATATGGACCCGTATCATGCAGCTAAATACAACAATCATTGCCAACCCGCCATTTTTCTTGCTATTATGTAATTTTACCATGCAGAATGAATAAGCTGCAAGCCATTTGTCCCTCCTCCTCACGGCTTTGTTCTACTCCTCCTCTACACTTTGCTGCGTGGTTAAAAGCACACTGTTTCCATAGAGACAGCGACTGCCTGTCAACTCATGGTCAAGGCAATGTGAGAAGGAAAGCAATAACAGGGCAGTCAAGCATACAGAGTTTCTGGACGCTTCAGGGGCCCACGCCTTGTCCACGGCTCCACTTGTGAAAAGAAAATAGTTTGGGATCATGGGTGGTGCAACCAATATCATAGGGTAGCATTTGTTGGGTTAAATATGTAGACTCATATCAACGAGAATAACAATCTACAGCGTGTCCATGGCTCTATAGGAATGCAGCACAAGCGAAATGCTCGCATACTCACATTGACGGCGGGAACATACTGATGTTTATGACTCATTGTTTGCCATTTTAGTTGCGCGTGCTCACATTTGCTAGATCTCAATAAATACAAAGTACAGTTTAGGTATTTAGCAGGTATTTTGTCATCAACCAAACTACAGCAAACATGAAAGTTTTGTCCTGATGCCACTAGATAATACGTCAAAGGAAGAGTTAATTAAAAGCATCTTAAAAGGGTTTCTGGATATCTTTACAAATCTTTCATTAAAATCCATTTAATAGTGTTTTTAAAAATAAACAAAAAAAAACCTCATGGTTGAGTTAAAATCATGGCCATGAATATCTGTACATCTTTCAATTCATCCAACAGCTGAAGAGATATTTCAGTCTGAACTGAATTGTTGGACGGACCAACCAACAGACAGACAGAGGTCAGTAATAGACGGACCCCAGTCTGGGTCCGGACATCGTACCCGGACCCGGCCCTCTCACCGATAGATAAGAATGAATTGAGAATAAATCGCTTCTATTTGAACCGCTGCAATTTAGTCAAAGACAAAAGCTTGCTGTTATGTAACTCTCAACCCTTATTGTTGCTCTTCACTTCTACATTTGGTGACATCACACGTACTTGAACTTGAGGGGATTAATCATCAAGTGCATGACTTCCTTCAAATTCAATCAAAGTGGGCCAATAACTTACATTGCCACATAGTGACAGACTGGCAATCAAGACGCTGCCTCCTCGACAAGCAAACCGTGCACACACATACTGTACACACACACACAAACACACACACACACACACAGCTTAAAAACTAGTCACCTCAACGGCTAAATGTCTCGCGGCAGTTATGTGGCTAAAATGGCGTCACCTGCTGTGGAATCCCTTTGACGTCTCCCTTTCTCAACTTTCCACTCGATTGCATCAGTGGCCACAGTCACTGTGACCTCACATCTACACAAAGCGGTCTGCAGCTGATCGTCTTTGTGAATGCTCATTGGTGCTTTACTGACGCACACTGCCCACTTGAGGAGAGCACTGAGCGCTGTCACGGACTGTCGCACATGCTCTGAAGACGTTCGACCTCTCTTCAAGCGAGCATAAACAATCAGTGGCGGGCGCATACCCACACCGATACTCACAAAGAGCCGGATTCCGGCCCCTGACCTTCTGCACTGCGTACGCGGTGTGCTTCCTGCAAAGATGATACGGCCCTGAGCTGGATCTCTGCAGCCTGAAACTGCACCACTATCCGCTTTCCTCCAAACATACATGCTTGCATTCTAATAAAAAGCTTGAATACGAATTGCTGACTCATTGACATTTAACTTGTATCATTGAGATCCCCATAGGTGTATTATACAGATATGTCTTATTTTTATGTCATGGGGATTTTAGATCTCCACCTCTGAAACTTTGGGACTATTTCTTTGGTTAAAACGTTTTTCCCTATGAAAACGTCTTTTCTGTGGTGGCTACCTGAGACACTGCCTTAGGTTGGTGATAGAAACTGAATACCTAATAATTGTGGGGTTGACTGACATTTGAATTTCAACATATCCCGATGATACTACTTGACAATTAGAATAAACCTTCACTGAATACTTTTAGCGCAGTGTTGTATATGGTTTTGTGTCGATTGCCATTTTCTTCAAACATAATTATCAACAGAACTTTAGTAAATATTTGAAAATGACAGCAAAACCAAGTCGAGAAATGAAACTCATTAATTATTGAATTGTTTACCGTTGATTGCAGGGCTGGCATTGCACTGATGTGACTTTAGGTAACATGTGCCCTTTCCATCAAGACACGTGGTGCTGTCAGCCACACACAGTATTATTACGACAGAGTATTTCAGCAACAATCTCTCACTCTGTGGCCTGATGTACGGCGCTGATGCCTGAAAGTCAACAAGCTGACACAGAGGGGATTAAAGACAGATTTCATCATGTTCAGGAGTTGCAGAGTGTATATGTGCTGTTATCAGGGGTCCACAGCACAGACGAGCAATTCAATACACAGACACACATGTCAGGAATATGCTCATAGATAATAAGCGTTTTGTGTGAGTATTCATTTTCTGTGAGTATTCATACCTCTGACCACAGTTCAAATTATTCATATATTTGCGTCTTTGAATTATTATGTCTCGCTTCTACCTCTTGAGTTTGAACAATGTGAGATTATGCACACTCCTGTAATATGTCTCTGTACAATACCGGTGTTGGTGTGGTATCTTCTATGTGTTTTAATGACACTCTGTTCTCCTCTACGACCATCAATCATCCTTTGTGAGCAGCCCAAGCAATAAGGATGTTGTTGTTTGCTATGAACTGGAGATAGCGAGACATATTTGCAACTATGCCGTGATCATATTTGAAATTCAAACAAGAGGCTACGTGCACAACGTGCAGTCTCTATTCATGACTGCTGTTTATGTGCATAATGTGCCGGTGCTTCTGTTCAAATATATAAACTAATAAACATACTTCTAAGCTGAACACGATGATATCTATGTATGCAACCACTATCCAGGTGAATTTCTTAAACCACTAAATAGTTGTGCAGGTACAGTAGCTTCCATATTTAGAATTGCATCATGTGGCGTATGTTACACCCACTGACCCGTACTTTTAAAAATGTTGTTCTAAAATTGGCCGTGGGGTTTGAGTACAGGGGCCCATCTCAGACACATTACATGTGCCACATCAGAAGCTTATGAAAACATAAAACATATAATAACTGGAAAAATTCAATAACACTGACAGCTGTTACACCAGGAAACTGAACCGAGAAAGAAAATATTGGGAATGATGAAAGACATTGAATGAAATTTGAAAATAAATGAACAGAGCTCAAATAGTAAAAAAAAAAAAATACTCCAGTGACCTTTAAAAATCACCCTGCGAGCGGAAAGTCCAAAGTTAAATATTCCTCCAAAACAAATGTTGGGCTTATTTGAATATCATCTCCTCATACACAGGGTCATCCATTGACACACATATGCCTGGTGGCGTCACTCCACGTACTTTCATTTCAATACCAAACAAATTCATCCCATATAACAACCATATTCCTGATGACAAGTTTGCCTGGAGAGGGTCCAGGCAAATGAGAACAAATGTGACAACGATCAAGAAACATCAAGGTGCACGCCGTGACGTGCACTGTTCATAGATCTCAGGCCTTTGGGATGTAGTGCAAAAGCTGAGGAAGACACAGGCGGTTCTTCTCCAGATGTTCTGTAGTACTTAGATATATTCTGGAATAATTAGAGGGCATGTCTGCATGTGCAGGCGCAGTTTAGGTGATTTGAGAGACTGAGATAAGGCCCTGGGGACCAGTCAGCATGGGCAAGAGTTTCTGGGACACATTTTATGAGATACAAATATTTGTTAGATTCTGCTATTCAGTCCTTTAACTATAGCACTAAAAGCTATTTTGAGGACATGATGCCCCTTTCTAAGTCCAATTTACATTCGAAGATGCACATGTTTCTGTTTTTTTTATTCATAGTTTTAACAGTTACTCAATTTGGTCTTCTCTGGTCTTGCTAATGTTTTCTCCTCATCTAGTAGTATTGTCTCTTAATATTTGCTCAGGACATTAATGCCATGGAATATATGTGCGATTGCCTTTTCCAGGGAATACAGTGTGGGTTACTGGAAAAGAGAAATATGTACCAAGTGAACCGCTGCACCTTTTGTGTGTCGTAGCTGCAGATTATGTATCTTCACTTTTAAGTCTGTGGGTATACATGTTTAATATGTAATAGAGAATCCTCCGAACGTATTGTGTTTGTAGGCGGTTATGCACAACATGAAAGGAAGAAGACATTGAAATGAGTTTCCTCAGTTGATAAGACATGCCAGACAAGAGATGACTGTCGTCCAGTCAAACGTACCTACCTTTAGTTAATCATTCATCTCTTGGCATCCCTGTTTTCACTATGTAAACTTAAAAAAAAAAAAAAAAGCGTTTCACATCCCTGATACTACAAATAGAACTTGTGACTTCTTGACACTGAATCAAACAGGTTTTGACAGCACTCTGCAGGTAAGAGACTTGAACATCTTGAGCAAAATGATTCATGTTAGTCATCACAGTAGTTAGCATACCTTACATTGCATCGGTAGATGTATAAGCTCAACCCAGTAAGGATATCAGGAGTTGCACAGTGAGTGATGTCACTTTTCACATTCACAGTTAGATCATTTCTCCGCGATGTGGCTCTGTTACTCCTTTTTAAGAAGACGTTTGCCCGCATGAACCTCACCATGTCTGTGGACATGACCCTCGTGTTATTCCTGCTGTGTTTAGGTAAGTCTTCCTTTCTTGATCGTGTTATCTATCTCATGTTATCGGGGTGTTTTGAGTGTAGATGTATCCCATTGAAACATGTGTACTGTGGCAAACACTTGGTTATTCAGTTTATAGTCTTGTAATGTGTGGTGTACATCATATTGTTTGTTGTTCCTATAAGCCATACATGATACATGAGAAACACATATCATTTTGTTTTGTGTTCCTTTTTGCAGGATTTTCTCACTTTACATTTGCGTCAAATCGTCTACGAGTTCTTCGTCTTCCTAACACAACCCAGACCCAATGGTACAATGTGCCGCGTGAATGTAATGAGACAGGTGAATCATACGTGACTCTGTATGATGAAGGGGACGAAAGAGTCATAAAATCTTTTGTGAAAAACGCTGCAGTTTGGCTTGGTCTGCATAAGGGTCGAAACGTCACTTGGTCAAATGGTGAACCTGTCACATTCAAAAAGATATCTCTGGTTGTACCAAACGATACACAGCTATGTGTAGCCGTTGACACCATGTGGGATAGTTTTAATTGTACAGACAAGAAACCTTTCATGTGCAACAATGGTAAGCTTAATCATATTTCATTTCCTTTTCATGTTTGAAAAAACAACATTAGATTACTAAAGAAAAACAAAGCTAAGAGTCTGTTGACATGCTAGTGGCTATGTGTGGCTATGGTTTGAAATAAACGCTAACTGCAGCAGACTGACATGTTTAAAGAAGCAGGAAGGTTCACAATTTAAATGACTTACTCCTCTACTTGGTGTGCTTTTGAAACGTGGAATCCGACATTGTCCTGCACAAACCAAACTACAAAAGGTCCATGGTACTAACTGTCTTCCTTTGATAGTGATAGGACAGAAAAGCGCAACGTGTTATCTATATTTATCTATTTGTCTATATATTGCAGGTCGTGACTACACCCTGATTGAAAGCCAGAAGAATTGGTGTCAGGCTTTGCAATACTGCAGAATTCACTTTGTTGACTTGGCCAGCATCAATAACGACACACAAAATGAGAATGCAATTAAAGCGGGAAAAAACGAAAGCTTTTGGATTGGACTAATGCTCGATGACTGGGAGTGGGAGGACGGAAGCTGCTCCTCATTCAGAAAATGGACTCCTTATCCTCCTCCGTCTGAGCCAAGGGTTGCAGAGATATACACAAAGCCTGACCCATCTAATGTTGGAATTGTTAAAGTTAAAAATGACACAGTGGCAGAATCCTTTTGCTCCAAAGGTAAGTTATATATACTGTAACACTTAGAGTTAGGGTTGATTATCTGCTTACATTTTTGTTTTGATATATCTGTTAAAACTCTAATTACATTCCGATAACAATCAATGAATTAGATTGATCAACTTTTGCATATAGTGCTGCTTTTATTGGAAAGGATTTGTTTCCAATGGGCTGGGCTTTTCAGTTAGATTATTAAAAAATACAAACAATTAAAAATATTGCATCCTCTTGATATTTTCTCAAGATGACCAAACCCAGTGTTAATTTATTGTTACACTTAATGGGGTAAAAAACAACAACAATCAAATACAATTGACAGGATGTGACATTATGCATGTGACACTCGATGACATCATCTGTGATTCTAGACATGAACTTGTTTTGTTCTTGTTCGACACAGTACTGCGAAGTACAAAGTGAAAAGACAAAAAGTATCCTGTATCATGATAGACATAGTACTTGAGGCATGTGGCTAAACGTGTGTTTCTAACGGCAAATGTTTCTTCATACTTTTCTCTGGTTTCATATCAGGTAACATGAGAATCGTAGTCATTGACAAAAGTTTGACGTGGGAACAGGCCTTTCAGTACTGCAAGGTCAACCACAATGGCCTGCTGTGGATTAACGATGAGGGGGATCAGATGGCTGTCGAGCAGTGGCTGAGTAACGCTAATGTCAGTGGGCCGTTCTGGATTGGTCTGAGGCAGAGTCGTGTTTTTGGATTCTGGATTTGGAGTGAGAGCATTGTGAGATTCAACAACTTTAAGCGTAAACCAGGACTTGAATTACCCCTCTGCGACACCTGTGGTGCCATCAACAAGACGGACGGCCGGTGGAGCGATGAAAACTGTTTGGATCAGAAACCTTTTCTTTGTGAGGAGGAGATTGTCTTCATGAATAAATCAAAGGCGGTTCGTGCCTCATCAGGAGTCAGCCACCCCTGACATGTTCCGGTACTACTCTGATTATTCTTGGGTGTCTTTTTTTCTGAATTCCTTTGCTACAAAACTATCTGCTATTTTTTAAGTTGTTTTGATTTTTGTTTGTTCATAATCAATATAGTGCAGTATAGCAAAAACATAACATATCTACAGAAGATGACCATAAGATAATATTTGCTGTGTGTGTGTGTGTGTGTGTGCCTTAACCTTTCTTTGAGACTATAACACTTTCATGTGCACTTTGTTCAATGTTAAAATCAAATGTATGTGTAAATTCACTTCTAGATAGCTTGTGTGCAAAAAAAAAAAAAAATACAATAAATGTAAATTCAACCACTGGGAATCTTTTCATGTATTCAGAAATGTGTGTTAATTAATGTTACCCACCTGTCTCAAATGCAGAACACATCTCCAACACACTGCTGGAAAAGTATATCTCATATATAGTATATCTCATATGTCTATATTTAAAATATAGCTAATAAAAAGGGGAGCAAAGTGAAAAAAATCAAATCAAATGGGAAGCTTGGACAACTTCCAGCGCCGTTGTTCACACCATGGACAAACTTGGAATGAAGGCTCAATCCGTCACACGCTCACTCTTCATTATAACCCATCATATGACTCACAGTGTGAATGTGTGTGTGTGTGAGTGTGTTTAGAGGCCTCCTGATCATTGCTCATTCCAGAGGAACAGACTTTCTCTTCACTTGCTCCATCAGCTCTCTTCTGTGCCCATTATGTGTTGCCCGTGTACAAGAGTGTGATCATAGCTCAACCGGAGGAATCCGGGCTTCTCTGGGAAACGCAACTCTCCACGGCATAAATCACCGACCACTGAGGACTCGGACTTGCAGCCGAGCCCATTTCCTGGTGCAAAAGCAGAAGATTTCCGACAGCAGAGATGCTGACCAAATAAAAGGCTGCGATGTGGTCCCATTTGGGGTTGAATGACGGCCCAAGCCGGGTGTCCATTCACCCCGAGTTATACCTCCACTAGGGCTGAGCTAAATGAGCAGAACGTTTGTATGTAGGAGTTCTGGTGGTGACAAAAAACAGAGCTTTTCCATCCCGCCACTGGGTTTTGTAGCCATGTTTTTTTTCCTTAGGACACAGTGCAGACCTGCTGAAAGGTTATTTGGGGACTGGTTTAATTCTGACTAGAAACTTGGCAGTGAGTGCTCAGGTGATCTGATGCATGATAAGCATCCAGCTGGCTGCATGCGAGTTTAAAAATCAAGTTGAGAAAGGTGGCTTCATAAGAAGACAGTTCTCTGCATTCGGGGATTTGTCACTCACTCTTAAAATCTTCAAAAATGGAACACTCCTTTTTTCAAAAAGGAGTGTTCCATTTATATATGTATATATATATATATATATATATATATATATATATATATATATATATATATATATATATATATATATATATATATATATATATATATATATTGGCAACAGAATTTTGTGATATACAAAGAACACTTTCCTTTAAAGCGAGGCTAAACACACATCCATCAATAAACCTACTATATCAGCTGGGATGCAGAGGAAATTCACACCAACTTTGATGTAAACTATTTATACAATATGTTTGGCCCGAATGCATTCAGCCATTTTCATGCCTCAGTAATACATCCAAAGGTGGAGCAGTATTTTCCAACCTTCTCAAAACTTTGAATAGTTTGAACTTTTTTCATGCAGGTTGCTTCACGGCTATGTCCTGCATTTGTCTGAAGGCAGAAAGAGTAACAAGTGAGCGAGGAAGCGACACAAAGTGATAGATAGTAAGCAGGGTAAAGCCAAAGGAAGGAGGAAAAAAGAGGATCAGATGGAGGGAGGGAAAGCGAGAAGAGCAGTCGGGCCTGTCAAACTATTAATGTCATGGTGTGTGCCCGGGGCTCCTGGTGACACGAGAGATGAGTGGGCATATTTTGTATAGCGCTTCAAACACACACACACACCTACTCACACACACGCCAGACAAGTCTGCAAAAACTAGCCATAATACATCCCGGGTCTGAAGTAGCGATGATGCTGGAGTCTACACCAATCGTGTTCAACAACAAAGTGTTAATCATTTCCATCCACACACAACAATGATAGGTGTCAAATTAGCAATTCATTTTGGGTCACCAGGAATGTGCTACTATTATACGACCTCCCCAACTCTCAGCTGTAAGAGCAGAGTTACACAACACGGCAACACAGTGTGATCCAGAATCTAAACACTCCGAATGACAACGCTGTTAGCTCTGGAACTCGTTTAAAGTCATCTTCTCTCTGCTTTTTTGTACATTGTCTACTTTCTGGTACTTTCATCTCATATCAAACCAAACAAATGGCCTAGAATATTTACTGTTCCGTCGAGATGGCCTTGAAAATACAGCCTGCGTTTAAATGTGTGAGTGTACTCATACTGCAGAAAACTCACGCACTCCCCGAGTATCGTGCAGTACAGTAAACAGATTCAAGATCTTTATTATAATTGCTTGGCCACCACTGGCTACTGGAGTCCCAGCCCCGTGCTACAGCAGTGAAACACTTCCATAATTAGTATTCCAGTCCAGACCCCAACAACCTTTCATGAGGTTCCTTCCGTTAATGGCTGATTTCACAATATCTGTAAGAGTAATGGCCAATCAGAAACGTTTAGCATCCAGATGACGGATTTACATAGGAAATTGCCATCGGAGCGGCTTTAGGGTCATAGTAGGAGAGTTAATGTATGTATGGTTGTGTTGTTAACAAACCTATGTACTGACTTCACCTTTGACCAGTGAGAAGTTCTAACTAGCCACCAATAGCACGACCACTGTTGTGTTCATTCATGTGTAATTATGCTTCATTTCCTGGTTAGCACTGTGGACCACTGCAGTCTAAAGTTCACTCGATTATTCCTTAATCCTTGTCTGCCTCCATCACTTTAATGTCTCACCTTTTCTATAGTCTCCTTATTCCATTCATTTCATTACGTGACATGTGATTTAGCTGATGCTATTATCCAAAGGGACTTACATTGTTGTTCTATACACCAGCGATTTGCGAATGTGTACTTCAGATTTTTAACAAGCAGCAACGTATAGAAATGTGGGACACTCACATGCATTGCTTTCCCACTGAGTTAAAGAAATTGTTATAAATACACAAGCTGGCAAGAGTTAAAAGCCATTGTCTCTTGTTGACTTCCTCCCAATGTTTCACATTCATCTCCATTTACATTTTGTGTAGCATCTTTTTGTCTTTTTTGTTTTCGCGAAACCTAACCAGCAGATTGAACGCTTTAATTGTTGGGCTGCTGCTGAATCTGTACTTTTGAATGTTAAAAACATTTTGAAAATGCACAGCACAGCCACACGCGGTTGCATCAGAGCTACATGCAGAAGCACGTTTACTTATGTTACATAAGTGTGTCGGCATGGACTGCTGTGACTGTGATGCTCCTGGAACAATTGGATCTGCACATTTACTGAAAATATCCATATGTTTTACAAGAAAGCCATTATTTTACTTTTTCTGTACTCAGATTGTAGATATATCACTCAGTTGTAGTTGCTCATAATAATTCTTCCTCTCAAAAACATGTTATATTTGCTTATATTGTCAGATAAAATTCCACATACAAAGGTTTATATTTTTTTGTCTGCTTCAAACAAGTAAAATAATTCATATTGAAATAGAAATACCACATAAAATCTCAGTTGGCACTTAATTCATCTTTATTTATGTGATCATTCATGGTTGTTATTTCAAATGTTCTCATGTTTTTTACTTGTTTGTATTCACATCTCTGGAGTTACAACATTGTGGCACTAATCAACAATTAAGTGATACGAAATGGCAGACAATCATCTTCTTGTATGATGGTGGATATTTTGCTGCATGAGTGCCTCCTTCCTTTGTTCACATGCAACTACCGCCGTACAGCAACGAGCCCACGCCGGCACTGATAAAGACCTTCTTTAAAGGTCAAAGCGAACAGTAAACTTGCCGTTGATGATAACACACTATGACACATACCTAACGACATCCATGTTCACGACATATATGTTCGAGTCTCCAACAGTGTGGTAGTTTTATTGGATCAAGATGATGAAGCACTGGTTGACCTACATTGACATACATTCATACATTGATTTGTGCTGTTACCTGCTGTCTCGCAAATTGCTTCAAGAATGTATGTGTTTGTTTATTTTGCTGTGATTTGTAGCCTTTATTGCAATGTATCCATGACATTAAGTGTCATGATTTAGTGGATCGCTTGACGTCTCTGCAGTGTAAATAGTTGCATTTACAAGTAAGCAAAGAGATGTTGACGACCATCACTTAAGTAATATAATCTCAGAGCAGATGACGATCAATACAATGTTTATCTGGATTAGAATATAATCAGCTACATTGACTCTATGATTGATGATGATTTGCAGCTAAAGCTAGGAAGCTCAACAGCTGTTTGATACAGTGGAGTATATATTACCACAGGATCCGATAATGTAGGGCGTTCTATAATAACCAGACATGCCTGCTTGATCGCCAATGCAACAATGATTAATGACTTTAACTCATCAATCAAAGTTGTCCTCTTTCCTTTATAATGTAATACAAAATGCTTTCACAGCAAAGTGCATTTGTTATAGACTCTTTCTGGCATTTCCTTGTCAATTAGCATTTCTCTGTCACTGTGTAAGCATTATGTTGTAAGCATTGTCATTTTTAATTGACACCAATTGAACAATTATGGTTGTGTTTAAATTATTTAGTTACTTTGAAATAGGCAATTAGGTATGACCGCTTGAGGCAGCCATACGCGTACGTGTGTACAAACAGACACTAAGGAAACACATGAAGCTGCACATACACACCCCGGCATTAAATCTGTCAAAACTGTGTGTATGCATGCACATACACACACAGACACACTTGATTGCATTTAAATGCTTGCCGCTGAGCTCAGCAGGCATGTATCGTTTGCTCATTTAGCTCTTTTTGCTTTTATTGCTGATATTTCGCAATTCTAGATCTCGACTTGTGACAGCAAACATGAGCTGTTCAGGATTCCAGGTCATGCATATGTAGTATGTGTGGATGGAGTCCTATAAGAAAGACATGCAGCTCATTAAACTTAGCCTCACCTGTCAGCCAATTCACACTGTTCCTTGTTTAAATGTCCATTTACAAGTACATAGTGAAACACATGGGGACTTAAAGATATGTAAAGGCCCACTGCGTAGAGACATCCCATTGACACATTGTGAGAAATAAAAGGTGAAAAAAAGATTCAACGATTCAAACGTTGAAATGCACTCCCACTAAATGCCGCTGCATTAGGCCCTGCTTGGAGGCCAGTTGACTTGCCAACATGAAAGGCGCCTTTTAACATTGGGGAGAAGTTAATTCTTCCACCAGCAAAGGATAAAAGCGTGAAACGGTTGGAGGAAATGGCAGCTAACAAGGCTGGGCATGTTGCCCTGTTCACTAACACAATTGAGGAGAATAGACAAAATTGCAGAGGATGTTAAGAGGCAATTGTTTGAGAGGCTTAGTGAGTCCCCATAGCATGCCATTCAAGTGGATGAGTCCACAGATGCAGAAAATCAGGCGGTTTTACTCGACTGCCTGTGATACATCCATCAAGATGACTTCCAGGAGGATTTACTCTACGCTTCATTGCTGCCAACTAAAAACATCGTGACAGGAGATGTTCAAGGCCTTTGATGAGTGCCGTAGACGTCCAGTTAACTGAGCAGGGTGACGCTTGTGGGAAACGGGGTGAAACCGGTTAACTCCGGCGTCATAGCGTGAAAAGTCATGTGTGAAAAGGTGAGCCCACTCGCTCTGTCCAGTCAGAAGTTGTCAAGTAAGAAATATATTGGTGGAAATCAAGTGGCTCCTTCTGGATATGGCCACTAATGTAGCATATATTCAGTGTTAACCTAAGTCGAGTTTAAGTAAGAACGGGTTTGAGTAAGAACGGGAATGAATACAGTGCTGTGTCCTCAAAGTGTCCTCCTGTTATCCTTCACAACAAACCATGAGGAGAATCTGCTGATGAATGAAATATCTAATTAGCATTGCATTTTTAGCCATCAATCTAGATTTAAAACTGGTCAGAATACCTTGAATTTGAATCTGTTGCCTTTTTTCTTCCATATATATACTTAAGTGAGGTTTAAAATATAAAATAAGTCTCCAGAATAGATGCCATATACATACCAATCACTCTTGCAGAAGCTTGGCCCGAGGCTCACATTCATCGGGACTTAATGCAGTTTTGATGGATGGTTGTTATATGATTTAACATGGCATAACCCGGACCTCATTTTTATTTATTTAAAGTAATGCAACTCCATACTCTCCTTCCCTTTCCTGCATTTTACATTCAACCACAATCCCACCTTCCCTTGACTAAAAAAGTGATGATTATCATTTTTTGTCATTCTGCTCGTCTCCATTCCAACTGTGTGATTCGACAATGCAGGCAAGGAGGCATGCAACACAGCTGTAGACCTCAACGGGATCATCTCACACAAACACACACACACTCACACACACACACACACACACACACATACACTGGATGAGCTGCATGCCAATGTCTGCTGCCATGAGAGAGGACCATACAACTAAAATATTAATTCGGCCTTTTTGCCTAACGTCACGCATGCACACATGTACATTTCCGCATCGTCACTTGCGCTCGCACAGGGGATATACACACACACACACACACACATACGCACACACACGCCTTGCAGGAACTGTTCAGCCATTGGGGGAAGGTTGTGATGGATGATTGCAGATAATACAGAAAGAAAGAAGAGTTGCATCAAAGAGCTCCCTTCAAAAAGGATTCTCGGCCTGGCTGCTACCTCTGACTGCTCCTCCGTTCAGTGGAAGTCAGTTGCTTATAGCTCACAAAAAAATGAGACTGGGAATCTGGATTTCTATTTGCTGACAGGATTCTAACCATATTCTATATTCGATTATTTTCTTACATGCTGTCACTTGCCTTGATTTTTCCATGTCTCTCTTTTCCCTGTCACTAGACTCGCGTCTTTACTTGCTAATGACGTGTCTGCTCATATCTCTTCATTCACTATCTCCCTCATTACTCCACTTTCCTTCTTCTTGCCTGCGATAACTCTTTCCCACTGTTTAGCTCCCTTGTTCTCTTCCTCCCGTCTATTCTCTCCAATCCCTCTCTCTGCTTGCCCCTCTTTCTCCTCCCTAAACTCTGCTGTTTTCTATTATATTTTGACTACCTCCATTTATCTTCCCTTTATTTTCTCTGTCCCTTCTCCTTCTCGACCTTTAACCTTTCCGACTTATGTTCCATCCTGTTTCCGCCTCCCTCTCATTATCCTTACTGATACCTCTTCTTGTTCCATCCCACTCTGTTTCCTTTATCTCTTATTTTCTCCTCCTCCTGCTCTACTTTAGCAGTCCTAAACCTACACAGCATCCCTCCATGCCACACTTTGCCTCCCGGGTATCAGCTAATCGTGGCCTAAGGTAGAGCGCTGTCATAGACCCCACAGCGCAAATGGACAAAGCCAACTACACCGGCTCCCCGAGGAAAACACCTTGTCTACCTGCCAACGGGGGCTTAGTCGCCCTCACACACATGGATTCACACACAGAACAAGACACAAACAGACAGATGAGCGCCAACAGGCATTCAGACAAAAAGACACATTTGCATACTTATATTTAAATATACTTCAGGGGGAGTTCAAGTAAAAGTTAGTGGAGCTGTGCAAGCAAAGATGACATTTAAATAAATGATATCCATGAAAGAAATTTAGCCCAAACTGATTTTTAGGACAGTTTATTGCAAAACCTTGTCTTCTTGGGCTTGTGGTCCGTCACAAATTTAAATGCACTGGCAGACAATTACCAAACATAGCAAAGTCTGCAAAAACACACATGTATGGTTGCATCGAATCTACACTTGTGTTTTCCACCTAAAGAAGCATTACAGGTTGTCTCAACTTGTTTGAACTAAACGGGCCATGTTACTATTGTTTACAGACATGGTCTGATATGCCAAAGGGCTATAATAAACCTGAGGTGACGATATGAGCTCGAGTTTAATTTCCCTGTGATGATATGAATGAATTTTCTTCCTTGTAAGATTCTGCGGTAGTGGAGCTTTCCACAGCTCGCGCAAGATAAGCTATGCTGCAAGTGTATCGTTGACTAGTGCGTTTTATTTCTTTAGCATTATAGAATAAACATCAAAAACATCATCACTCCAGCTTTTTCTGTTACCTGAACGACCTGTCATTAAAAGCGTGAGTGACTAACTATATTCTTTGTATTATTTTTCTGCTTTCTGAGCTGAGATAGCGCAGTGAGGATTAGCTCCGGTTGTAGTCCTGCCTCACCACCTGCTGTGTCGTAAGCATAATGATTTCACTCACCGTAATCATTGTGGCATTTACTCTGATTTTGTAAAGCAGCACTGGTGTGTAGCAGCATATTGTGCATTTGTGGTGTCTCTGAGGGAGGTTATGAATGGACATGTAGAGCCGACCTAGCGACTTGTTGTGTGCGCTGCCCTTTTGCAATTGGGCACACACACACACACACACACACACACATTCAGACCCACTAATCACGTTGCTGCAGCGGAGTTGGTCAGAAGGAGAGAAGCCCTGTTACAATATGGCTCTATTCATTATTGATTAGAGAGGGTAGTCGATGTGTGTCTCCATGTATATGTGTGCATGAAAGAGAGAGAGAGACAGAGAGAGAGAGAGAGACAGAAAGAGAGAGACATGCCCATGACACACATGTGTTTCATGTTCAGGTGAGTTCTATTCACCGCGCAGTGAGAGAGACAGAAGTTCACAACAAAGCTGGGAACCCGACTCACAAGTCTGTCGTGGTGGATTGGCATCGGCAGCTCTGGTCTACAGGACAGAAGGCGATTGATAATATGGAGGTGTGATCTCTTACAGGTCTGGCCGGTCTGGGCTCTGTACACACGACACCAAAAGGTGTGTTCATCAATGTGAAATCGTTTCTGTCTCCACAGTGGTCACACACACTATGAGCAGAATTGAATATAAATCTAAGAGGTAAAGTTTCTTCTTACGGTGCTATGCAAGGGACATTTTCCGCTTTCAAAATCAAGGAGACATATCCAGCAAAGGCATGGCTTTCTCTCTCAACGGAGATGATGCTACTGGGCCTTCCAAGCATTAAAGGAATGGTTTTACATTTTGAGAAATACACCTTTGATTGAAACTCGAGCCAGGAGATCTTAACTTTGCACATAGACTGAAGACAAGAAGAGATTTGTTTAATCTGTACAAAAAAGAAGTCAGAACATCTGTTTTAAAGGAAGTTATGTCCTGGACTATTTCTTGGCACTTATCAGTGACTTTCTGGAGTCACTGCTGATTTCACATGTTCATTTTGTGACATGAAGGGTCAGAGCCAAGTTGGCTGTGCCCCCATTTCCAGCATTAATGCTAAGCTAAGCTAATCGGCTGCTGGCTGTGGCTTCGTATTCAACAGACTGACAGGAGAGTGGTATTGAAAAATGTCCGCAATGACTATATAACTGAAGTTTGTCATTTAGTAAGTAAACAGATGAATGCTTCAAAAATAATTGGGTAATGATATATTGATGTCACCTTTAAGTTTGACACATCAGCATGGTGTGCCACTTTTTGCCTCGGGATGCATAACTCTTAGCAGCAGCACATAGGATTTGTTGAAAAGCAGATAGATATATTTCATCATTATCATTTCAGTGATCGGGCATTTAAGATTGTGGCTGCACGAATACAAATCAGAAGGCTTTTGGTGCTCGACGCTAGCAAAAGTGCTCATTTTGAATGAAGCACATGAAGAAATACAAGATTAAACGGAGAATCATGATACATGAGCTGTTTTCATAAAGTACACTGTGCAAGTGCTATTATTTGCACACTGATAATAAAAAACAAATATTTTAGCCACATGTCTAGATACAGTCAGTTGCTCTTATACTACTTGTGAAGTAATATAAGATGACGTATTCCCTTCTCTCAGCCAAGCTCGAGTTCAGTGACGCCTGTAAAATAACATCAAATTGCTCTGAAATACCCGAAGGTGCTATGTATGGCTGTGAAGATCTGCTCTGAAGAGATTATTGGTGTCAAGGCAAATCTGCAAGATAACATTTGGACTCGTTTACATCTGTTTTAACTCGTTGGCATCCTACTGTAGTACGCAGACATTGCAGTTGGATTAGATTTGGGATATGCAGTATATTGTCTTTGATTAAGAGAGCTGATGTCACCATATTCTGCAGATATGTGCAATTTTGGCATTTTCATCCACCGCTGCGTTCATTCACTTTTTGTATTTTCACCAATTTTACTATTTTAAGCAGCCGGATTTTCGTGTTGCGCTCATATATTTAAACCAGGCTAAATCTCTGCATGCTCAAGGTTTTCTTTAATAAAAAGGAGTGTTATTGCCAGTGTGGCGTTGAACTATTCATATCTATCATTCACCAGTAATCAAAGAAAGCAATTTCTTCCTTTTCTTCGAGTTGCCTCAGACTTACAGACACCGATGCTTCAAACTGTTCCTGCAGACATTTCGCTTCAGCACACACATCCTCTTGTGCACGCCAACACACAGACACACACACAGCAAGCACAACCCTTTTGAGTCCCTGTGTGTGCGCACTCACACTCGATATCTAACGCAATGACAAACCCAACGGGCATGGCATGACATGACCAATCGCCAATGCTGCGGTGAGATGCCTTTTGGCACTTTCTGAATGGTGCCCCTGAAAAGGAGAGTGGAGGAGGACCATTTCCGCCATTAGATGAAATGCCTTGACGTGGCAGGAGCCGAGGAAGGGGTCCGTATTGTAAAATTGTGGCCCCACAATGGCCAATTCTTCAGGGGCATCCATTTTTTAGAATCAAACGCTGTTACGATAATGGGTTGGGGCTTTTAAAGGTAAAACTCATCTGATGGCTAAAATGTTCCAGGTATTTTCTTTCTCTTTTTTGAATCATTCTCCAAGCAAGGGGTGGGGGGAGGGGGGGGGGGGTGTAGGAGGATACAAGGGGTTTAAGATGCAGGTGAAGATACCAGGATATGTTCTTTCATCGCTCTTGTGTGGACCCTTTACCTCTCCTAAAATGTACAGTGTTACCTTCTTTGAGAAATGACGGCAGAATAATAGAGAAAGACCCTCACAATGCTTGTGCTTTTTCAGAATATATATATATATATATATATATATATATATATATATATATATATATATATATATATATATATATATATATATATATATATGTCGACGCAAAGGTATGAGGTTCTCGGTTGGACCAAAGTGGATCACAATCCTTTGGGCTTAATGAATTGCATGGCATCATCAATGAATGCATGGCATCCTGGGGCAAGTTTGGGCATTTTTACAGAGACACAAAGTTGACAGAAGTCTGCTGTTCTTTTCAACTCAGACTCAGAGCGACCAAGATGCATTACAGAGAGGAGGGCGCCACATAGTCCGATTGATTGCTGTGAAACACAAAGAGACACCGCACTTTTATCAGTGGCTATCCCCCTCTCCCTTTGGACTGGAGCTTGAAACGCTGGGAGTTCCCCTCGGTGAAGCTGCTGCGGCTTTAAGATCAATAGCTCTGAATATCACAGGAAGGTCACTATTTAATGTTTCTATGGTGACCGTAATATGCACACACAGAAAAGTACACTAAAATTATTATTTTTACCGCACTGATTGGCCTAGCGTCAGCTTACGGTATAAAAGTGGGATGCATAAGTGCTTATATCTTGCTGGGATGACAGATTAGAATGTTGCTAACTTACTGTATAAGTGCTAATGTATTACAAGGGTGTCTAGAGGGATGTCGATTAACTCAGGGATGGTGCGCCAAATGTGATAATGGCCTTAATAAGAGGCCAGGAAGCAAAACTGTAGCTACTGGTTTTAATAAAGCCATTTAAAACTCTATCCAATAAATCATCTTTGTGCCCACACATTGTTTGAATGAGAACATAATTGTGTTTGAATTGGTTGTATTGGAGATCTATTATTACCGCATTAATAAAACGGTCCATTTGCTTCTCTGATAGTGTTCTATGAATGATACCCATCATGCTTTTATTCTCATTCTTCAGTCATTGGCAGACTCAGTAGCAACACCTCTTCAGTAGTGCAGCATGTGCTACTTCTCCTCCAGGATCTAAGACACAAGCTGAGAGAATTGTTTTACTCACAGTGGGGTTTCGCTCTGCTCGAGACCTGCAGGGGGATTTATATTCAAATTTATTTTTTGCAGTAATCTCGGCCATGTGAATGGATTCTGGTGCTAAATAAATCTCTTTCTTTTGAATCATACCGCAAAAGCACACTTCCGAGTAAGAAAATGGCTCTTCCTCGCTGGAAATCTGCTTAACATGTTCACGGGTCCATGGGCCATATTCTACGATGCATGGCTCAGTTACTTTAAGGTGTGTCCACCTCCACTTGTATAGCTAAATGGTACATAATCTGGACACAAAGGATGGGCCAGTGTTGTACTTTGAGCGTGACATTTAGCGTGAAGCTGCCATCCAGGAATCTTTCCCCTTTCCCCATTAAAAGCCCGATTTTCCGAAAATGGGTATTAAATGGCAGATTTGACCAATTGGAGAAGCGCACATAAACGACTTCATTTGACTGCGTCTGATTCAATGCAATTAATTTTTTTCTGAGGAGGAGGAGGAGCGCTGCTGCGCGTCTGTATGTGTATTACAAGCGGAGTGTACATGCGTTATGTGTACAGTAGATGCATCAATCTGAATAATGACCCTTTATATGAAATAGTAAAATACATACCATTGACTTGAGACTAGGTTTTTGTTGGTCAATATTGCAATTGCTTTCTATTTTGAGCCTTGATGGAGTAATGCACCATTAATACGAGTGAAAACACAGATGGTCTCACATGCTTGTCGTAAAAATCACAACCGCATCGCTCTGAAACAATAATGAAAGTTGTGCCGCTCTCGTAATGAAAGTTGTGGTGCTCTCTGCGACACTTTCTCTGTCTTTTCCACTGTCCAAATGTCATTTTGAGGTCCGTATATTCATTTGTTTTGTCAGCAAGAAACAGCAGCAACTGAAACGCAAAATGTATACACTAGTTTAGCATGATGTTTTTTACTTTTATTCATTTTCTGTCTCCCTCCCATCACCCTCTCTGTTGTTTTTTTTTGACGTACTTGATAAATTTTCTTCCTATCACCAAGGCAAATTGGTTTAATATTCTATATCATTTCCCCACATACAGGAAACGCTTTAAAGTCAGTCACTCGCTTTCTTATCCAGCTCACTTTGTGTTTGTCAACTTGACTTGACTAGCTGTGATAATATGGGAAGCGGCTTCATCCTTTTTTATTTTATCATTACTGGCGAATGGGTCCGAGATTAAATAGTCGCTTTGTAAAATCAATTTGTATCTGACATATAGTGCAGGAAAAAATCGTTTTCATGTTTAGAAAAGGCACAGAAGTGTTTGCCAATTCTAACTGGCATTTCCTCTATATCAGAAAAACACACATTTTTAATGACCAAAAATGTAAATTATTTGAAATGATAGGTTTGCTCAGGTGAGTTATCCAGCATTTCTTAAAACTATCTGAAACATAATTATTACCACATATTCAGTGCTAAAGATCAATGATAAGTGATTGTTAAAAAGAGTGGGATAAATATGCCAGATCCTTCTGAGATCTGAGTTTGGCCTTTGAGAGCCCTCCAATCAATGACACATTCAACGGCACTCGTTTCCTGTTCAACCACGGTCTGTGAGCTGCTTCAAAGGCTTTCCCACCTGATCGACTGTAAACTTCTTGAGGAAACCAGGGTTTCTTTCTTTCATAGAACTGCTCCCAATGAAAAATACAGAATAATAACACAAAACTGCAGCTTTTTTGCAACTAACATATGTATTTGTCTTTGGTGTTTGCATGCTCAGCTTTGCTAATTGGGAACAAAACACAAAGTGCAAGTGAGATTGATGAAAATGGCATCCGTTGTTCAGATAGTTGGTCGTAAACTAAAGTACAGGACACATTCAAAATGAAATGTGTGTTATGTCAGTTCGTCAAGTGTGTTAAGACATGTCGCTTAATAAGTAAAAATGTTGACCTGCAGGCGACGCAGGAGAAAAAGTCAGGGGACAAAAGTCAACAGGCTTCATCCACGTCTGGACACAAGGTCCGACTGCTGGCGTCGATAATAATACTGAAACTGACATGGTTAAAGAAAGAGAAAGTTATTCCACGTTTCACAGACTGGACGACATGTTTGACTATCTTATCGAAAAAGTAATAAGCGCTCGACTTAATCTGCTCCAAAGCCTTCCCCCCAAATTCCAGCTATTGTGCAATTTGACGCATTCTTTCACATGTTGAAATCTGACACCGCAGCCTAATTATACTCAGTGCGCTCCTCATCCTGACGACTCTCCACCGCTGAGCAATTCTTCAAAACTGTGAGGAGAAAGTTCGGGTCAGCGTCAGCAACAACTGCAAAGTCACCCATTGTTCAGAGACAAAGGGTTGTCACAAATCACTGACAAAACCTCGTGTGTGTTGCACCGCCAAGTACAATGGAGGACGAGATTGTGTGTCGGCGTTGTTTCCACTGTCGAGGCTCTCTTTGGCAAAGTGCAGCCTGAAAAGCAATTCCGTTCATCAGGGATGCGTACGTGTGATTTGAAATTAATTCCTATTGTCAAGTAAATGGTGGAGAAAGGACTTTTTTTTTGTCTGGATTGACTCATTGAGACACACAGTCCGCAGACGCACTTGTAAAGTAATCCCTCTGTCCCGCTCCTTTATCCTTTACTGTCATCCATTCGTATTATCGCTTCTCTGACATCAGCTTTTTAAGAGAGCGGCAACCAGCACATCTTGCTGGGTCACGGTGAAAAGAGGTTTGAAAGTGTTTGTCGGGATTAACCACCCGATATGAGCTGTAAGTAAGATGCAGCTATTTATAGCGTTTACCAAGAGAGACGAGTTATCCCAGAAGTACTGCGTGCGGCTTTTAGTTTCTGTGTACCTTGCAGTCTTTTGTGATATTTCATTCCAAAAATAGTTACTTGAGGCAAAAAGTTGTAAATAGCATCAGCTGTGCATCACGTCTGATTCCTTCAGTCATACAAAGTTGGCACCAGTCACTGCTTCTGTTGACTTCAGAGCGGCGCGACATCTCACCGAACATGACTTGTTGGTAGATGCATGCTACTCTGTCAGAAAACAACACAACCCTCCCATAATTACAAAAATGCATGTGTCAGAGAGAATGTTCTAACTCATGAAAACTGCGTTAAATCGAAAGAGGTTCAGCTGTTGGATGCACTAAAAGTAAAGCCTTCACTGCACTCTGCTACGCTAATGTGTCACTTCTCACTTCCCAATACAAAGCATTTGTCTGCCCATATTTTGTGAATGGCGTGATCATTTTTACATTGCATACTTGCACAAAAAAAGAATATTACAGGGGTCACATGTCTTTTGTGAGGACAACAAAACCGTTTCCAATAATATCCATACAGCCACACGCTTCAGTAGATGTTAGCCACATGTAGAAAACTCTAAGCCGAGGCTAGACATGCTACAGCGCCATGTAGCGAGCGATAAACCAGGAGGAGCACGCTCTCCGTCTGCCATCGCCTCATTCTCATCCACTTCCAGGAAGCAATAACCAGCATGCAGATAAAAAAAGAGGGCCGTCAAAGTGAAGGATGTATGATGTTGGTATGTATCTGCGTAGCCAGAAATCCTTTCATTGCATAATCTTGTATCCCGTCTTTCTCTCCCCAGTCGTCCTCCTCTTCTCCACAACCTCATCCCCCTTACTTCCCTCTCCATGTCCTGAAATTCCAGTTCCCTTTCATCTGCTTCTCTTCAGAAGGATTAAGTAGCCATCTTCTACCGAGCCATACACCAGATGCTATCGCCGCACAGGCAGCCCAGCACTGCAGCTATTAACAGCTGTAAGTCAACTCGGCAGCTGCTCCCATAGGTGTTAGCCACAGACTCGTCACCCTTGCACCTCATAATCTTGTCAACATGTGACTTTAGAGGGGTGTAGATAATCTGCCCCTCAGCGACAGATGTCCTGTTATGATATCGGAGGAGAAGGGCACGGCATTATAGTGTTATCTCTTGCTCCTTTATTAGCATGTGTGAGTTGTAGCTTTCGTTGGAAGAAAGCTCATCATTGAATGGGAGGAGTTTAACGGGGACTTGACACCCGTGTGACATAATAGGTCAAGTTTTGGACATCGGGAGTAAACGCTTTTCTTTCTCCGTTGAAAGTGTGGAGCCATATACTTGCCCATTCATCATTTAAATGCGGTCAGTATTTCAAACTGCGGTGTAATAAGGGTTTACACAAAGCCATGAGGTGTCAGATTAACAGGTGTATAGCGAGCCATAGCAACACGATTTATCCACAGTTAAATCCAAACTCCTCGTGGGCTTTGAGTGGCCTCAATGCCCTCTTTTATCTCCCTCAAATAGACATGTAATACCAAGTAAGAGATTTCCATTTCTGAACCAGCATGATGAGAACAATGTGAGCTTGGCGTTCAACACATGGTTTCCATGAGAACTCCCCATTTATTTTAATTCTGCATCAGTAATCAAACTCATGACTGGGAGAGTGCCTGCATCCAGCTGTATCTTCAACAGGCACGCAAACATCTGTAAGAAGCAGGATCCGTATCACTGGTGAGTCTATTTCAGGTAATAGCGTCCCCTGGCACAGGCCATCTGACAAAGCTAATTAGTTCGACTGGGAGGTTTTGCATGCTGCCTGAGAAACCTTAAACACAGAGAAACAGGCTGCGTTTGTATTTTCACTGTTTTTCTTTCTTTGTTTTTTCCTCTCAAATCACTGTTCCGTTCCTTAAGCACTCTCAACTCCCAAACGGAAGCCTTCCTCATTAAGGGGATGGAAGCGTTTCAGATTTCTCCTTCCACCTCCTTCTGCTCCGCTTCCTCCTCCTCTTCCTCCGCATGACAGTGTGGGAAGCGCTTGATTGACAGGTGAGACATTGCTGTTGTTGGCGTCTCCCCCAGGTGTCCCGTCTCCTCACCCGGGTATGTTTATACAAGCACATGCACAGAGAGAACTCTGCACACATCATTGGAGTGGAAGTGTACACAACCACACACACACACACACGCGCACACAGACAGACACACACTGTCACGGGGGTAGTGATGTAGTTATGTGTCCCAAAAGACAAACTTAGGGACTGTGAAATGACGGGGCGCTAAAAATATTATAGAAAGAGAGTTTGTGATATTTTTAAAGCTCGTCACCATCATCGCTACAAATAACAAGCAACGCATAAGCATTATACTTTAGATTGTGTATTTATGACTTTTTGATGTGTTGGAGCTGCAATTGTTCAGCGACAGACTGTGTGTGAGTGTGTGTGTGAGTGTATGTGTGTGTGTGTGTGTGTCTGTGTGTGTGTGTGAGTGTTGAAAGCAAAGAGAAAGTTTGCATTTATTGAAGTAGAACATGCGGCTTTCAAATTAAACATGTTGTTCCCCCACTTACAATGATTAAGATGATTGTACGCGTCAACACACAGGCAGCAGAGTGTGCACACACACACACACACACACACACACACACACACACACACACACACACACACACAGACAGACACACACACACAGACACACACAGACACACACACACACCTTCACATGTATTAAATATATAATATACATGTCAATCTCTGGAAATAATGCATGTTTTCGCTTTTGGCGAAGTGATGAAGAAGAAAAACCAACAAAAACAAAATACAATGAAAAATGGTTCCAATTGTAAAAGTGTTTTTTGAATAAATGAATAAATTCAAAAACAATCTTCCTCTAAACTCTAGATAACACGTTTACCTGCATAAGGTTTATGATGTGGAGAACTGATATTCAGTTAATCTGCATGAAGCAATGCAATAGTGTCTGAAAACAGAAGAGTCACATCAATTACCTTGTTGCTGTCCAGGATTTGTTGGGAAAGTGATCATTGAGGCTTCCCTGGATGCATTTCTCTAAAGTTCTCTCTATTTTTACTTTTTCTCTCTTTGTCTCTGCCCTATGTAAAGGGTCTTTGGGTATTTAGAAAAGTGCTGTATAAGATTGTATTTTTTATAAAGGGATAGAAAGAAAAACACATTGTGATACGTTTACAAATACAATTATTTGAAAGTGTTCCATGTATAACTTAGCGACTGCAATTCAGAATAGCAGGCCCTTTATGCTTATGGATTTCTCATGATTTATTTCATCCTGGTGACATTTGGATATTATATCAAATACAGCAAGTCGTCATCATGAGCATATTAAAAGCCCTTCTTCACAACAATCTCTTCACAATGAGTCAGATGCTTGAACTGTGCACACACACTCACACTGCACTGCTGCATTCACAGCTTTAACGTTACTGCTAACTTCATACTTCAACTTCATGAACTGCTTTAGTTGAAAGAAGACTAAAATAATACCGTACCATCGCCTTGTGAAGTGTAACAATTTAAAACTTCCAGTACTTCATTTTGTTTTATGGCCGCACACTGTGACTCGATCAGCCCATCCGTCTCTCAATTATCCTGAATAATTCTTAAAACTGCTGTGGAAAGACTACACAATGTCATCATTCATTTTATTTGATGGTTCTGAGCGTCATAAAATGGTAATGTCAATCAACCCTAAAGGAGACCACTGATTGGCGACACTACGAGTACAAGCCCTCATGAATAACACACATGATATGCTAGTATCTACCCATCAGTGTAATTCCAAGCAGTGATCCTGAGAAAACCAGATCAGGACCCTCTGACTGACGCACATCTGACGCCATGGTGACAGCATCCGCCTCCCCCCTCCGCATCGCCGCCTCCATCCCTCCCCGTCCACGCGGACACACATCACACTGTGGTGAACCATCTGCTTTATTTCTTGCGACGCACACACACACACACACTCAGACACTTAAACACACTCATTTCAAGTGGGAAGAGGTGTGATTTCGCAAAGAGAGCAGCGTTCTCCAGCCTCCCACAGTTTTCTCTTTCATTGCCCACACTGGCAGCAGTCTGAGATGGGTAATTGAATTAGTGGGCTGGAGACAACACGGCGCATTGCTCCGATTGGAAAGCATATCTTGCAGACTTCCTACCATACGGTTTGCGATTGGAATGAGAAAAACAGTGTCTCTCACAAAAAGCAAAACATACTGATCCAAGAAAGAAAAAGAAACAAGTGTTTCACGAATGAGAAAATACTGTTTACTGTTTGGAGCCAAATCAGTGGCATTACAGCTTGTGCAGTGGGGCATTGTGCTCTCCTCACAAAAAAGGTCATTAGGTGCTCTTCACCCTCACATGTACCCAGTGGAACAATGTCCAATCAGTTCAACTTTAACAATCCCAGTACTCAGAGCTAAGGTCAATAAAAGGAAAGGACACACTTGTGTTCCTTGGTGTTTCACAAAGCCTCAAATGTGAACTGACCCGGGTCAGTTTTTAAAGTGTGCTTGATCAGTTGCAATGTAAAGATTACAAAAGCTGTGTTCAGGTCATTTTAGGACGTTTCGTTGTATCTTTAGCACCGCTGAAATACAAAACCAAAGAGAACCTGAATTTGAGTGCACACAAAGGTTTCCAATTGATTTTCGAACGTGAAAATGCTGAATAATCCACGACTCTTCAAATCTGGCTCACAATGCCATGTCTCTTTCTGTTTTGTAGTTCAAATGCATACATTTGAATACAAAGATGTATCATGAATTATTGAGAAGTAGCTACTATCATAAATAGTATTGTTATACCCATAGATAGTCCGGTGTGTAACACCGTGATATCAATCAACCTGTCCAGTGCGCACAATCTGGCCGCACTGTGTGCTGCTGACACCTGCGGCGAGCTGTGCTGCACAGCCGAGTTCAGGCTCAGGGGATGTGCGCGGACACCTTGACGCACGCTGTCTGGTCTAAAATATGCATAGAAATGAGATGATTTGCATGTCAAAGTGGGTGTTTTACACTAAAAGCGTGCTTATGGGTGCAGTATCTGCTGCAGTGGCTTCTTAAAATGAAATGTGATCATAGGAAATCCCCGCATTGAAACCCTTAAAATGTGAAGAGCAGCAACTTTGTCAGACCTTATAGGCAAATTTGTCACACTTGGTATTACCATATATATATATATATATATATATATATATATATATATATATATATATATATATATATAAAAAATGGGTTTTTGGTTGGTTGGTCCGTCTTCCACACCTGTGCTCTGTCACATTTGTCAGGCTGATTTAGCGCTAATTAATTACATCCAATCCATCCTGTGCACAAACCAGCTGTATCACTCCGACTTGAGTGACAACAAGGTCAAAAGATCCTCCATCTGGTTTCTTTCCAGGGAAACGATGGATGACTCTCGGACAGATTTATACGCGTGATGACAAACAAGTGTCGGAGGACGCGGCCCTAGATCCCTCGACAATTATTTCATCACGTTAGTCAGACAGCTAATCCAACCTTTGTTTACACCAATCAACTGCTTGACAGAAAACATGAGTTTAACGACATGTGCTTCATATGGGGATTGCCCACAATTCCGAGAGACACTTTTGATTTAAAAACTCCAGAAAGTACGGAGATCCAGAGTGATAGTGCTAGCAAGCGCAAGAGACGTTCTATCATAACATTTAGCTGCATTGCATTATGATCTGCTGACGGTGTAGCAGTTTATACATATGCTGCTGCAACAGTTATTATTTAATACCCAGTCACCAGTGCTCTGGTTAGCTTCCCCATCTCTACGGCTCTATTTTCATTGGAAGGATGACCGGAGGAACCAGGAACATCTAAATGTACTTTTTGCTTCGTACTAGAGTCAAATTAGGAAGCTGTACAACTTACATACACGCACATGACAGTAAAATAGATATAATTACTCATTTACCATGATACACGTACAAGAACTACTACTTTTGTTTGACGACAACATGTCTGTAAAAGTTAGCGTTTGGCTGGTAAACCAGTTCCCTGAGGCTTTGGGTCATGAAACACGCTTCAATCTTTCCTGAGCAGCTTTCAGTAAATAAACAGGTAGGAGTTTAGTGTTTCGCTTAAGGCCATTTGGGACTTAACACACACAGAATGCCAGCTGTAGAGACAGAAGATGTGATTTTAATGCTCACGGAACAAGACTTCTCCTTTTTTTCGGTTCATATTCACTACATAAGTCTGCACGTCAACCCTGTCACTGAGGGAGCATTTCATGGCATCCAGAGAAGACTGCAGACGCACTACAAAAAGCACAAGAACACACCTTTTCATCTGACACCTGTGTGTAGGGCAAACCATGCAGGAGTAAATGGGGTGATTTGTCCTTTCACTTTGCCTTCAGCACTATTGATTGCTCCTCTCCAACAAGAATAGATTCACTGATGCAGTTGACTGTTTCTTTCTTGCCTCTCCTGTATTTTTGAAGGAGAAACATCTGTTGGCTTGGTGCAGGTGTACAGCGAGGGGAGTTTTGCCCACTTTGTTCTCATCTCTAGCTCTTTCTCTCGTGGTCACACGCCCCTTTCTCTCCGGGAGATTCCTCCATTAACATGTTGTCAGTAGAGATCACCACAGTTGAGGAGGAGGGCAGCGGTGACTTGAAGACTTTTGCTTGACAAGTGATCTTTTCTGCGGGATACCACCAAGGGATTTGTTAAATGATGGGATTAATGAGAGACTTGAAAACAAATGTTTGCACAGAGAGAGGAAAAATCATGCTGTTTTGTCAGGGCACCCGTTTCCACTCAAGTCGTAAACACAAAGTACAGCTGAGGCTGACGGGACTGTCATGATGTCCAAAGTATTGGACGAATGCACATTTAGATCTACATTAAAAGTCATGGCATCACCAACGTGATTACAAATCATCCTGACAGGAACATGAGTATAGATCTTTCTAAACCAGCTTGCATGGCAATCTATCCAAGTATCACCGAAGTCCTTGGTGTTCATCCTTTGGGGACCATGCATGTCTGTACATATTTCCACCTCAGTACATTCAGTAGTTGTTGAGATATTTCAGTATGGATCAAAGTAGGGGACATACAATACCACTAAGTATTCTGCTGTGAGCGTGATCGCTAATCAATTACATATATACATGTACATGAGCATGATTCATTTTGTGTGGGAAGTAATACTGACATTTTGGCATTGCCGCAACTCGCCATTCATACGTATCTACAGATCAGTGAAGGGAGGGCTCACCGTCAAAACTACAAACGTACAAATGACCACCAATCTACACATTTGCAAAACATTCCTTTATTATAAATAAATCTCCTTTTTGTATAAAAACTGGCATGCTTCAACCATGGCATTTTACAGGTTCACAACCCAAGGCGACAACCCGGTTAGCCAAGACAGCAAGAGGAAACACACTCATCTCATTATGCAAGGGCGATCCATCAGACAACGGTGAGACAAGAATGAAAAAATCGTCACAACCACAAAAATACTCACAAGTAGAGAATAACAACAAACATGTTTGAGTCTCATAGATTTTCTCTGACATTTCTCTTTTTTAAATATCTTTTAAAATGTAATCTGTTAAATCTCTTTCCCAGCCCCACATTTGCCCTTTTAGATATAATGTCTACATGGTTTCTGAGAGTTTTTTTTTCCTTTTTCTTTTTATGTTTTTTTTTTTGTTTGCGTGTAGATTTTTAATAGTTACTCTGTCCATCAAAGTGTCATATGGTATGTCTCTTTTTTTGAATGTTGTCTCTTTTTTTTTTTAAACAGGTAAGTTCATGGTAGGACCAATGAGGTGTGGGCAGGAAAGCAGGCACACTGACTGGCTGTTTATGTGGTCCCACCTCTCTGTGGTTTGATGCTGAACAATACAAAATGTCTCATGCTTGGATTCCATTGGACGCTCAGTCTGTCCGCCGGTTCTTCGACCAATCGGCTGAGAACGACGGCTCCTCCTCTCGCTTGGCACTGCCCCAAGACACCGACCCCTCTCCTGTCCGATCCCTTTCTCCATCCTCTGTGGTCCCTTCAAATGGCATGATTGCTGTAGCTGACATATGTCGTCTTAGTTGATGAAGCTGCGTGCATACGAGAAGGGTGGACGATGGACAGGAGGAAAGAGGGCGATAACAGAATTGGGCGAAGACGAGGTCAGGAACAATGAAGGAAAAGAATAAGAAGCGAAGGGGAGAATGAAAGAGAAGGGACCGATTGGAGGGATGGGAGGGGGAAAGGAACAGAAGAAAGAGCAGTTGAGAGCGGATTTTTGTCACGATGGTCACGTAACAGTGTCACATCCACAGTCCACCTGAGTAGTTGGGGCTTTTTGTCAAACCCATTATGTCTTGTGTCTCCTCAGGCGCTCCATGGTAAATGTCAATGTTTTTGCAGCAACGTCAGGCCTCTAACTGCACCATTGTTATACTCTGATGCTTTCATACAACCCTTGTGTTATTATTTTTTCTTTCTTTCACTTGTGCTTTGCCATCACACTGCTGGAATGATGGGAGAGAAATAAATACATTTATCACAGAAATGCATGTTCGTGCACTTGAGGAATGGCCAAGGCTTTTTGTCGCTATTTTCCAAAGTGCATTCCTAAACTTTCTGTCTGCTCATCCCTGTTGTATACACGTTGTGACCACCTCGTTCAATCGCCATTGCATCGCTTGTAAAGGGAAGTATGAGAGGAGATGACGAAGCAGTTGAACTCTCAGCTAAATGAATGAACTGTAACCCGCTTCCTTCACTCGTGCTAATAAAGTGCTGATGGGAAAACACAGGTCGGAAAGTTAATACCGCACACGCCCTATTCATGAAGTGCACAGAAACGCATGCACAGCACGGCTGAGACATACACATTCATGAGATTAGTGACACACACACACACACACACACAAAAGGACACACTAATCAACACTTTACTGGACTGTTAAACACTCAGACTATATAGCATGCGTGCACACAAGCAGCTAATCATGCATGCACATGCACAAAGGCACACATTTATATTCACATGTCACAGTTGCAGCTCTTTTTCCATACATGATTGAATTAAAGAGTAAATAACTCCATCGTATAGTTGTTATACTGCACTATCACGTGTCCTATTCACTAATACAGTTTTAACCTCTATGTGTATGTGTACTATTTTGTGTGTATGCTTTTGTGTTGATCTAGCGACATGTATTCAAGCAATGTGTGGATTTATGTTATCAAACTGGACCGGAAGATATGTTTTTTTTTTCCCATAGTCTGTTATATGTATAGGTATAAAACTCTGGTGTTCCCTTACTCACTGTTGGTCTCCATGCTCTCACACAGCTCAGTCTTCACCTCTCCGTTGGGCCGGTCTCCTCCCTTCTGGCTCAGTTTAGCCGACATGGTGGCAGCTGTCACAATTGCCTGTATCATCATGCATTCACATTCAGAAATCCATTTATTGGAAATGAAGATTGTTTGTGTGGTACAAGGTGTGGTTCCCCTCTTCAGTAGGGCTGCAACTGGCAACTATTTTGCCGGAGACGTTGCCCGAGCGTGTCTTGCATCAAAGCATAGATCCAACTCAATAACCAAACTGTTGCGCTTATATTGTCCAAATCAATTCTATTCAATTTAATTGACCGGTTGTGGCAACCCTAGTTTATAATTCAATGTAATTCTACATAGTGTATCGTTAAATATTTTCTCTTTATTTCATCAGCATGATTAGTATGTAATATTGGTGAAAATATGACATGAAACACGAAGATATTGCCAAAATGTAAGGTGTAAGACTCAAGTATTTCCCAGGGCCTCACCTTGAAGCTGCGTTTCCGTTTGGGTACGTTCTGCTCGGGGTGGAAGAGGATGATGTAGACCTTGGGCATGTAGAGCATCCCCAGAGACACAGAGGCAGACAGGCTGAGAGAGATGGTCAGGGTGGTAGTCTGGATGTACATCTAGAAAGGAGAGAGACACAGAGGGAGAGAGCGAGAGTCATTTATCACATTTCAAGTTGTCAGAGATAGTCTGTGTAATTGTCCAACTACACAGTGTGTCTGGTGAGGGAAAGAGGAGAAGGAAAGATAAGAGGGAGGAAACAGGTAGCAGAGGACGGGCAGTATTAGTAGAACATGTAGTGACACCGACAATGACACACAGGCTAGTAGATCAGATGCTATAGGAAATGATGGCACTCATGGATTTGCTTAATTGCCTGTTCGCTGCAGAGCTTGACTCTTTCTCCAAGAATGAGAAGTGATTCTTTGCATTTATTTCGTAGGCTGATCCAGGCATACATAGTCCTGTATAGTCGACGAGATGTCTCCAGTGGAAAGATGGACTGACGGAAAGATATGATGACATGTAATATAAGCAGGAATTGTTATATAAACCAGACTAAATTAAGACTATGACCTCATACAATTCTGCCAAGTAAGATGGAGGGCAGTTATAATGAAACAAGAAGACAGTGAAGCAGACTGCAGAGGACTGAGCACTCGTCCTCAGGTCCTTAGCGAGTTTCAGAAAGTAGTTTGGAGGAGGAGAGACCTGACACAGCTGACAAGCTCTCAAGACATGGGGCCTATCGGGCGAGCACTGTCTGCGAATATAGAGGGAGACCGACAGAAAAAGGGAGGGGTGAGATGGATGGATGGATGGATGGATGGATGGATGGATGGATGGATTTAGGCGAGAGAATAGTCAAAATGGAGGGACGAAGCCAGGAGGGGAAGTACAAGAGAGGCATGGTGAGAGAAGGAGGAAAGGGATGAGAGGGAAGATCAAGTGAGTAAGAGAGCGGGAGAGAAAGTAGAAATGCGGGTGCAACGTCGTGGTACTTTGGTGTCTTGCTTTGGGTAATGTTTGCTCCACCACTGTTGACGAACTCCCTTTATGTAGTACCGCTCAATAAAAAGTGATGTAACCACATCATGAATCATTTGTCGGTAAAAGACAGACATTGTACTTACATGCATACATATATTCATACAGGACATACAAACTTCATAACCATAGAGATTCTTGGTGCACTAAATAATACCAAGACGCCTCTGGGACAAAACTATCAGAGTGCACTCAGTTCTCATTTCTTTTATTTGGTCATTTAATTCAGAATTCATTGTTGTCTGTAAATGGTGTAAATATGCCTTGAGAATATCTTTTATTTTGCGGACACATTGTGCCATTTGTGAGAAATGGGAAATGGACAGAATAAAAAGTAAGAAGAAATGTCCATGAGCTGACCTGGAATGATTGTGTTTGACCAGACTATTATGTTCTCCAAAGGAAGCAGAGAACACTGGAAAATGATGCCGGCAGAAAAAAGATCACTATTCCTCAACCAAACCTCTGACCTCACAAAGAGCTCATTAACAAACACGTGATGTAATCACTCGACAAAGATATCACGAATCTCGATCTTGCTCCTTTGAATGATACACATTTATATTTCCGTACATGCTGGGACTCAAAGCATTCCCAGAACTCTAAAGCTGAGCATCAACATTAGATGCCTAACCCCAAGAGCTAAAGTATCCCTGAAGGGATGAGAAACCCACGTTTCTGTACCTTCAAACATTTCTTCACTTCCCCAAAAAATATTTTCATTCCATAAAGTTTAATCTTTTGAAAAATTGTGTTCAGAAATAAAGAGGACGAGTAACAAAGGTGCTGATTGATAACATTGGTGGTAGCCAACAAAAAAGGGAAAATACACACACACACACACACACACACACACACACACGCACACGCACACACACACACAGATAGCGAGTGAGATAGAGAGAGCCTGCAGCTCCCCTGCAGGCTCTGGTGGCAGTTTATACTCCACTGTTGACTTTCTTTCAACCGCAGGAGACACACAGACACAAAAAAAACAACACACTATTATGGGACTGCATTGTGCAGTTGTTTGAGACGTATGTCCAATTAAACAAGAGCAAAGGAAGATCATGAGAGAGATGCAAAACGTGTGGATTCATTTGTACTTCGCCATGTTGCACTCATTTGTACTGAAACAGGGATCAGTGAGTGGCTGTAACAGGATGAGACAGATGGAGCGTTTCCAGTAACGGAGACATGAATGAAACAAAAAAACAAAACATCTACGACTTAGAAAAGATTCGAGGAAGTCCATGAAAAAGGGAGTAAAAATGGAATAACCTACAGGAAAAAAGGGATGAGTAACAGTCACAATGACAAGGGAAGAGAGAGAGAGTCCCTGGAGCTGTGAACTCTGCTCTTATCGAAACAGCAGCAAGGATGCTGATAGTCACTTCCATTACATCTAGCCTTTGGACCAATGTTTTGGCTTCCAGCTGTTATTTACACAAAGACACACATACACACCACCACCGAACACTGTCCTCCTTCACCTTGCAGTCTCCAGCTGATATCGGCTCAAACTGCTTGCGTCGGAAGAGCGCTCTATTATTCCAAACGTTACACACAGAAAGCAGCCTCTTAGCTACAGATGGCTGCATACGGTTTATTCCCTTAAGGTTTAAGACATTTACAGGCGGAGCATCTCTGGTTCGTGATAGGAAGCGATTCGGAAAGAGGAACAGAGGGATAAAGTGATGCCTGGTGTGCTTTTAACACCTGGGGAGAAAAGAAACGAGGATGAAGAGGATCAGGAGACAAAAGAGAAATAGAAGAAGGTTCTGTGCACAAACACGTGGCATAGTGTTGAGCTCACTTGAAGTCCTCTGGTTGAGGAAAGTGATGCTTTCGTTAAATTCTTGGACAGTGTCGGTGAGTAATATTTCCCGTGTCGACTTAGTAGCGCTGTGGATTCGTTGTCCTCTCTCGGGCACTCGTTTCATTTTGTGTTGATGGGGGAAAAAAAAGGGCTGAGTTACGGATTTTTTGTCTACGGGAAACACCTTGTTATTTTTCAATTAGCGCTTAAAGGATAGCGCCACTGTTGTTCAGCCCAGACCTTATCACCATGTTATGTGTGTAGCGTACAATCTCACTGATAGCTGCCCCCATCCCTCAGGGACACCTTATCTCAAATTGAACATACTTGCAAAACATAACATTGAGGTTCCATTTCACTCTCAGCACACCGTGATCACAAACGATTGTGGGTCCCTTCAGAGCCGAGTGCACAAAAAGGGTTCTCGCAGAGGACTTTTCTCTCGGTCTGGATCTCGATTGAGGCCCCCGACGCATATATCATAGTTGCAGCCACTTTGATGATCCCACACAACTCAAACGGCGGTGTCTGAGATGTACCCGGGCGTCAGTGAAGGTGCAAGCGTATTCAGTCAGCACATCTGTTGTAATTTGTTTTACTGCTCACTTCCTCATCACCTCTGAGCTACCGCATGCCAAAACCCATTATACATGCTGTTTTTCTGGTATAATTGGGTAGATATGATAAAATGGCATGCTATGATTAGTTTCCCCAAACTAATCATGACGTATGCTATTGTTTGACAGTAAATCAAGTATAATGGAGCCAGAACAATATGAGCAGGCTGAGTGCATTCGAACTATAATGCTCATCGCACTTTCTGAGAGGGACGACCTTTAGAGGGACCCAGTCTGTGTCCAACCAGAGTCTGTAGGTGGACCGTCCCACAGGGTGAGTCCTGGTAACGAGCAGATGTGTTATGTTGGGTTTTTTCCGTCCTTTACCACATTTTTTTGGTCAAGTTTCACAATAGTGTCCCACCTGGAGCTGGATGTGAGGGGTCAGCATTGCAGAAACCAGGACTCAAGAGGCCTCAGGTCCATACATTTTATCGCGGGGCACTATGAGTGGCGTCTGCTGTGGCAGCTAACATTGCCACTTCATTGAAATGGCTAACACTGAAGAGCTGTAAAACAAAAATGTAATTCTCGGGAGACGTGGCTAATCCAAAGAGACAGGCAGCCTGATAGTTAAGTGTCGAGGATGCAGTCTTCTCTTCACAGCTGATAGCCGAGGCGTGACAGCTACCGTTGAAGGCTATTCTGGGTTGGTTGGCTGTACTATATAAATTACACGGTGAAATAGAAAGTACAGCTTGAGAACACTACACCATCAGAAGCCAATTAACTAAATTAGGCCTATCTTCTGCAGACACTGCAATTTCCGCTCACTGATATAGACATGCAGGACAGATGTATGACATGCACACATTAAGGTAAGGCATAAAACACATGTGGAATTCATGGAGAATGGCATGGGTATGTTTTTTCTGTTCTTTGCACATCATGTGGGCTCCTCATCTTCCCAGAATACAAAGGCGCTATCAGCTTTCACCAACATTAGAGCATCTCTAGTCAATGCCAGAAACTGACAGTTGTGTAACGACGTGATTTCATCACTGCTTTTGAAGACACCTTGAAGGGAATGTATTGATTACAACACCGTGCTGCAAAATGCACTTCAATCAGTCCGAATAGTTGCATGTGCACGCACAGACGAGCGTGCCCCGACACAAATATAAATCAGATTATGCACGGCTTGTGAGAACAGAAACACACACACATACCCCGGCCTCTCACACTTGATGAACCACAGCATGGAGAATTACATCTTTGATTATTGCAAAACCTTTTGCTCTCTGTACCACAGAGCGAGAAAAGAGAGAGAGAGAGAGAGAGAGAGAGAGAGAGAGAGAGAGAGAGAGAGAGAGAGAGAGAGAGAATACACAAACAGAATTAAGAAAGGAAGGCAAACATGAAATAAAAGAACGGTTCAGGAGAACAATCCACGGTTCACAGGAAGTGGAAGTTAATGAGAAAGAGAGAGAGGTGGAATAAGGAAGGAAAAAAAAAAAGGTGGTCAGTGAGTCCTGAAGCCCTCATTGCCACGGGCACGTTGCTCGTGGTACGATTGACAGTTTTCCCACAAGACACTTCAACAGGAAGCTGGCACATGTTCAAATGAACAGTGCCACAAATGTCATGGTTGTGGTTGTATGTTGCCAAGTGGCTGAGTGAGTGGTTGCCTGTCATCACCAGGCAATTGTTGTGCACAGCGTGGCGTTTTTTAAAAAAAAAAAAAAAAATTGAAGTCTTCACGGCATTAATCGCCGGCTGTCGTTGATTGTTGAGTCAACCTCACTTGGATTAACTGCAACCTTTCGAAACACACCTTTTACTGATATCCAGGCGGATAGACAGGGACAGGTCTTCTACGCCAGAGAAAGACACGAGTGAAATCCTATTTTCCCAACTTATGATCGACTGGAAGAAAGTGATTGATTGGATCTTCAGTAAAAAAGAAGTTTGCCCTTCACGCGGGCACTGTTGCATTAAGCTGGACTCGGGTTTAACTCTCTGGAGCCAATGAGATCTCTCGCCAGGCGTCACTCTCCTTTTATCTCCCAGCCCACATTTTGAAACAAACGACTGCTGACTGCTTTGTTTCATGTACCGAGTCAGCGGAGGGTCAGAGGGAAAAACAAGAAAAAAAGTCACTTAGTGTTGATGTTGAAAAATATATGGCTGATAAAGCATTGTGCATGGCACATTGCATTGCCGGAGACATCTTGCATCTTTCAGACGCTCCATCCTTTACTTGTCATCCCCTCGTCTCTGATCTTACCTCTGAGAGTGGTTGGCTCGACACCGGCCTCCAAACTGTGCTGTATCTCTCTCTGGAATATGTTTTATTTCCCCTCTCTTTCTTTTTAATATCCTCCCTTATATGTTTTTAGTCTTTTGAAACTTTATCTGATTTGAACTCTTTGTCCCACCAACTTTTACTTCTCTGTCTCCCAATTATTCTGTGTTTTTTTTTTTTTTCTCTGCATCTCAGCATGTTGATAATGAGTGTCTGTGTCCTTGATAGGTGGCTGCCCTCACCGAACCAGCAAAGTGACTTTACAGGCAGCCTGGGGCTCCTAAACTAACTTTACATTGCCATTTTGAGTAAAAAACTGTGTGTGTGTGTGTGTGTGTGTGTGTGTGTGTGTGTGTGTATGTGTGTGTGTGTGTGTGTGTGTGTGTCTAACTCCCACCTCCTGTTTCCGTCCACGCGCACCACAGAACCACTCATCATTATAATCACCTGAGCCATGGGAGGGTGAGGAGATTTTATTTGGATTTATTTATTTATTAAAGAAAATGAGAGCGTGACCGTACCAGTTCTTACCGCTTCTGACTGTGCAGGATTATAATTTATTATATTTTTTTCCCCCATATTTTCAGAACTTCAAAGTGTTCTCAATAAAACAAGAATCGCCAATTGCATCAAATGTCTTTAGAAACTTTACTTGCAGCGGTGAATCATAATTAAGTATCATTAAAGTGATTCATTAGGACTTTCTATTTGTAATCCTTTGAAGTATAAGATAATTAAAGTATCATATTTATCGCTTATGAAGAATATCAAAGAAGGAAGAATCTAAAGAAGTGAGGCCTGCTTTCAAAACTCCAACTGTGACGGTTACGAGTATCATTTAGAAAAGTTATTTCACTAAAACAGAACAACTGATTAACGGTGAGAGGTTTAGATGTTTGTCTTTTCAATTTGTGTGCGTGTAAAAAGTTACTTAAAGAAAAAAAAAAACGTTTTAATCTATCGTGTAGATGGTGTGAACACATCAATGAGCCATTTCACTGTAGTCCTTGTAAGCGTATGAACATACGATTTGAGTTTTCAACAACACGAAACATCAACCAGAGCTCCAAAGCGATAGAATCATCACTTTTAGTTGCGTTGTTTGTGCTTAAAGACGGCAATAATTATGATGATGATAATAAGGGGGGATGAAACATGATAACAGCAGACTCGAGTTTAGCTTTACAATCTGCACACAAAAGAGTTTGTGCGAGTAGATTGCACGTGGACGCTAACGGTCCACGTGCAAGTGGAAATTTTCCAACTCTTGTGAACATCCGCAGCGCTTTTGATGTGAACGCAGCATTAATATGTTTTTCACTCCGAGTTTTTCACATGCATTTTTCCCAACAGTGTGCTGTGATGAAAAACTATTTCTAAAACATCTGTCACAGGATTCTGTGCCACAATATTTCAGCGTTTTGTCCCGGCGACTTAATTGGGCCCGAGCGCGATCAAGTGCCTCATTATCGTCTACAAAACAGCACTTGGAGACATTTTTTACTCCATCTAATCCATACTGGCCCAAGTTCTGTATGTCTTTAAAAGAGTGCACAGGTTACTCCATAAAATAGTGCTACACCTGTGTTTGCTCTGCCACAGCTTGTTAGTGGAGCCCCGTATTGACTTGCACATCTGGATGAGGTCCGGCCAGTAGTCTCAAGTCAAACTGCTATTGAGTTGTGCTTCAAGGTTTCATGGTATCGCATATTATTAGGGCGGCCCCGTTGAGAACCCCGGCTCTCTCTTGACTAACTGACGTGACTGTGACCCCACTGTGCACAGCTCCAGCCAATTAAAATACCCAGCATGGAACAGCATGGAGCATCGTCAGCCAGCAGACTGCTTCCTAATTGTAAAGGGAGTTTGACCCTGTGAACAAATAAAACGGGAGTAACTGTATGTCTGCTCTTGTGTCATATTTGTGAATTGTACCTGTTCCTGCAGCTTACGGTATGCAGTCGTGACAGAAATTGGGCTGGAAATTATACAAAGAACTTCGCACACAGTAATACTCGTCGGATGACATCGTCCCCAACCCTGTTTTGTAATTCTAATGGAACATATGAATTAATCAAGGTAATACAATCATGGCCGTCGTTGGGTGACTTTATTCCAGGGAACATTTCAGAGGTCCGGTACTTTCCTTAATTACGTTCACGAGAGGCCCCCCAACTCCTCTAATTCCTCTAACCCTGTATTGAAATTCCACCTCGCGGAGAGGGAAATGTCTCCCGCTGTACGCGTGAAGCCACATTGTCGCGCTGATTATCGCTAATCGTGCACAAAAAGAAAAGGAAAAATGTTGCGGCGGTGATTGAAACATGCGGTGTTAATTGTTAATCTGCAGCCAAGGATGAAACGAGCCCAGAAAGGTCAATCTTTCCAGGACGAGAGAGAGAGAGAGAGAGAGAGAGAGAGAGAGAGAGAGAGAGAGAGAGAGAGAGAGAGAGAGAGAGAGAGAGAGATTGCACAGCTGAAAAAAACAAAAAAAAACATAGTTTACAAACTCGAATAAACTTGGTTTGGGTACAACTGCTACTCCAAACCAATGTAGTCAGTGAGCAACACTTAATAAGGGACAACATTTAAATGCTCCAACAATATGAAGGTTCAGTTCATTTGGACGCACCGACTGGAATAACTCCGCCGACCAGACTTTTTATTCCCGAATCCGACCTGAATGCTACGCGGTGCTTTGAGTCTGACAGAGCTCCAAAATCATCTCGCCAAGTATTCCTTAACCATTGCCAGCGACCGGATGCCAGGTTATTGCATCTGCACAGCAACAGCTTGAAGGGCAACACACTTTGAATTTCTCTTGGGATTAGCAGCACTAATTAAATTGGGGCATCTACTAAGACTTCATTCATCAATTTACAATGTTTTTTTTTTAAATTTATTTTGCAGCATGATTGTCCTTTTAGAGCGTGTTTGCTTCACATACTTTACTGCTGGTTCTTATAAAAGCAGAATAAAACAATCAGAATCTAAAAATGCAAAATCTTTCAAAAGTTAGGCAGTAAAAAGTGTCAACGCAACTATTTTATCAGCTTCAGTGCATGTTTTGCTTTGTCAGGCGGTCTGTCTTTTCTCCAGTCTGAATGAAGAATTGACAGCTGCAGTGGAGGTGGGGGGGGTAAAAAAAAACGAATAAACAACAGCATATTTGATGTTTGTTATTTTAGTGCTGTTCCAGAGATGTGAGGTTTATGAAGATGACTGTTGCATTGGGCCTCGAATGGGATGTCACTTAGATCTTTGATGCATTCTGCTCTTATCTTGTCTCCATTGGTCCCTGGAGGAACATTTCTGAGTGTATGTACATGTAAGTGTACTTAAATGTCGGCTTAAATATGTGTTTGTGAATGTGGAGCATGCATGTGTATATGCAGACATGGTGTGTGTGTGTGTGTGTGTGTGTGTGTGTGCCAACATCTCTATGTGAGGTCCCTCTGGGTGTCTCCATATCCTTCAACATCTCACTGTTTGATGTCAGGATCTGACACTTGCTTTCTGTCTCCCCCAATTTTCCGCCAAACAACCAAATCCCACCAGCTCCCTGCAAAAGATTGGGAAACTCATTCCTTCAAAAATGAATTAAAGTAGGTTTGTTTTTTTTTACTCCCTGCACACACACAGCCTATTGCAGATAATGATGTCGTGGATCAGTAAACTCTGTCAGAATGAAAACGCCACAACGTCTGAAGAAGGACTCGTTGGTCAGAAGTGACTTCTCTCTGTACAGCACATGAGCATACTGCAGGAACTATGAACTGTGTGCTGGTATTTTACCTTTCCTGCAAAAATAAAGCTCTATGCATATGGATTTTGTATTTAAACTCATAACAGGATAGTTTTCATTTTAAGTAGTTTCCACTTTTACCAGTTTTTATTGAATTATAACCGACTTTTCACTAAAACCTCAACCAAATGTATGATTTCCACAAACTGGATGAGCATTTTTTCAAGTGAACATTTTTACAAAATACAATTAATGATACGAGAATACTATGTTTGTAATCTATGCAGATTCGAGTTAGGGGTGCATATACATATTCACGTTTCCCTAAAGCATAACATACATACTCTATTCCCATTTAAAAGTTTCACACTGGTTTTAATTATACCATATGTATGTTGCATTCAAAGCTGTGTACTGTGTAAATATAATGCTTCATATAATACCTCTAACCCCATTATAATCACAATAACTACTGGAATTGAACCTCAACATTACTTTCAACAGCTTACAATGCTGTCTAATTCCTCACAAAATCTAACCAAATGGTTAAATAGAAAGAGTGATGGTTTATTTTATAACTCATCATATATCTTGCTGGTCTGCCTGAGAGAAAACACAAAACCATGTTTATTTCAGGGCTATTTTCACCTTTATGATGGATACATTGTTGGACACTATCAGCTGTCTACAATGATTTCGCCCTGTTTTTGTGTGTGCATATTATAGAATGTTGTTTTACTCTCACTGAGCAGATACCATACTTATGTGGACTGTTAAATCCCCTACAGTGTGTCACACATTGTCAGGCTCACTTACTGTACTGACTCATTACGAATGCTTCAGCCAAATGTTGTGTTTAGGTGTTTGGGTTTATAGATTTCCTCCACGCTGACATAAGCTGCAGCTGAATCATCCACCGGACAGTCAAATGGAAGTAAATTGAGCGTTACAATGAACCCTGCAGTTCCACCTTCCCAAGACACGAGTGTGGCATCACGTTTGGGACTGCTGTGCTGTGTGTGTGTGTGCATGCCGTACAGAGAGAGTCACTTCTGATGTTTAAATGCTCATGACCCTGGAGCCTCGTCCATCTGTCCGATTCTAAAGCGATTCCGACATTTCTCTGTTTTCCCTCCTCCCTTTGACCCGGCTTTCTTCATCTTTGTATCTCAGTGTTTCACCTCTACTCCTTCATTTATGATCTACATCTCTCTCTCTCTCTGATATTAGCTTGCCTCTCTTCCTCCATCTTTAGCGTAAACCCCACCATCCCTCAACTCTCTCTCTGTCTGCTAGTAGCTGTTGCTCTCCCTCTGCACACCCACACTCTCTGATTCATTCTCCTTGTATGTTCTCTGCCTTGTATGTTCTCTGCCTTGTATGTTCTCTCCTGCTGCCTCCTTTTCTTTTCTCTTTTTGCTTCACCCCCCCTTTCCTTCATTCATCCTCCATCACTCGTTTCTCTTGCCACCCTCTCAGTCCCCCTCTTTCTCACCGGGCCATTTCTTTTCATTCTGCCTCCCCGTCTCTCTCTTCCTCCTCAGATTAGTGTAGATTGATTACCGACGGTTACTCCCGGTAAGGATCTGGGCGGTCACTAGCGCTCCGCCGGGACCACAGTCACGGCCATAAATCTGTCTGAAGACGGTGAACCGCGACACTGTGAGTGTGTGCGTATGTGTGTGTGTGTGTGTGTGTGTGTGTGTGTGTGTGTGCTGAGGTGCAGACATGGATTTGTGAGGCAGGTATGGCAGATGTGTCCTCTTCTTTATACTCTTGAGGACCAATCACGGGGTGTGGAGAAAAAAAAAGAGAGAAGTGTTACTCAAAGTGAGGCTATTTGCCATTCTTCACTTCTCAAAGTGGCTATTTTGAGGTTAGAACTCTGGGGTCTTGCATTGGTCTAAGGTTGGACAGCAGTGTGTGTGTACACGTGTGTGTGCGCGTGTGTGTGTGTGTGTGTGTGTGTACGAGAGAGAGATGGGGAATATATCACAGAGATAAAGTGAATGGGAGGCCTTGAGGGACAAAAAGTGTATAGGTCTGTATAGCAGAAAGACTGAATCTGCGGATTCATGCTGTTCAGAACATGCAGCTCCGTCCTTCTCTTATCACATTGAAGAAAGAGTGATGACTGTTTTTCCAAGCTGGGTTGTGGCTGTACTGCATACCTCGTTGTTTCACCCAGTCCCTACTCATGGAGCCCAAATGTAGAATTGAAAAAAAAAAAAGAAAGAAAAAAAAAAGATTTCCATTAAAATGTCCAATTTAAAGCAGCACATCTCTTCTGGGTGGACAGGAGCGAAACTTCTGGCCAATCAGAGACTTAGAGGGTGTGCACCTCATTTCTGTCACTCAGCAGCTTCTGCTTTTTGAATCATTACGAGTAAAATAAAAGAAATGGGGGTGGGGGGGGGGGGTGGGGGAGAAATCCCTCAAATATGTCTCAGTGCAAGCAACTGGTGCACATATAATGACACAATACCAAAACCAGAGCTGGGGGAAAAAAAGAAAAGACACACACATACACACAGTGAGTGGGTTTGTGGGTAGCAGCGGGGTGGTTGAGTCTTCCTCGCTTGGAAGCAGGAGATAACAAGCTGACCATATTTAAGACATCTGGAGCACAGGAGAGGTGGCTCGCAGGGAGACAGAACGAGGTAAAGAGAAAGAGGGAGGAGAGGGAAGAAGAAAGGAAAGATGGTCGTCTGTCCGTGGTGTCGGGCAAAGGGATGATGAGGCAGAAGCAAAGAGAGATAGCTGGAGAGAGGATGCACCCTGTGGTTCGGGTTTACAACACGCCGAGAGAGGACGAGGGAAACACACACACACACACACACAACCTTTCCCATTTCTGCAGGGTGCGGCAGAAGCTGTTCGGAGCCAGCAGCCTCTGCATGGTAGCATGACCTATTTCAAAACAATACTTCCCTCGTTGGTGATGGTTAAGAATCCCTCTCTCTCTCCCTCTCCCTTGATTTATCTCCCACATTCTCATTCCGTGTCTCGCTGTCTCGCTGCGTGTCCCCATCCCGCACTGAAACTTCCCCTTTATATTCTCGTCTCTCCCTCGCTTTGTGCTCCTTCCTCCTCTCCGTCTCTGCCCGCTGTGACTCAGAGCCGTGTTGAGTATTCAGAGGAGAGGAGTGTGGGGGACAGTACATGAGCAATGGAGAGGAATGAGAGGAAGGGTGTTAAGACGAGGAGTGAGCAGCAATACAAGGAGCATATAAAAAGGAGGTTACGGAAGGCATTGAACACATTTATGTACATGAGAGGGAACGAGAATCAAATGACAGTGAGTGGGCGGGGACAGAGGATGAGTATGTGGCAGAATCTGCACTCAAATGCAATGAAGCAGATGAAGTTACTCTAAATATGCATGTAGCAAGAAAGTACAGCGAGACAGTCGGGCCCCGTGGTACCCACTGTATGGTTTATATTCAACGCAGAAGCTATGGAGGAAGGGTGGATTTCTATAGGTGGAGTGTTATACATTAGTGTATCCCACTGTAATGTATGGCAGCTTCATGGCTTCACCTTCCTATGCTGCTCCTTTCTGACGACGTCGCTGATCACACCGTTCCACGCAGATAAAGCCAGCCTTGCTGTCAGTCAATGCAGGCGTTTTACAACTTTTAAAAAAAAGGGAGCAAGGAAAATGCAAGTATATGCCTGGTCATGTTCTCAATGATTAAAAAAAGGAGCTTGTCACTCATTTAAAAACAAAATATGTTAGCTGGTCTGCCTCAGCGTTACTGAATTCCGCTCCATCCATATCAGCCATGCGGCAAATGCCAGGAGTTGAGTTTTCATTAAAACTAAATTATGACTCGTGTGCGTTACTGCATGCCAAATTAATCAGAGCTGACTTGGAAAGAGTATAAGGTCATTCCCCAGGCGACGTATCTGATCAACACATATATGCTATCCAGCTGTCTACACAGGCAGTGGAACAGCTCCAGTGGAACTCGCGCTACACACGGGCAACCACAACGTTTCAAGTCTATTTTATTCCGTTTTAAAGAGATTGCTCTTGGGGCTCCGTCCACTGATTACCTGCACAATACTTTCACCGCACACGTCCTGCGAAGACGCTGATTGAGGGTCGAAGCTGTGGCTCCGCTAACCCGCTGCTCTCACTGCGCAGGCTGCGAAGACATTGTGCAACAACGTGAGGTACGGTTGACATTTCTTGAAAGTTTCCAGCAGGTGGACCCCTTTTTTTTTAATTTCTCCAAAGGCACGGCGGAGTTTAAAGCACTCCCATACAGATGCATTCTACGAGGAATACGCTTAAAAGACAGCACTGAAGCACACCTGGCGGAGGCCGGTGAAGCCTCGAAGAGCCAAGTCCTCATACAACTGGCGTTAGAAATGTCTTCACATGGCCACGAAGCAAACCAAGGGTATATAAATGTAGATGTTTTAATAATTATATGACTTATTAGGCAGAGCGTGATGGCAAACTTAATCCCAATGCGAGTCACGTTGTCATCGAACATCCGACTAACTTCCTTGTTGCCTCGTCCCCCTCGGCCCATTCGGAAACCAAGCCTATGCCCTCGGTAGAGCTCTCCTCATTAAAGCCCCATCAGCGAGTCACATCATTACCTGTTTATTCCTTTCACTCGTCTCTCTCCTCCCTCTCTTCTGCTCTCTCTGTTAGCCAGCCAGCTGCCACACACTCCAGAGGATATTCCAATTAGAAACAACATACACAGACACACAAATGTGCACTGGTGGATATTCCAATTAAATACAACACACCAGACAAACACACTCAAACGCCAATACACAAGAAGTCGCTGGTGGACATTCTAATTAGCTGAACGACCCAACCAGTAAGACAGGACACAACGGCAAGTCAGATAGCATACACACACACACACACGCACACACACACACACACACACACACACAGAGGTACCTTTACAAAGCCATACAACACACACAAATGACATTTAGAGTCACACATGTGCGTGAACTGACCCTAAAGAAACAACGTGACACCAGCATCTACGACTGGTCACACATGTGCGCATATGGAAGGTTATGAGCTCACACGACACACAACGTAAAGGTTATAGAAGCTTCCAGTGTGTGGAAACTAAATCAGCAATATTTCCCTTATTAGGTTATATTTCATGCAGGCTGGCCATATGCTATTTGCATGACTGTGGTGAGGTAAAAAAGGTAATTGCTTTAAAAAAACACACAAAGAAAAGTAAAATAAAACATCACAGAGACGCTACGCTCTCTGGCTTCTTAAAGAGAAATGAAGTTAGCGAAGGAAAAAAAAACAAACACTGTGATGCATCCAGCAAGAGGATGATTTCCCTGATGTGTGATTAGATCACTTTGATGTTAGCTTTTTGCCATGCGACAAAGGCGGCGACGCGCCATGACTGGGAAATGCGCTGCGACGCCATAAAACGGAGAAATAAAAAATGTTCCGACTGACTGAGTGACAATACTACTTGTGTCTCTAATTGAGGAAGGGAAGACTTGACCCTCCAGTGGACACAAAGGTAGTCGGTGTTTATCTCGAGGAGGAGGATACAAGTGGACTGACATGTGAGATTGTGTAAAAAAGACTCAAGGACACAATTAGTTTTGGAGCTGTGTTATGATTGGATTCATTTCTTTCCAAAACAGCTTGAGGTTTGTGATTTGTATCGCTACACTCTGTGTGTGTGTGTGTGCGTGCGTTTACATGTGAATAATACAGTGCTATCTGTCTGTTCACATCCATGTCTGATCCCTGCTTATCTGTCTACCACACGTGTGCACAAAGGTTTAGCACAGTGATGTACAGCCTCTGACATCTGCAATCAATGAGCTGCCTTGAATCTTAACGAGTGTATGAAAGGTTTTATTGCTAAAACGAGAGTGAAGACGCACTGTCAAACACATAGAATCAATAAATCACATGCGAGTCAACACAATGGTTTCCTGTGTGTACTGTGCTGTGATGAGTTAATGTGTGTATGCTTCCTAAACCCATTGATTTTGAAGTGATAAGATGGCCTCTTATAGGCTGTCACACAATTGTTCAATTACTTCCATATCTTCTACTGGTCTCTATAGCGATAGCTGCGTATTTGTATGTATATAGCAGTTAAGGCAAAAGGCGTTTTTTTTTTTTACACCTCTGCTCGGTGAGTTTAAATTTGTTTTGGTCCCATACGACGACGACGAGGCGATTGCCTGCATACATCAACGCTTGTCTTTGAGTTTGAATGAAATGTGTTTTATGACTCCTTACGGCCCATTGGTGTCTAGACTGGTGGTAAGCCAGTTATAGTTTGTATTCATTGAATCACACAGTTCCTCAGTGGCTGTAGCAGACACTCACGAAAAGGCTCTTTTTTTATCTTTGAAATCATTAAAACACATGTGGATAATGAACTGTGTATGTATAATGGAACCATCATTCATTAGGCGGAGCCCGAACCTTGTAAAGGCAGCTCCACACACACACACACACACACACAGGCACACACATTCACCTTATAAAAGTTACATCATAAAGCCATCAATAATTGAAGGAAGGAGGAATTCACTCAGTACAGTACAAGCCTCTAAAAGCCAGGACCAAGGCATGGATCTAGTCAATCAGCCAGACAGAAAATCCTCTTGTACTCACTGGGGATTGTCAGGAGATTTTGGACTCTAAGCCATTAGTATAGCTACAATTGTAAAAGAAAAACATATCTTTCAGTGCCAAGATATGGAGTTTTGATCTCCAAAAAGTCTGGTAAAGAGAGAGCAGACGTTTTGTAATAGCAATACATGCAAATGTATGACTCAAAAAGCGATTCCAAAAGGTAATAATACTGCAGAAAGTGCTCAGGAGAGGTCCGTCAAGCTCACCGGAAGCCCATAAACCACATCGTCACAACCCGCCTGTCAGCGAATTGTCAATTTATGGAAGACATTTCACACACATATACATTAGTATCACACAGAAATCATCTATATCCATTGCATCCTTTCCTATTAAGTCAAACTCTGCAACCACACATGCACAGCATTTCCCTCTGTACTCATCTTTCCTGTAGATTGTGGTGTCTCAGAGAAAATTGCTTTAAATCCCAAACAGGTCATTTACAGGGTAATCCCATAGATAGACACACAGAGTACTACACACACACACACACACACACACACACACAAGCCATGGTTTCATCCTCTTTGCAGACTAAAGATGATGGGAATGGCATACAGACATCTGCAATATACTCACACTCTCTGTAGACTGTAGTTCATAAAGAAAATGTAAAAAAGAGACAGCAGTTAAGGTATGCAGGTTAGGTCGTGTATTTAATAGCATTGGTAAAAAAAAAAACAATAAAAGAGAATTGATTTTGTTTTTTAAAAACCCGGACACACTTACCCTCTCTGCGGACTGTGACGTGCCAAAGAAGATGGGAATGAAGGCCAGCCAGATGATGCAGGTGGTGTACATGGTGAATCCGATGGGCTTGGCCTCGTTGAAGGTTTCCGGCACGCCTCGCGTCTTGATGGCGTAGACCGTGCACGTCACCATCAGCAGGATGGAGTAGCCCAGGGAGCAGATGAGGGACAGGTCGGAGATGTCACACTTGAGGACGCCACGCGCCGACGTGGGGTCCTGGGTCCGCTGCTCGCCAAAGTCCACGACGGTGTGGGGAGGGTCCACCGCGAACCAGACGAAGACCCCCAGCAGCTGAACCGAGATGAGCGAGAAGGTGATGACGAGCTGGGAGGCAGGCGAGATGAACCTGGGAAGGAGAGGATTGCTGAGATAAGAGAGTGGTGCAGTAAGGGAGCGATGATGGCAGAGTTAAAGGTTTCATTTAGAGTGAGGCAAACCCATGCACGAAGGTTTGCGCTCACGGAAGTATCTACGCTTGAAATTGTGTTACTGCCATATTAAAATGATTAGAATCTCATGCATAATGTAATTTGCTATAAGATTAGATTGCGCTTCTAGTCTTTGGGCAATAAAATGTTTGACAATGTTTTTAAAACTCAAAAATCCTTGTTAGTCATCGGAAAACAAGGCTGTTTTTTTATATTATCTGAAAAGGTCAAGACCTGCCAGCAGCCATTTTTAATATTCCTGTACATGAAGCCATACAGACAACTATAAATCCCACACATGTTGGAGGGGGGTTAAGGGAAAGGTGATGATGACATTTTAGGCAATAGAGAAGAACATGGTTAGTGAGGAGAAGCCCTACATATAGAACTGGATAGAGGGAGCGCGATGAGCATATAAGATGCCAGAGAGAGGAAAGAAATAGGGGAAAATAATACCCAACAAGAAAAGCTATATTTCCTTTGTAGTGAAGAAACAACCAACTCCTTCCATCTCCCAGGCTCAAAGGATGCGTAGTGCCCGACTACCTGGAGGCACAACACACACTGCAGCCTGAAAAGAGCCTCACAATCCTGCCTCATTTTGCATCTCATGCTTACCTCCCTTCTTCAGTTTTGTCAATTGTATTTCAAATTATTTCGCTCATTTAACCTTTAACCTGGAATTTAGAAATCCTACTTAGCCTTTTTTTTTTTTAAATGCACAAGTCTTAATAGGAGAATAACACAAACTCCTCCACATGGATAGTGCTGAATGAAAGACAGATGACCATCTGGGCAGGACGAACATGAACCTGAGCACTATTAAATACCACATTAACATTTTAGTCACTTGGTTGATGCTCTCGCCGAGAGTCACTCACACTGAGTGCAAACAGTACCACAGGTGAGTGTGAGTTCATGACTCTCATTAATAATGGATGAGAAATAGATGATGAATAATGATTCCAAGCAGCTCAGCAAGGAAGAAGTGGAGGACTTCATGCGAATACACACACACCTCCCAGTGCAAAGAAGAACACGCTTACAGTGACCCGCAGTTCTACTGCACCCATCGAAATCGACCTGTACTGGACACGCACAGGGCAGACAGTGTGCGTGCGTCGTGCCAGGTGTGTGTATTCTTCACCTGGGTGCTGTTACAGACTTCTTCCCTTGTTCAAAGATGCGGTGTATCCTGTTGGTCTTGGTGAGCAGCGCGGCGTAGCTGAAACACATCCCCAAGCCCAGGAAGATCCTCCTGAAGGAACACACTCCCACATCCGGCGCCGCGATCATCAGGAAGGTTATGGCGTAGCAGAGGAAGATTCCCGTGAGCAGGACGTAGCTCATCTCCCGGCCCGACGCGCGAACGATGGGCGTGTCGTTGTGCCGGACGAACGTGACGATGACGAAGGAGGTGGCGATGATCCCCAGCATGGAGATGAAGACGGGGACGACGGCCCAGGGGGAGTGCCACTCCAGCTTGATGATGGGGATGGGCACGCAGCCAGTGCGGTTGGCGTCCGGCCGCATCTCATATGGACACAGCTCACAGCTGAACTCTGACGCCTGGGGAGGGACAGTTGTGATCATGTGAATTCAAGATGGGTTTGTGTCGGGTAATTATGTCTGTAACTCGCACAGATATACAGTGAATCCCTCATGTTCTCATACAAACTCTACACACACACACGTATGGCAAAGCTGCTAATACAGCTGCTCCCAAATGTATGATAAGACACCTTTGCTAACACTAACATGTGACTTATTAGTGAGAAGAATACATATTCATTTCATACATTTTTCAACACCTGCCTTATAGTTCACTTAATTGATTTTGTCGTACTGCTGTGCTATTTTCCCAATCTACTACAGCTTATTGATGTTACAGAAAATGCATATCTCTGAAAAATTTGTATCGATTGCCGCTCAGACAAGCATCACCAGCTGCTGTGATGGTTGATATTTTCTTTTTTTCTTTATTGCTTCCTGAACTGGGGAACTCTGATATATACATGTATATTCGAGCGCTCATGCAATCTACTAAATTGTCCCTAACCATGATATAAAGAACACGGAGGGGATCTTTATAATGTTTTACCCTTTTCCCTCAACTTAAATGATGTACTTCCATTTGCTATAATAACATCTATGGGCTACATAAATCCAAAAAGGGCCATCTAAGTGGCTTTCTGTATCCTGAGATGAGTTGGAAGAAAGAACCCCGACCCAGAGGGACACAGCTCTCCTGTAGAGTGAGAGTGAGCAGGCAGCAGCTGTCAGGGAGCAGATGCATGCGGAGACTAACGTGTCCATTATGTCAAAGTGCTGTCATTGCAAACAAGTTGATTCCAACAAATGGAACCAGTTGTGGCTTTGTAAGCTGTGCTAAGGTTAGGCATCTGGTAAAATTGTCAACTTTAATTGACAGATGAAGTTTACCTAAGTGGACCGGTGGGGCTGAGAGCTTTTTGGAGGATTTCCGAGCTTTTAAAACACAACAATCAAGGCCATTTCTAAGTCGGGGTTTCTTGGTGTAATTTTAAAGTAACAAGATGGACACATTGATGGAAAAAGTCAATGCAATGTTTTTCCTTTTTCATCTGTTTCTACAAAAACACTTTGCAATTGATCACCAGTATGCATTAGAAGGAGGGATCGCACTGTACTGTGGCTTGCTTAGGTTGATATTTTGAAATAGACAATTTCACAGGACATGTTTTGTAAATATTTACTAAATCCTCAGAGATTGAGTGACACAAGTGAATTATGATTTAGGCGTGTTTCTCTGCCTGCGAGCTGTGAACCATGTAATGCAAGTAGTCAGACAGTGTAAGGTTTTTAATGGAAAGTCTACTGAAAAAAACCCACCAACAACAACAAAAAAAACACAAATGGTTCATCTATATACTCAGATACCATCTGCTATGTTATGCCAAGCCTTACTGTAGAGTACTATGAGACTACACACAACAAAGTGGCTAAAATCCTGCACCATGGTTCTTTTAGCATTATGTGTTTTACCATCCGAGCCTCAGATACAGCAGGAAACAACAAAACAGACACAAGTGTAAAAGTCCTCCATCACAGGTGAAGCCTACGCTGTAATTCCATCAAAGCCAACAGCAAGTACTGGTGGCCTGTTGGTCTCCTGAGATCTACCTGATAGTGATATCCCTCACAGCGCTCACAGTGCCAGCAACACGGCACGCCTTTGACCACCTTCTTTCTTTCGCCTGCACGGCACGGGATGCTGCACACAGAGGGCGGCAGGGACGGGTCACCTGACTTCCAACGCATGGCCTCGACCTACAGAGAAGGAGAGGTGAGGAGACAGAGGGACGACAAGACAAAGGCGTGAGCTGCGTGCCATCCGGCAAATTCATATTTCCTTTCCTTTTTGTCTGAAGTGCATGTGGCTTTATCAAACTTCCCCTCCTATTATGCGACACAAAAATTAGCAGCCATCTGCTGCCGCTGACATGACTTTGTGTTAACAGTCCTGCAACACTCTGTACCTGCAGAAAGTGTGGATTTAGGGCAACTCGGAGAGCAATTAGCACAAGAAGATCCTCTGATCGTTTTCCTGAGCGCTGCCGGGCACGAAACTAACACCAGCTAGTCTGGAAGCCAGCAATCAGACCATAATCAGATCTGGCACAAATAGGCCATCTGTATTTCCTTCTGTTTGTTTGTGTGTGTGTGTGTGTGTTTGTGTCTGTGTGTGTGTGCGTGTGTGGGTGCACATGTTCCAACATGTGTGCATTCAGTTTTTTTGTGCTTGTGTCATGCTGGCATTATTGTGAATCCCTAAGCCTTCCATGTGTCTGCTATGTGTGAGTTTAAATTTGTCATTATGTGTGTGAGTTTTTGTAATTATACCCAGTCCCTGAGCTTCCATCCGTTGCCGAGGGTGCTGGGTAAAATGGAGCGTTACTGTTTTAAACAGGCACACAATGTACCAGTCGAACAAAACTAGTTGAGAGGAAAAACTCATCAGGGAAAGAGAAGAAATGGACTTGATTTGATCATTGAGACACATATAGAAACACAAACACACACCAGCATTTGAGCAACACTATTGGGTTACATTTTCAACTATTCATGCCTGAACAGTTCTCACAGAATAATGTCATACGGATGCCTTATTTTGCCACACCAACCGTACGTTATGCACCACCCAAAACAACCTAAATGCCACGATGATAGCTGTAACAGGATGATGCTCTATGCATAATAATCACCTCGCAGTAACTGTGCATGAATGTCCAAGTGCTGCATGGACAGGTTATTTGCCGTTGAACTCTCGGGCTTTCCTCGTGCTCCAGCGGTTGCCTTTGTACTGATGAGCATTCAAACAGTTTGTTGATCAAGGAAACTTTTACCTGCTGCATCATCGCATCTGCCACTGTGCCTTCAAACCCAACTGGATCGTTGAATCAATCAAATACATTTGTTAATTTGTCAACTGTCAAAGTGCCCATTCATGTGTGCCTTAACTATGATCTCTCTCTCTCTCTCTCTCTCTCCCTCTCTCTCTCTCCCTCTCTCTCTGCCAGGCCGTCGATCAGCCAGAAAGCACTTTGTGTCTATTAGTCTTCTCATCTGTCATCTGGCCTTTCTAATGAAGTCCTGGGTGGATTTATAACACCGGGGGCCATGCTCAAGGAGTTTATGTGAACGGGTGTTTGTGTGTGTATGTGTGTGTGTGTGTGTGTGTGTGTGCACGCGTGTGTGTGTGTGGGTGTGCGTGTGTGTGAGAGAGAGAGAGAGAGAGAGAGAAAGAGAGAGAGAGAGAGAGAGGGAGAGAGAGAAAGAGAGAGAGAGAGAGAGAGAGAGAGAGAGAGAGAGAGAGATTGCAGTTTTCTGTGCAATGAATTATGTGGTTTTGCATGAATGCGTGTGACGCTCAGGTGTATGCTTCAGTTTTGGTGCCAGCATGCACAGATTGTGTATGTGTGTTTGTCCTTGTATGTGTGTATATCAGTGGGAGTATGGTCCTGTACAACATGTAGCATTCTGACAGCATTCACACTTTCTTGTAAAAATGCTAAGTTTTGCATCTGAACGAAAGCAATAACTCAAACAAATCCAGCCGAGTCGCAGGGGATTTTGAAATCATGGCAGCTGCTGGCAAGTGATGTTGAACTTTCATCCTGCAAATGTATGCAGTCTATAATGCCTCGAAAGCTTCAATAAACCACAAATCAAAATACATTTTGGATTACTCTAAAGGCATTTTTTCCTTTATGACAGAGAAGTCAGCGCCGAGAACAATTGCAGATAGAAAAGAAGGTTCAAAATGCAGTGGGAAGGAAACACGTGAGCAATAATACAATGTTTGTTTTGCACAGTGAAAAAGAGAAAAATCTCACTTTGAGGTGTAGTTTATTGGTCCAGGAGCCAATGACTCTGTACTCTGCAGTGGACCTGTTGGTGCTCTGGTACTGGAAGATATCGTATCTTCCTGGAGCGTCTCCGTTCTCATTAAAAACCACTGGCGTACCGGCACTTCCTGGATCAAACACAGAAGATGTTGGGGAGAGGGGACATTAGTTGTTTAATACGATACTGTTAGATTTTGATGAGTGCGCCAGTGGTTACATGTTAATTGATCCCCACAAGAATGAGCCCAACTCCTGAAGAAGGACAAACGTCAACAGGAGAAATGAAGACCGTTAAATACAGAATGACGATCATTTCTTGCGCTGTTAAGAGGTTACGGTGCACTCAGTGAGCACTGTTCAAACGGAAAGAGATAGAGTACAAGCCACCTACATATTTCCTAAATGTTTCACATCTGTTGAGAAAGACTACAGTGCTTAAAAAATGAAGACAGAGACAAACATTTTCACAATCCTCATCAGCAATGGTTCTCTTTCTCCTGAAGGAACCCCTTTTCTATCATTTCTAGCAAACTGAAAAACCCAGACGAAGTGGCATATTTAATGTATGTTTCATATTATATTCAATAATTGTATGGATCAACTGAAACACTGCAATTTTCGCAAACAATACACACCATTATTACAGGTAGTTTGTGTAAAATTGTCTCCCATCCCTTACAATTTAGAAGGCATCCCGACCCCCTGTGAAGCTTTGAGGACCACGAGTGGGAGTCTGGACTCCCACGTCGAAAACCAGAGAAATATAATTTCAATATACGTTTGCATATATATTATGAACTTACAATATCATATTGTATATAGAGGAAGGCGTAAATACACACAATACATACGAGAGGAACATATGAATTTAATTAAGTCTTATTTCCTCTGGCGATGGGTTAAGACACCAGTCTTTATTCTAGTGTGTGTGTGTGTATGTTGTGACTGAATAATGCACACACTTGGATAAGTGTATGTGTCCGCTAAGGTTTAGTTTTCTCACTAACAATAAGGCTGAACACAAACCCTTTATCCATCTCCCGCTCTGGTTTATTCACCTTATGTCTTTTATGTCACAATACAATCAAATCAGATTGCTGAATCTGGCAAAGCATAAAGGAAATCCAATTACAGTGAGGACGTGGGGGGAAAAAAAACACTCCCTTGTGAAAATTCCACCTGCATATTACGAGTCATTGATACAGTGGGATGATGCTGATGTCGTGGGAAACGCTCCACTGAGAAGGGTTTTTGAACGCAGCCTTCGGGCTTGGCTCCTCCCCTAATCAGCAGCAATATTGAAAGCACCTGTTGGCGTGTCCTCATGCCCTTTTTTTTTATCACTGCCCTGGCCCCGTGGTGGCTCACGGTGAGTTTTACATATTTATTGATTGTTAGGATGAAAGAAACTCTTGGACCGATTAGTAAAAGTCTCTCTCTGTCGTCATAATTAATGAGGGATGTGGATAATGTGCAGGAAGAAAATGAGACGTAATGGCTAAGAGGTTAATTGAGAGAGTGAGAAAGATTAATGGGGAGGCTGAATCAATAGAGAAACTAAAGTAGAAGTCTCATTGTTATCTCATTGTTCCAACACATTATGGATGAGGTCTGTTTCTGCTAGCAGTAGTACCTACATGTCCAACTGTAACTATAAGCCCTCCAACTTTAATTTAAACTAATGGATACTGTCCTATAGTCTTTTCCCTCAACCTCCAATGAGGTCTCCTGGCAACTCTCTGTGCACCGCAGAAGGAACGGCACAATTAGCCTGACTTCACCCAGATAGCATTGATTTGAATAAAGCATAGCCAGTGCAACAAGCCGATATTTTTGGTGTGTAGTAAATGTGCTTGCTCAGCAACACACACAGCACTGTTATCTCTCCCACTTAGTTAATGTGTCCCGAGTGACTGCTGGAAATGCAATAGTGCTGACTGATAAACCATCGTATCATCATCGTGATGTGAAAATGCATAATGAACACATCGCAAAAGGCTACCTGACTATTTATTGAGGGATGTGTTTTTGCAACCTGTAATTAAACGGGCCCCGGAGCTTGAGACCGCATGGGGAGCAGAGGTAATGTGTTGCATGGGAAGTGTGTTGTTGACAAGGTTGGGGTCATAAAGTTGTTGCTGGATCAGTGCAGACTACGCAGCCTGAGCGTTAATATTTTATTTCCTCATAAAGTATAGGGGCTATTTAACCCTCGGCTAACACAAAAGCTAGGACAGAGGACAGGAGGACATGCTGCTTATGCCTGTATTCTTCATTTTTTCTAAATTTCACTCAGAAATATGTAGTTTAGTGCTAGGCTTATATATGAAAATGTACAGCTACTATGCACTCATATTCATCATATCACAATATTGAACGCTGTTATCACACAACGAAAAAATGTTCATATTGTGCAGGCCTGAAATGCAACATACTGCTGTAAAAATACATCACACAAGGACACCAATGTGGTCACCTTTAGTGACAGTGACACCAACAAGATGGCTAACAATGCCCTCGTAGCCAAATGGCAACAACATCTCAACACATTACCGCCCCTGTGCTCTCAATCCTTCACGAGCTGAAAAGCAACTTCATTTCATGGCATTCCCCAATCGCTCTCACATCCCTTCCATCCGTCTCAATTCATCTTCCTCTCTCTCTCTCTCCCTCTGTCTTGTTTTCCAGATCTTCATATCTTTTTAATCTTCTCTCCGTTCTGTTTCTTTTTGCGCATGCATAAAACACAAATGGCTTTTTGTGTTTACCTCCAAGTGAGAGGGTGAGGGTTAGTCACAGGACTTATTCATGGCCGACAGAGTGAAAACTACAACCACCAAATGTTTTTGAATTCCTCTTGTGTTCTCCTCTACAGCTATTCACTGCAGTGCCCTTCTGCGGGCCCTTTTCCATCCATTTTATGATCATCTCTTTCCTCATCTCTTATCTTTGTTCCTACCTTCTATCGCTACATCTACCTACTCTTGCCTTTGATCTGTCCCACACTTTCGTCCTTCCTTGTCTTCCTCTTTCCTCTGTTTCGTAACGAATTGATTCCTTAATTGACACACTTCTTTCCTTGTTTTCAATCCATCTTAATCAGCTTTGGTCTCTTCTCCCCCCAGCACATCTCTCAATTTACCTCCATTCTACCTTCCTGGCACTAATACTACAACATGAAAGGAACCAATAAGGGGAAAACCAACATTAACAGTAAGAAAAACAAGGAGAGGCAATTCAGTTATTATAAAAGTCATTTCAGATGACACCAACAAGAGTCTGCCTTGGTTTATTTGAGCAACTTCATTGGTCTGTAATACACAAAAAGGTGCATTCCTCACCCAGTGATGAATATGTCATATTCTCCTCAACAGTCTGACTATCTTCTAGTTTTTCCTTCATGTTTTTCCTTCACCAATCATGTCTCATTAGAGTCAGCTCTGGATGCAGCAACGACATGTTTGGCGCAGATACGTGCTGACAGGTACTTCAAATTATGCGGCACTAAAGCAGGCTATTTGCTTGGAAAGCAGTGGTTACTTTGAGTAGAAAATGATTATTCAATCTCATGGTGTTTGTACCATTTGTTCATAATTCCTGAGTAAGGTGGATAAAGACAGTATACTTTTAAAAGCAGCAGCAATTACTGCAAATACACACATAATGGGCATGGCAGGAGCTGGCAGCATCGAGCCAATATGTTGTGAAAACTGGTAGCTGACAACCCCTCATCAGCTCTGATTAATGTTTTGGTTGAAGAGATGCATGGACAGGCGTACGGGCTGAATTATTTTCCATTTGGGTTCATTTTTGTTCTGTTTATTTACACCATTTTCTAGAAAAAGGTTCTTGTTGGTTGAGCATTTGGGCTCGAGGTGCACATGGGATTATACTGAGTCGCTACTATGCAGCTCACACTAACGACCATAAAATAACGATGCACTCTTTTGTTTACTTTAAGGAACGTTTCATTAGGTAAATTCTGTGTCTGTTGACCGAGTAAAAGACAAAGAACATCTAGATCTTCCACCTTTTTTGGTTGTATTATACAGGGTTTACATGTCTATCAAAATGTAAATTAATTTTTTTATACCTTTTTTTTGTGTGAAGTAAATATTAACATATTCGTTTTTGACTCCTGACAAAAAAAACATCATTGACATGACCTTTTTAAGGACCAAATTCAAATGAGTTATTTGTTAAGGTAAAGTGGATGTTTGTGTCAGGTTAAAGTAATTCCCTCCAAGTTTTCATGCAATATCGTGTTCACAAGCGAGAACGGACGGAGAGATGGAGAACCTGAAAGTTAAACACATTTTTGTCACATGACGCGTGGTTCTGCATGTCGACACGGTTTGCACACCACTGAAAGGGTATTAGGCAGGCGTTTGGTAAATAGTCATGTTCCTCTCTTTGCATTGTGGTCATTCTTGTTCATAACTACCATCTTGGCTTTAAATACCTTATATAACTTTTATGCACACAGGATTTGATTTTGAAGAAAACGTTCCTTGCCAGAAGCAATTAAAACGAACAAGTATTCCAGAAAAGTGCATGTATTCCTTACAGTCTTCATTGTACCTTTTTAACAGAAGACACGTCTTTACTGTAACTGCTGATAACATTGTAGCTATTCCATCTACACGTTAAAATACCTGCTCTGAGGACAAAGTCCATTCTTTTTATGCTAATATATCATTATCATTAATTTTTGCATAACCTAAAGCAAGCTGACAAGTTGCTAAATCACACAAGAAGTGCTAGAAAAGGCCACGGGACAGATGCATGTTAACACAATGGATAATTGTACTTCCTCTAAGTGAAATAACAGTGAAATATATGAGTTTCATTTGTAATTCGGGGGAAAGTTGGCTACTCGGATTAGGCAGCTTCAGCGCGGTGAGGACGGCTGACACTTCCTGTTGAAGGAGAGGTGTTCAAAAGTGCAAGCATATATCTTCCTCGACTTAGTTCCACCCCCCAGGTTGTCTCACTGCAACAGCAAGGCACCGCGTTGACACCGGCATAAGCTCTGCTGAAGTGTCCCTGAGCCAGATGATGCTTTCCCTGCCTGCCCGAGGCGATGCTCTGCAGCTTCCCTGCAGAGTCCAATGATTTCCCTTTGGGGATCAACAACAGAGTATCACAAGAAACCCACAACTCTCCCAACGTTCTCCTTGATTTGCAAGGGAAGCTCACCTTTTGCTTCCATAATGTAACACGATATCTACTAACGAATGAAAGATTTGGTGCAATGAAGCCAGAGACAAACCCGCGGAATGAGAGTGAAGCACTAATGCTGGCACAGGAAAGTAGATGATGAATTAATTTGCTTTGCCACTAGGTTTCAATATATTCAATGTCAGTCGCTGCCATCTGAATCTGAAAAGAAGAAATTATTAAGAGATATTTGGATAAAAGTGAACGCGACATCAGAAAAGCCTAACTGTAACCGCTACAGCGAGGAGGGAAATGGAGGAAGAATAAGTGACAGAGGAAGATGGAAGTGGGGGAAAAAAAGGGAAGTGAACAAAAAAGGAGAGTAACAGGTCTGTGGGAAAGCATCAAACCCTGCCTATCTGACAGAGACACAGACACACAAGGATGGGATGAAAGCAAAAGAAGAGAGGCAAAATGAGGATGAACAAGGGAGAATATGTGCGAACATCACATATCCAGCAAACTTTCTTAGTTTGACAGAGAAAGGGGGGAAAGAATGGATGGGGAGCTACAGAACTGTTTGAGAATATCTATTAGCATAGGCCTTAAAACTTGCCTGGCTGACCGAGATAGAAACAGGCAGATGGAAGGAAAGAGGCACCGAGAGTATGAACAAACACTCCCTGTTACTGGAGAAAGAGACAGTGAGGAAAAAGAAGGATAAAGAGAGAGATGGATGGAGAGAAGAGAAGTAGACTAGTTAGAGGGGAAGAAGCAGAAGGGCTGTTAGAGAGCCCTCAGCCTTGCCTGGTTCACTTTGGCAACACTAAGGGTGAGTAGCAAGTCTTCATATCGGAGTATAACTGTTTATGACGGGGAGATGGATGCAAAGACGACAATGCATCATGCATTAATAAAACATGGGTGTGTGTCTCTCCTGAGTCTTTGCCAACAGGCTTCCATCTGTGTGCGAGAACGAGACGACGGACACAAACGGACAGTGAAAGAGAATAAGAAATTGCAGGAGAAAAGGCATAATGAAGGCTGCGCTCATCACACAAAATATTGCCGGTTTCACAAAGGAAGTGCCTGACACTGAGCAGAATCGAGACCTTGTGGCTTATTTCCGCACTCCTTCCTGAATTTTCCATCACATAAATTGACTGCTTTTGCAGTCTGTTTGCAGCATCCTGCGAGCCAGTTTTCGCTGCTTGCTGTATAACTATCCTGATGGCCAGCCCTCCCTGCTTCCACAGCAGCTGTTTCTCCTTCCTCTCCGTCCCCGGCTTTCGCTCTCTCTCTTTCTTTACCTCCCAGTCTTGTTTCATCTCTCCAATCTCTATCTCGAAACTAGCCATTTTTTTCCATCCTTTATGTACATTCCCAAAGTACTCTGACTCTCCTTTCTCTCCCCGTCTATCCATCGCTACCCCTTAAACCTTTCTTCTTTTATCAGCCCCTCTGTTATCGCTACGCCTCGGCTGAGTAGGGAAAAAAGGTAGACAAGGAGATGGTTTGTCAGAGAGATGATAGAACAGGCAAAAGAAACAATACATGTTTGAAGAGGATCTAGATCTCGCTGTCAGTAACAATGAAACATTGGCTAAGTAGTGAAAGTGAGATTAAGATGGAGAGGGAGGACCAGAACAAAGGAAAGAGGATTTTTTTTTAATTTATTTTTTTTACTGACGACACACCGCACACTTTATTCAGCCCCGAAAACTAATGCGAGCAAGCAGACTGTAAAACACAAGAGAGCCTTGTATGGCAATCACCGGTAATTAGAGAAAACTAATTTAAGAAGCCTCCATCTGTGTCATGATCTGCTTTTGCTGCAGTCTCGGGGAAAAGAAGGGAAGAGAGAAGAGTAACAAAAGTGATAAAAACAGAGGGAGAGGGCCACTATTAGGTTGATCAAAAGAGACAAAGCAGCTTGGACGGGGGCTAGAAATACAATTTAGAGGGAATGAAAGCGAGGGAGAGGAGAAATAAACAAAACGAGAAACAAGCAGTTGCATTACCAGACTTGGCACAGGAAAGGAGAGGGTGAATAGTGATGATGATGATGATACACTAGTTTCACACTTTTGTAGTAACCCATACAATGCAGCCATTTATTATATTACATGAGTAGTGTCCCGCAGCATATATTTCTGGTAATATGAGATATAGAAAGAACTTTCCTGCTTTTTAAACTTTCCCTTCAAGAGCGCACACACACACACACGGATGTATTTACGTGTCTACAGCGTCTATGTAAATCAATATATCCCAAACTCTCCGCTGTTCATCATTCATTGATTGCTATATCCTTTTTTTTTTTTGACCCATCTTTTTGTTCTTACCTCCATCCCAACAGTACAGTATGTCACGCATGTTGTAGTCCAGTATGTGTGCCTGCACAGTGCCGTCTGTGCTCGTATTTTTCTGTCTCCACAGCTGACACTCATTTCATGCAGTTAATTCTAATCTCCCTCAAAAACACAGTCATGACAGGAATGTATATATTTTGTGTCAAAAAGCTGCAGAGATGTGAGATTTAGTGGTGTCTCAGGATGTGCAATAACAAATTATTATTCTCGGCTCTCGTTTCATCAAACTCAATTCCACTCCAATCCGAGGTTGTTTTTGTGTCTGTGTGGATGCATGTCTTCCTGTCTACTGTATTCATTTGAGCTTTCTGTTTGATTGCTTTTATATCTGCCTCTTCTTTTTCTGTTTTCTTATCTAAAATGATATTCAGTGAATGAACTCCTTGCAGAAATTAGTCCGTCGCATTTGCAAGAGGTAATGTATCACTGAAAAGGTGATGGAGAGAATAACAGAAAATGTGTGGAATACAAGCTATATATACATTTTTTTTTTTTTTAAAAGAGCTGTCGTCTGCATGTCAGTATATTGACAGTGTATGTTCTGACTTTTCTGTTTTACGATGTCAGTCGACGCATTAACATTAGTCACCAGCCCAGTATGTTTCCACTTCTCATGGGGGCGTGTCTGCAAGGGAGCACTACCAAAGTAGGGAAGGTGATACCACCTGCACAAGGTCGGACATTATGTCAATAATCTCCTACTTACTACCTGCAGCTTGTAAGGGAGCAGCAGGTAGTAAGTAGGATTATGTGCGAGTCTAAGTAGTTATGTCTGTGTCTGTGTGCCAGAGGAACGGACGGGAACACACAGAAGACCGATAGTACTCAAATATGAGCTTTGTATTTTACAAGACTTGATGTAATGTGAAACTCAATTATTGTTATATTGAGAAATAATTGCTATTCTGGTAGAATGCTCAATGATAGGGCCGGTACCATTATCAGGTATGAGTCTAGAGCCGGGAGGTGATTAGCTAGTTTAGCTTAGCATGATGGCTGGAAACCTGGCTTTCTCCAAAACCTCTCTGCCAGATATGCTTACACTACACAACCTCTTAAACTGCAAGATAAACTGTGTTATCAGTGACCTTTAGACATGTACTATACATGTTTCCAATCTTTATGCTACACTATGCTAAATTGCCTCATGGCTGCATCTCCATTTTGGAGATAAGGCAGAGGTCATAGCAGGGCAACAAGTAATGATTATTTTCAGTATCCATTAATCTGCCATTTTTCCATTAATTGAGGAATAATTGTGTGTGAAATGTCAGAACTATTTGGAAAAGTGCCGAGATAGTTTTAACTTGAATAGCCCAAAATATATTAATGCCACTTGTGACCCATATTTGACTATTTGGAACCTGCAAATGTTTGGCAAAATTACTAAAATGATGAATTAATCAAATGGTTGCGGCTTCAAAGCCTATTTTCCAAAATGTCCCGTTTTGTAAAGACCCCGTTACATTTCAGTGATACACGTTTCCATGATGGCGTCAGTGTGCAGCTGCAGCCCTCGCACGTCGTCCTGTCGAGCTGAGTGACTCAGCCCTGGCTCTAAAGCCAGCGCTATTATCACTTACCTTCAGTATCAAGAGAGACAATCACGATATACAGCTGCTGTCCCTGTGTGTCACTGTACATTCAGGCCCAACACTGAGGAAATCATTTTTTGGTCTGATCATACCTCAACACCTGTATATAACTAACACATGTTCAGATGTATTTGTACCTACATTATTTTGGACATCGCCGATGTTCAACATCAGTCAGACATCTTCCTCCTCTGACATATTGTTTTGGCTGAAAGTCACACAGTCCTTCTTCTACCTCAGGTTGCCCTGACCCAAGAAAGTTTAGCATCTTTGAGTTCCTACGCCAGGATTTCTTCATGAAATGTCTCCTCTGCTATCTTTCTCTCAGGATGGAACTTAAAGTTAAAGAATCGGTCTGCCTCACCCGTCGTTTTCTTTCTAATGCCATGCAATATCAAATCCATCCTTCTCATTGTTTTCTCTAAGTGTCTTGCTTCTCAAGGTCATGATGCCCTGGTAACGTCTGATATATCTCAGTCAGCACATCATCTTTGTGTCTCTCCATCTCTTCCCTTTTCCTTTTACTCAGCTATAGGCCTCAAGCATCACATGGTTCTATTTCTCTCTTACTATGGCAATTATTTTTTCTTTGCCAAATGAACGCATGGTAGAGGACTCTTCACATGTGTTTCCTTTCATCCAACACAACCTCTCTCATTGTCTTTGTCAGGTCTCTCCTGCCAATCAGCTGTCACATGTTCCTGGCCAGATGCCCATCTTTATTTCTTCATGCATGTCCTCTAATTGTCTTTCCCTCCCTTCTGCACCACACCCTCCTCTCTTCTTCGTCCCTCCATCTCCCTCGAAGGTCACCTCCACTCCCATAAGTCCCTCGGCCTCCTTTTAGCCGCACTTCCTCTCGCCATCATTAATGCCTGAAAGTTCATCTTCAACCAAGTTACTCCTCTACTGCCGTCTCCCTCCGTATCTGTTTCTGAGGTCATGAGTTCACCTTCCCCTACTTTTCCTTCTCCCTGAGGTCGTCCAGGAAGGTATAGAGTTCACCATCCACCCTCTAATTAGTGCAAGACGGTTCCCCAAGGTGAAGCCCATCTTGTCTCCCAGCAGGAGGTATAACCTGGCAGTGATAACCTCACAATGGGAGTATTTTCTTGGATGAAAAAACACACGCACACACTTGTGTGGAGGACAAACGTATAGCAGATGGTGTCATTGTTGCTCTCATGTTCTGTCTTTGCTAACCAACCCATCCGAAACGTTACACAAAGTATTACAATCTAATCGTCCTCAACTGTTGAGTGTGAAAAAGAGCAATCAAGATCACAAGCAATACCTTTTTGTGTGCTATTCCTTCCGCTGACATTACACTACTCACTTAACCCGACTACAAATTCGTAGACCACAAAAATGTGACAATTTGCTCAGCATCTAAAAAAGATTAACCAAATATAATTTCGGAAAAAAAGCTCATTAAATGAATTGATTTGTCAATACATTTAGGGAGGAAGAGTGGAAGGAGAGAGGAACACAAGAGCGATTGAGTCTGACAGAAAGCTGAGAAGACGAGAGGGATGGTGGAAGGGAGACAAGAGAGAAAATAAACAGCCAAAGGAGTAGACAAGTGAAGGACAGAGACATTAAAAGAAAAAAGGCGACGAGAGAAAAAGAGTGATGGGACAATAAACATTAGCACCGGCTGTGCTTTGAAAACTACTTTGGATGTACTAACGACCAACGACGGCAGGCGAATGTGAAGAGGCCAAATGAAATCGTGTGGGCGACCACAATGTGTGTTGATGCGACGTTACCGTTCTGAACAACAAAGTAGATTCCATCAAATCAAACAACTGTTATCAACAACACAAACGTTAATGAAATGCATTGTGTGTATCACAGTTAGTTTAGATTCACTTCATCAAACCGCTTTTACTTTGTACTTTACTTTTAGGATTCTTGGTTTAATGTCATTCCAGCTTTCTGAGCGACTGACAATATCTGTTCAGTTTTTGTTTTTTTTTAATGGATTTTTTGCAAATACTTTTATTTTTTAAGATTAGTTTTAGCAAAGTTAATTAAAGTAGAACTACACAATGTAGAAGTTTGGAACAAGGAAGCCCCCCCAACATGTGTAGGTGGCTGTTTATCACTCAGACGTCACAATAGTTGTGCAGAACAAAATAAGCATTAAAAAGAAAAGTCTTTTTGTGTCCATCGCCCTCCTCAAAGCTGCAAAAAGTGACTTCTACTTAGTTGGGATGATAATGACGCTAGACGCCGATCGTGAATCACTTGTAGAACGGCTTTCCTTCTCCACATTTAGGAAGTAGTAGTATTATAAAAAGCTTAATTTAACTGCATAACAGCTGATAGTTTAGACTAACGGTCAGTACAGTAACGGTTGTAATATGTTATCTATGTTGACTGAACCTGGTCAGTCCATACTCAAGGCTGTTTGCTTTCTTCCAGTAGCGTGACGAATCAGGTGTTGGGTCCTGGCGTGTGTGCGCATTAGTTTCTGCATACTTTTGATGTGCGCGTGTTTTCTTGGATAAGCCGATAAACTCACTCGACAAACAAAAGCTGGACAGCACTGTGTCCTTGCTGCTCCAGGGTGTGTTTCCTTATTGTTGCTCCTACTTGCACTGTAATGCACTAGTGCGTTTTTTTTTTTAAAGAAAAAGAAAGAAAGAAACTCACTGTATGAATATATATTTTAATATTCAAATACGTTTTTTCATTGCATATTTCTCCTTGTACAATGTTCAAACTGAAATGGGGGAATGCGGCTTCATGTGCATGCATTACTGTTTGCATATATTATTGGATGCTGAGCCTCTGCACAATACCTACTTTTTCAATGTTAACGATTAATCAAAGTGTGTTACAAGCTGTGACGTTAACTATATTACATGAAGAGGAGAAAGTCATGGGAAACCAATCTTGTTGGAGGAGATGTCCACCTTGCACACCTAACAATCACTTCCTAATTACTTTGTAGTCACTTGGAAAATGTCCTTTTGTCCCCATATTGCTTTCCTGCACCTGCATTTCCGTTCTTATCATTCTTGCCTGGTAGGTTTCACTTTGTAAGTTAAGTTGTTTGAAGAACAGCAGCACAATCCCTGCCCTGACGACTCGAAGTGATCCTCTCGCTCTGTCTTGTTCTCTTTATGCAGCTACTCAAAAGGTGAACTCGTATGGATCCAGAAAAAGCATAGAGAAAGAGACTCCGTGGTCCAGAAACTATCACTTATTATCTCCCTCTCTCTTTATGTGCCACAAACACAAAGAGATAGAAACCCTAAACGGGTCGATAACAAAACTACTTTTAATTGAAACACACAAATAAACCCAGGCGTTAACACATAAACACAAATAAAGTAGTGGGCTCAAAAGCATTAAGTCTTGAAGGCTGCTGTTAATGTAAACTCAGATAAGAGCAACTGCAACAAAGAGCCACCCAGCAAACTCTTTATCTGTCACTTAGGCAAACAGCAGAGAGGCCTTTTATACATGTTCATGCTTGCAATGTTTGTAAAATACAAAATCACCTTCAAACTCCTGTGGTTCTGCCCTCTGGAAAATGATTGTCCACAATTATCTGGATCTTTCTGTAGAGCTATCCGGAAGTGTCATAGGCTCATGAAACATATGTAATGACAAGGTGCCTGTTCGATAACTTCCAACGTATCGTTTCCGCTCAATCTGATATTTTATGTTCTCTCAAAATACTGCCAAAGACAGCTGCGGTACATTTTGTGTCAGGCAACTTTCAGTAACTGAGAAGGTTTCCGTGATTCATTGGGGTATAAAGTTGGTGACCTTGTAGTTACGGGATGATTTCTCGACCCTCTAGGCCAGCTATATCCAGACACACACCTGAGCACAAACCTGCTGTTGCAGTATGAAAGGGAAACCAATGCCTGCCCGTACATTGGGTTTTCGACACTTCTAGCAATGACAGACAGAGATAGCACAGGTCACAACAAGCACTGACACATATTTTGCAGACATTCCCGCACAGACACATTCATGCAATTTCAATTGTGTCTCCAAAACTAAATCAGACAAGCATTCGCTCTCCCTAACCCATATGTAATCCACACAATCCTTGACAGAAGAACACAGGAAATGAAAAGGAGACAGAATGCAGGTACTGTCGCATCAGAGGGGAAAATGGATTAATAAGAGACTATTAAAATGAGGTGTCTGATATTATGAATGTCTTTCACACACTTAATTTGTCAACATTGGAGAAAGGGAAATGTAATATTGAGCACTGTGGTTTTCAAAGTGATACGAGACCACATAAGCAAAATAAAAGCTGATAATATATCTGGGGAGAGCGGAGAGCTTAATGAATTTTGACAGTGAAAAGAATGCCACATGGCATGTTTTATGATAAGGATAAGCCAAATTCGAGGGAGAACTTGGCTTAGCTTGTTCAAATTTGAGGAGGATCGGTCAACTGAAGGTGGATAAACACGACAAGACTACTGCGCAATGTCTAAGCATTTGAAGGCTGTAATTTGTCAGTTTTTAACTCTGTGAGTAACCTCACATTTCACAGCCTTATTGTTGCTAATCTGGCAGAGTCCATTTTGCTTTGTAAAATGTTATCCCAGCTGTGCGTGATTAAGTGCGAATGTGTGCATATGTCCAGGGGTATCACTCACCATTGAAGTTGACAGCGCGGATGTAGCTGAGCAGCTCTTTGCCGTCGATGCTGTTGGCCATGCGGGGGCAGAGGCCCGGGTATCCGTAGCAGAGCTCCCGGTGCATGCGGTGCAGAGCATGGGCCATGGCGTACACCGCATCCATCACAAACTGAACCTTCCCCTCTTGTTCATAACTGGAATCGCGACCAACTTTTTCTAGGGCTGTCGGGAAGAAGGAGAGAGAGAGATTGGTTAGATGGGGAAAAAAGAAGGGAAATAAAAAAGACATGCATCATTGCTGCGGGAGCCGTTTTCAATTGAAGTTGCGGTCAGAGCAGGCAACTCTGTCCAGGACATCAAACACAGTCCACATACAGGACTGTGTAGCATGTACAGCATGACAAGGGCTGGAATGTGAGCAATCCAACAATGGCATACAATGACAGACACAGACCAAAGTAGGAGAAATTGAAAAAGTAAAAGGAAGTCAAATTGGGGTGACGCAACTAACAACTTTAAAGGGGTTAAGAGGAGAGAAAGTGAAATGAAAACACCGGGAAAAGGTACTTGTGCACGACAGGTTGACCATCAGACAGGTAGCGGGGCTCTCAGCCTGACAATGACAAATCACGACTTTCAGTCCATTCTCACCCTGGAAGCAACGTTGCGGAAGAGAACAACATGTTCCTTCTTTACATCTTATGGACCACTGATAATGGCATTTCCTTGTCAGGAATAAAGGTAAGAAAGTACTCAGAGAAAAAGAAAATACATATCTCCTTTCTGACTCATGCCACGTGACAGCGAGTTGAGGGCTTTTCGGAAATTGCAGTTAAATTCGACACATACAAACAAAATCGTAATGTTTTATGCTCCGTGCAACATTTAAAGAATGAATCTCTTGTGTGTCTCCTGTGTTTCTGTTTTTGTCTCGAGCTCCGTGGTTTATCTTATTATTGCAGCGTAATTAATGACTGCAGCATCGTGTTCAAGCTCATCAATTGGCAATAAAACAAATGTATTGGCCGTCATGCTTGTGGGCAATCACAGTGAACATGCACGCATACACTCGTAAACGCAGCACGTGAATGACCTACGAGTTTCAATTTATTCAGAGGGTTTCATGTGACGACTCATTAGCAAAATGAGCTAATGAAAAAAGATCAGAGTGAAAATAAAACTCCTTGATGCATTAGGAGGGAAATAAGTAATTGATTGCGACATTCATTTCTGTTTTTTAATGAAAAAACGGAGTGTAACTGCATCTGAAGTCCACACATTCAAAATTCATTATCTTTCCCTTGTCTCCTTATATTGCTTTGACTCCTTTTCTGAATATATTTTAGTTGTTGCTTGTGTTTCCATCCTTCTTATTGCTGCCTTATTCTCTTTCTCCCTCCTGTTTACTCGTTCTCCTCTCCCGTCCCTGTGTGTGTCATTTTCTCATATTGCCTCTTTCTGCCCCTCTCTCTGCTGTCTCCCTGCTTTTTGCCGAGTCTTTATTCACCCATTTCTTACAAGTATCGCAGTCACCTTCAGGCAACACAAGCTGAATCAAAACCCGACTGGGCTAAGTTGAATTAGCAATACCAGAGGCCCCACGATCAATATGAGAATCCATAAGGAATTAATGGGGTCCTGAGAATGAAATCCAATCCACAGTTATAGACGGCTGTCGGGTGTTTTGTATGAATATCTGTACTGTGTGTGTGTGTGTGTGCGTGTGAGCCTGAGTGCAGTGTGTCAGCATTGTTTCCACATCGTGTGGTCCGACCAAGCAGCTGATCACTAAGTATGACTAATCATCTCCTCTCAATCCCTGGATAACAGAGCCGTCCAGTAGATATAAGAAGGCTACGTGTCTGTGTGGAGGAAGAAAAGGCAGACAATGTGTGTGTGAGGCAGGAAAAAAAAACAAAGAGGGATAGAGCGGATAAAAGAAAAAAGTGTTCTCTCTCTCTCTCTCTCTCAATGGAGGGCTTTTATTCAGCCTCACACTCTGCAATTACTGTCTCGGTCAGCCTGCACAGGGTTAACACAGCACCATGCTTGCCTTTCCTGTTTGCCCTCTCTACCTCACGCTGCTGCCCAGTGAAGCCACGTTGTTCTCAGCCGAAGCGCCAAGCCTTTCAGCCCGTCCAAAGAGTCCGAGCTGCAACAATTATCTTTGTGGCCACGCATTACTGGCTGGTAACTTCTGTCTCGAGTCATACTGAGGCGGTACAGTATTCATTTCATGAGCTGACGCAGGGTGGTGATGCCGCAGGCCGCGGTTTGAGCTTCAGGCAGCGGACTGAGGCTGCGGGTCAACAACCTTATACGTTGTATCCCGGCAGCAGACCTGAATAAACAACTTGTTGCTCATTAGAGTTGGCTGACATGTTGTTTTGTGTACCACTACCTTTTTATAGTTGATTTTTTATTATGAAACCAATACTATTCAATACAATACTCTTGAGGCCTAAAAGTTTTCTAATGGTTTAAAAGTCTTGTCGTCTCATGGGGTTACTCTAGCAGCAGCCTCAGTAATGTGATTGATGCTGCTGAAGCCAGTCAAAACCCTTTGTGAAGTCGGGTGAGAGCAATGCTGTACTGGACCGACCGCTTCCTCTGGTGGAAACAAAAACCAATAGAGAAGTGCAGCAAGGTGAAGCTAATGCAATTAAATGACTGGCTAACTGCCTTGATGGATCCAATTGGGAGTCAATTTACTGCTCTTGTCACTAATCTCAGGGCAACCGCTACCTTACTCAATGAATGTAGATTTAACATTAAACAAAGAGTTCATGGAAGTCGACACGCGGATATGTTCCAGCACTTTATTCTAAGCACAGCGCCAATTAAAATAGTACAGATCAACCATTTAAGCTATAGGCTGAAACTATTGAATGGTGCACTGTGTGGATTAAAGCATTTACTTGTTATATTTGCCCGTCTTTTATCCTTTTTTTGGGGAATGAAGCCTTTTTTAACTGTGACTTTCTGATGGTATCCAATCTCCATATGCTATGATGCAGCATCACTTCTAAGATGGAGGGAATTGAGCTCTGGTTTAAGGAGTCTTTGTCGCTGAAACAATCAGGGTATCATTCATGCAAAGAGTACTGAGTACCGATGGTTAACCTCCACTGGGCTCAAGGACCCTGTGACATCACTGGTGGGTGTGGTCACAAGGGCAGCAAAGCACACAGGGGAAGCCAAATGGAAACGTTTGACCACAGAGACCAGCCTGGTGTTGAAATACTCTTTAAACATGTTTTACACTAAATCCATTTGACTCGCAGCATATCACATAATAAGCCATGTGATTTCCAATAGTTTCTTTTTCTTCCACTAAGACTCTTTAGCTTCTAAGATGAACGCTCACATAGGAAAGACAGTTGACTTTACTGTGCATATTGCCACATGGCTTATTATCTTAAATACAATGAACTGTGCATGCACACACTCACCTCAACATAGGCTTAGTATGCATTTCAACTACTGGATTGCACAGCTCCCAGTGCGTGAGAGCACAGTGCATAGTGTATAGTCAAAGGCTGCCATCTCTGAAGCGCCTTGAACGATTATACTGCATATTCTGTGTCACTAAGTCCCAGGAATATCTGCTTGCAGTTAAATATATGGATTCAAGCACCGGGTAATTGGTCATTTGTGCCACATAAACTAGAAAGCAATATATATTAGTGTCTGAGGACAGTCCATTTTGAAGCATCTCTATAGCGTCTCACTAATCAACAACAGGCCCTTGAGTTGCCCGTCTAATGTCTTTCTATAATTACAGACCTAATTATGCTACCAGTCAATAAATAAAGCTAAACAAGACATTCATTAGTAAATACTTTCACAGTCACATACCTTTAGGTGTCCCATGGTTGGCACTAATGTGATACTGTACCCAAAATCAATTGTTCACACATTCAATCCATGCCTTGAAAGGTGGCTATTACATTTGATTACACTTATTTGACTGTAAAAGCACCGCAGGAGTACAAATATGAAGTCTTTCTTCATTCGTAATGTACAGTATATGGCAAACTGGACCTCTCTGTATGATGAATTCGAAACTTGAGTTCAAACTGCATGCCTGACCGACGACAGGGGGTCACACACACTGCGAGCTCTCACCAGTAACACTCCCAGATGAGATCTCCAAATGACGTCACTGTCGTAGTCAAGCTGGTTGGTTGTTGGTTATAATTTATTATTTCCACAAAGCAGATCAGTCACCGTGACCCTGTATAAATGTAGAAGTATTTCGCAACGCTAGATATCTGGAATGTGTCTGCAATCAGCAAGCCTCTCGGGTCACGTCTTCAAACAGTTCACGCCGAGCGTTTGAGAGCAGATTTGGAGCACAGAGCCAACGCCGACTTCCTTCTGATCTGGGTCTTTTGTCGGGGAGATCCAAAAAAAACTACCATCAAGTGGAAAATCAGGGCTAAAGTCATGTACTGTGAAATAGCCATTAGCGATTGAACTTTTCAAAATCTTGCCAATGAGAGGGAGCATACTTCTGTCAGATATGTTGTGTTAGTGAAGTTTACAAGCTGCTCGAGTTTCAAAGACGCATTAGAACGTGGATGTCCAATTAAGGGCAACTCTAAATTAGACTGAAACCAACGTTTATCTTCAAGGAGAGAACTGGAGAGTTGAGGCTTTCCACATGGCCTCCGAATAATGATATCAATAGGATCAAAAGAGGAATATAGATAGAAGAGTTTGTCTTGCCTTTTAAAACTGAACCATGAATATCAGATGACTGATCGCACTCTGTATTCGTAACCAGACTCGTGACCTCATTGCATAGAGCCAACATGTAGCGCTGGCTTTGCTCAACAAGCCAGCCCCCCCCCCCCCCCCCATGTACCAGTATGTGCATGCGTTGTTGTGCGTTCAACACGTGCGCACGCTTCCATTCAGATAAGAAAAGTACAGCAAAGTGCTACACTTTGAGCCACAGATCAACGTGTCATGAGATAATGAGAATCTCTCCACGCTGTGAGACGCCATGTGAAACGACACAATGCATCATTAATCAGCATATCGTAAGAAAATGCAATCCTGCCCCGAGACAGTTATACGGCTGGAGCTGTTTTGAGTGCTGCTAACTCGGGGAGCACTACTGTCTCTGTTTCTTGGGATTGCGTCAGGTGGTTTAACCGGAGCAAGGAAGGGGTGCATGTGTGTGTGTGTGTGTGTGTGTGTGTGTGTGTGTGTGTGTGTGTGTGTGTGTGTGTGTGTGTGTGTGAACAGTACAATGCCATGGAGCTTTTATTGGATTTGTCCGCCCATTGTCTGCAGCCAGAAAACAGCTTGTCGCATCAATGAAGTGGCCACAAATCTATTCATTTCATCTCTGTGCATAATGTGTCTGAGCAGGTGCAGAGTAAAGAGACATATTTCACTGAGTCTTTAATATGCGAGTGTAATGTATTTGGAATTGGGCAGTCTTACATTGGTGTGTGTGTGGTGTGTGTGTCTGCGTGAAAACAAAACACAAGTGAAATAGATAAGCAGAGATATGTGGAGATGGATAGACAAAATGCTTGTGTGTTAATATGCACCCTGTTTGACGTTACTCTCTATTCCATTTTGCAGCCAGCAGCTTCTAAATTAAATTCTGTCTTTCTGCTCGGTGTTAATGACATCAGAGACCACAGGCAGCGCGGTTTGGTTGGCGGCTTGGTGAGGGAGGATTTGCATTGAAAATTCTGAGGAAAAAAAAGCCTGAGAGAGGCAGAAGTACAGATGAAAAGTAACTTTCATGTCTCATAAAAGATCTGCAAACCAAAAGCTCAATGACGATGCAATCATCTCCATATCTGCCTCAAAGTCATTTTCATATTTTGTGGTTGATTATTTGTTCGTGTTGCAGAGACGTGCCGGCCGAGCGCTGTGATCCAGTTCTAGAAGAGTATGACGGCGTTACTCATCTTAGGCCGATCTAATAAAAGCCACAGGCATGGCAGAAAGTTTGTTCCAAATAATATTTCATGATGAAAGTTTTGTTTGAAATTGAGATAATCTGCTGTTTGAAAAGCGCAGCTCCTGCTATTGCATATTGTGTGGTTGCAGAACAACTTTAACCTCCAAAGTCCCTCGATGACAAAATAAATGAGTTTTACAGCCGGTACTCAGTGCTTTATAAAGACATCTTCGAAGATGAAATCATGCTTGTATTTTTCATCAGTATTCATAATTGATGCTGCATTTTTAAACAGACTTCTTTGAATATCTCCGAAACTACATGAGACCCCCCCACTTGAATGATCAAGGCTGGCACTTCAACGACTATGCAGAGGTGGATGTACTGTGACTCACACTGGTAAGAGTATCAGGGTTACTGGAGACGACACCAATCCAAATGTAAAATGTAAGAGTACTATAGATGTGAAGGTTAACCTGAAGATTAACACAGGAAGGCCAACCGATTCATTTTGACCACCCGAAAGGAAACATTAAACCCTGAGCTCGATCAAACGTGTTTTTCTTTTCGTCATTTTGCTTTAGAGTATCTGCATCCTTGGTGCTGATGAGATTTTGGCTACTGCGAGTGTAATAGATGTTGGATGATAGAATAACTTGGTTACTTCGTTGGATGATAGAATAACTTGGTTACTTCGTTAACAAGTGTAATTTTTCCTTCTAAAAGTATCCAACTTTCAGTTTGGCAAAAAAAAAATCTTATTTTAATGTACTAACTGCCAGATGAAGTCAATAAGTAAAATTTGTTGTTTGAAATGCATTCACCCACGGAGCATTTGTATCAGGCCGCATAGAATACAATATTTATCTTCACCCTGAGATGGTTGTGCACGTTTTGACTGATTTGATGTCTGACTTCCAGCTAATGTTTCAGGAATATTATATGAAAGTACAAAAAACTGCTGTGAGGCAGCTGTCTTTCAAGCGGTCCTTGTGGGGATTCCTCACAAGACTTTGAAACTTGAATGCATGAACTAAATCCCCTGCACATACCTGTTCTACAACGCAACAACAATGTCACTTTGATAACACTTTAAAGTTAACACAATGTTCACGAGAACAAAGATTTACGTTGGCGCAAGTTGCTCTTTTAACTGTGAGGAAAATAACTTTCTGTTAATCATCTATTACTTACTTTTATTTATTCATCTAAAATGATATGCTTTGGGAAATAGTTGGGCATAATGTTCCGAATTTTAATGAATATGCAAATAACATTACAATGGTTCTTTAACCTTCAAATATTTTCAACATTATATTCAAACCTCGGAGCCTCCCATTAAAACTAAAGCAACGTAAGTGCCTTGCTAAAGGGTCATTTGACTATTGTACCTGACGGTCAATGTTCCAATAACAAACATGTGTCTCCTCTAGGCTTCAAATTACATATTTCTTTCGCTTTTTTAAATTTTAAATATGCATTTAAAACTTGAAGCAATAACCTAACAACAGTATTTTTTAGGATCTCCACCCATAATAAAAGCAGAAAACACAAGCAGCCTTTAGCTGACTAATCATAGTGAGTGTGATCTCCAAGTACACTACAATGTGTTTAAGCTCCAAAGCTAAAACATATAAAGAACGCAGCATTCTGACTATGAATAATTCCAGCCCAATCATTTTTGAAATAGAAGTCAAGTCTCGCTGAGAAATGATTGAACACGATGTATTATTGTTAAAAAGAGGAGCCGTCCTCCCGCCACCACAATGTCAGGTTAAACCAACACTTCAGCCTCCCAAAGTTAAAGCCGTGCCCCACATCTCGCGGTTCATTTGTCGCGTGGCTCAATAACGAGATTGATGCCAGTGGAACCACGAAAAACATGCGCTCCAATGGCTTCCTCGTGAAGCCAGCGTCGTCTGTGTCTCCAAACACAAACCGATCCGTGAGGGCGGTGAGGTGAGGCTGATGCAAGGATGCTGACTGGCGAACTGCCTTGATGGATGCCTTCACGGACCAGTGTGCCAGCCGGTGTGTTTTACACAGAGGGTGATTGATGCGGCGCGCATGACAGATAGACTACTGATTCAGACGAGCTCCTTAATTAAACATCAATTAGGAACACGTTCAATCCTCTCCTCTTCTGCTCCTGTCGCCGAGCGGTCTTTGCTTTTTCTTTCCACCGTTTTGACAGGCGCGCGCACACATATACATTTATGAGATTCATTTGGATCTAATTAAGTGAGAAACTTTGAATGGATAAACCTCAGAATAACGCGAGCTCCACCCAGATGGTGATGAATGCATTCCCGTGCAGGTCGCTCCACTGGCTTTTCGTGAGGGAGATGACTGGATAGGAAAGTTCTGCCGCTGCATAACTCATAGACAATTATAAATTGTTATTGCAAAAACACACAACATGTTTATGAGTTGCGTGTCACGCGGGGCAACATGACCCATATGCCCACAAGACACGTACACATCCGCAGCAAACACACTGGTCCAGCTCCGAGCCAGCTGATCTCCGAAGAACAAGCGCTACTGTGGAAGAAATTCATAATCAATAGGAAGAGGAAAGGAAATGAGCATCAGACAGGAATTCTGCTCCACGGGAGTTGAAAAGGAGCGCAGGGGTATGTCAATACAGCGCTACACAAATACCATCATTAGATCCAAGTCAGCGTGTGAGAACGTGTGTGTGTGTCTCCTTGTTCCATAATTGGTGCCTGGTTTCCGCATGTGTAGAATCAGCGATCAATGTCAAATATTATATCAATATCATTCATCTTGTGAGTATGTGTGCGTAGAGCCCAAAGCCGGGTCAATAGCATTTAAATGTGGGGGGAGAAATCTGAAATAAAGATTACTGCAGAAATGCCGCTGCAGTGAATTAGTTTGAGGTTTTAATGGAGAAAAACAAGCGCCTAAAGAACTGATTCCACAATTGTGTAGCTATAGCTACGATTTCTATATGAGAACAATATCACTGTTGGGACCTGGGAATATGGCATCATCTCTACAGCAGGGGGTGAGGGTCAGATCAACAGAGTTGTGAACACATACTTGTGGTGTGAAGAGTTTAATCTCAAGTTGAAAGGAAATGATGATAATAATTGCTCCTTGCAAAGGAAGATAGTGGGCTCATAATTACCGTGGGTAAGAACGAGGAAGTTTGGCTATAAATTATGAGGTTTACAACAATGAATATGGGTAATAACTTCAAATGTTTGCCTTTTTTATTTCAAATGTGTTGCTGACTTGGGTGTTTTGTTGATAGAGGAACTTAATATAGAAACCATGTTTTTGTTGGTGTAAATCATGAGATTACTCTTGAGATACATATCATAGTTGTTATTATTATTACTGATAGATCTTATGGCAAGACTACACAAGCAGGCGTTGTAATACACCTACATGTTCTCCTTTAACAGAGAGAATCACTGCAGAAGACGTCTTTTCATGAGTAATGTGTTACCGCAGACATACGTGGCTAATATATATCACATCTCTACGTTATTACTAAAATATATTACTGCTGATTGTACAGCTAATATAAATTATTCATTAGTCATTATTCATATTTTGCTGAATCACTGTCCTGGCACAACTTGTCTCTGCTCGCGAGCTCTCTGTCTGCCTTCAGCTTGTTTTATTTGACTTTTGTCGGTCTATTCCTCCGTTAATCTCCCTCCTGCTTTCACGCAAACAAATAAACAATCATTTTTAGTTTGTGTCGCTGAGGGAATGTGTGTTTTATGTCAGCGGGCCCCTGTCTTCCCACTTGTGAACAAGCATACATACGCACAACCCCAGATGGAGCAAAAACCAACACAAGGGAAGGCAGAGGAAGAGCACAACGACGTTAGAGAGACAGCGGAGAGGGAAAGTGGATCAAACGGAACAGAGGGGGAAAGAAAGCTAAACAAATAAATACAAGGTAAGTTAATGGAGAGACGGTTGAAACAACAGAATGAGAGAGGAAGAGGAAGAGTGAGAAGAGAAGGAGCGAGGTCTGTGGCTGAGAAACATAAGATATTGCTGAAGAGAGGACAAACTGTAAAATCACATTAGCAGAGCAACACTTGTTCTCTCTAACCAGCAACAACTTATCACCGCACACAGAAGTGTGCGTGTGTATTAGCAGATGTGTGTATGTGTGAGTACAGTGTGTGCATCGAAACCTTCCATTTCTAGCCTCCACTCATTAGTCGGGGGACAAGAAAGAAAGAAGGAAATAAAACGACAAATGAAGCTCTGGGATTAGTTGGATTGGATTTTTTTGTCATTTTGCGGAAGTAATCTTCCCCTCAATCACACCTTAGTACTACTTTGACATTTAAGAAATTAAACTGAGAGACAAATGAACATTGAATACCGGGAGCCTATTTTCCAAGATTTGAGCATCGTTCTTATCAGCGTGGATCACATTTCACTCGCTCTGTTCACGCATGGGATTTAATTATAATAAGACTGTGAAGTCAGTTGTTTAAAGTTGTTACTTTACGCTTTATTTTGGTGTGACAGATTGTGATCTTTTGTTTCTGTTTATTAAAACATGTGTGTGACTGTGAGAGGCAAACAAAGTCAAACATGCAACCGATCGATCGGTGCATTTCTATGCAACTGTTTGCACACAAATTTGCAACAACAACTTGAATTCAATGTCGTCTCTCCAGCTTGCACGACTGCACCCAAATGGCCGAGAAGGCAATTAATACTGCTTTAATTTCATTACGTGCTAATTTATCATCATGGCCAAAGTGTTCTCATCTATGATGAGCTAAACATGTGGATGCTACTTTACTTTAGGTGTGTGATTTTGGGTGTGTATCCAGTTGCTGGTGTGCTTTTGGGTGTGTAACACTAACAGAGATGTGCGTGACATGGCCACAGTGAAGAGTGGGTCGCCTGAACCTGCTCAAGATGGAATTTGCGCGCGTGTGTGTGTGACTCAACAGTGATGGATGTGCAGCTCAACATTCATTCTTTCAACCACACCGGCCATGTTGCCCTTTTGCTTCCTCATTGTTTGTCACCACTCTAATATTTGTAGACACTTTCATAAACGTCCTTTCTTGGTCGTGTCGTTCACGTATGTACAGAAGTCTTGCTGATCCGACATGAAGTCACAGTGAATGACGGCAAACAGTACCTCTTCCCCCTCAATGAAGAGCCCACGGGTTCATGCTTGTTCTCTTCTGCTACACTTTCTCTACAAGAACATAAGGAGGACTTTTACAACAAAGTCACGTACATGTTTGTCCAGGAGGATAGACAACTGGCCTTCATTTACAAGTACAGGTAAGACCACGCAGACATTGCCGTAGGCTATACGGCCTATTTGAATGAGTATGAATTATGGATTTGCAATGGCAAATTAAAAGCACACGGAGGGGGCAGAGGAAATGCGCTCTTTCTCTTGAGCCACTTTAAATTGGGGGAATCAAATATGTACCGTGTTTGTGTGTGTGTGTAAGGAATGCTGTTATGAAAAATGATAAACAACCAGTCGTCAATGTGCAAGCTGGCGATTGAATGGTGATTAAAGCTCCTCTATGGGTTCATATATTCGTAAATCTGACCTCACGGCACATCACTGAACCACACACACCCGCCTCGCCGCCGGCGACGCGGATGTCTAGCATCGATCCACACTGATGGTTTCTTTGTCGAAGAATCCAATCACACGTTACGCGCGTAACACAGAGCACGGATGTGAGACGGCGTCTCATCAGTCACACGCAAGCACATGTGCACACGGAGACGCCGAAGCACATCGTCGACAAGAAGATGGAAAAGCATCGTTCCGCGGCGGCTAAGCGGCACTTCGTGGCGCGCACTGGAAAGTAATGCCTGTCTGTCGCCACCTCCGTCTCACACCGCGCAATCTGTCTGTCCGCGCCCGTCAATCTCTAATTGTCCGTCTCCATCTGCGTTCGCCGCCGTCTTTCAGTCCGCTGGGCCCTGAGGTCTTTTCGCAGGGGAGGGAACAGTTTATCCAGCCTGCGAGCCTAATAACTCTCCTTCCACCATCGACCTCGTTAGGATGCGGTCTATTTCCAGCGAGCGAACATGTGTTTGTGCGTGAGGGTAAATGTGTGCATGCTGAGCTAAGTCGGGATCTAATTAACTCCTGGAACTGAGTGAATCTCAAACAGATAGATCCATACACGGGTTGGATGAAGACTTCAAAAGTTGAGTTTCACACTGCGGAAGAAAAGCAAGGGGCTGAAAACTATCACCTAGTAGCCCACAGAAGATCATTTTCCCACTAACAAACACTCGGTAATGCATTCATCTTTCATATTAAACGAGGGATATGAAAAGCTTTATGCGCGTGTGTGTGTGTGTGTGTGTGTGTGTAGGCACTTGAGAATCTTCTGTGTTTGCCCATTAAGGATGGAAGTTACAGCATTCATTAGGCAGCTGCAAAAGGAACTCCAGTCCCATGGTAATCTTGCTAATCAGGGAAAGTAGACCAGGGAGCTTTAACTGTTGTGATAGGATTTTCTCAGCGAGTTTGCACTCTTTACACACATTGTTCAGTTATATTTCCACCTTGATTAGAGATGCTATCTTCATTAGCTTATGGTAATATATGCCTCATAGTTTTTCCTCAAAGGTGTGACCTCTAGATTAACACATATTTGCTGAGGCATATTAGTTGTTGTGACTTTATCTGATTTGTTCCGTTACATGAGCACACACTGTGGTATATGATAAACAGTGCATGTGTTTTGTGGTCTGCAGTCTGTTTGTCCGTGTAATGTAATGTATGGAGGGGTAAATATTGTTTGTGTACCATATCTGCAACAATTAACATTGGATTTTCCGGAGTTTCCTCAGTTGCACTACGTCTTTCACAACAAAGTGATTCTGTATTGCTTGGTTTGCTGTCCACTGCCTGTATCTGTGCCATGTGTTTCCCCCCATTCAGTTGGGTGAAAAGACCTCTGGCTGAGTGTTATTGGACCCATTAAACCCAGCATGGAACACTAGATTCATCCATAATAAGCAACGCAAGTGCAAACTATACAGCTGCATAAAATATACATTATCACAAATAGCTTTGCGAATAGCTCTCCCCAGATAGCTCGCCCATCACAAATATTTAAGTGTGAGCACCGATGTAAAAGCCTGCTTCGTTTATAGATTTGTCTTTTATTTGCCACGTTTACAGTGACGTATAACAAATAATGGGGCAGATTAGTTTTTGTGACCAAGTGAAGAATTTAAGATTTGACAATCCACATGAGAACAAGTAGGAATGAGCGAGAAAGACAGATATTACATATTTACAGTGTTTGGTGCTTTGAATATTGTATGTGCGGCAAGTTTCTTTGACAATATTGATTTTTTTTTTTTTTAAAAATATTAAATATTTCAGTGTGTGTTGGTGCCGATGGAGCCATTCAAGTTTGATCTCGGCAGAACAGACACAAGTGACACATATAGTTAGAGACAGCGAGCGAGAAAGCCAGACTTCAGATTGACAGTCAACAAAGTGAAGAAAGATCACAAAAGCCAAAATAGGAAGGAAAAAATAATGATATGATTCCCAGGAGAGTGACACAAGTCACAACCCATGAAGGGGAAGAAGAAAAAAACAACAGGCAACAGTGTAACGACCTTGTTTTTTCTGCTCGCGCTGCACTTTCATTCCTCTGTGTGTACCTGACGCTCGCAGCTCCTGTCACAACCGATGCCACTCACTGGTGGGAAAGATCCATTGATGAGGCCGGGTCGAGAAGAGTGTGAGAAATGTGTATGTCCTGCGTGGGAATGGGTGTTGTTCGTGTGTAAATGTGGTGTGCGTATGTGTGTCTCTGTCAACTCTGTACCCGTGTGTTTTTTTGTTCATTCCAGAGGAGAGCAATGCAGGTTATCATGGAAGTAGGATGTCATGATTTGAGAGATCAGTCAAAGTGCAGCGAGTTCAACTGAGGCGCTGCTACGCATCATTAAGACAGTTCTTGAAATGTGTTAAATCTGACGTTCAGACAACGGAGGTAGCGGCAAATAACTTTTTACTGTGTGAAGATATAGTTGAGTGATGGCTACCTGAGCAGATAATGGAGATGTGTACCGCAGTGTGGAGGCAATCACTCAATACTATCTATGCTCTGAATTTTGAATTTAGCGCTTTTTGTATAATTCGATTTTAGTGTGTGTTCTGTGTCAGAGTTCAAGCTCGTGGATCAATAAAAGAAGATGCGTGTGTGTGTGTGTGTGTATCAGAGAAAGAGATAAAAAACAGTTTGCATTGTAAAGTGTATACAGCAGCATCCTCATAACGATGAGGCCAGTGGGATTAAAAGATGGTCAAAGTATCACATTAATTACCACCGAGCTTCTGCACTCGTTTGTGATTTTATCTGCAGCCACTGAGCACGTAAGTGTTTGTGAGCATGTACAGTAGGTGTGTGTGTGTGTGTGTGTCGGCTTATCTCTGATCTGGTGTCTGCCTCAGTCAGCTTCCCCTCAGGCGTCAGTTTTACCTGACTGCACGCTTTCAACACAACAGTTTTATCCCAGTATCTGAGTTTTCCTGGCTGATGTGCTTACGAGCATATCAACCACGCTTGAGGGGAAAAAAAAGGCTTTTTGCTCGACTCAGAAGTCGGAGTGCCTTGGATTTTTCTTTTCTTCTGCCCTCGCGCTCCTTTTAATGAAAGATGAAATGATACGGATGAAAGTTGATGTAATGTATTGGAATTGGGCAACTGGAGGAGGAATGTCCAACAGTGGTGGGAGCTGCAGTAATGACCATTAAAAATATCAAAATGCATTTTTAATTCCTACACAATACTGTATTTTTCCATAGAACAACATATGCATTATCTATACATAACAAATTGTGCATGAGAAGAAAGTTGAAAGGATAAAGCAAAGGTCAAAGATCGCTTGGGATCCCGACTGATCAATCAAACTCACTCATTCAGAATCAGAGGAAGCCAAACAATTGATTAGAATTGCAAGAAAATATTAAAAACACGCTTGACATGTAATAATTAGTTTGTAATTCGTCTTCTATAAAATAACACATTTAAATAAAACATCTTGGCACTGAGAATAATGGTGCAACTGAAAACATGACGTCAATAAAAGATTTAGTAGAAATGAAAAGTGTAGAGTCTGATGAAAATATGTTACACTTCTAATTGAATAAAGCTCATACGGTAGGTCTACTGATGAATTTCTGACTCAATTATATATACATATATGTGTTATTGGTCAGATTGTACTTCAGAGGCCTTTTCGCAGATTTGATGGCAATCATGAAACTGCTGCTGTTGCAATATTTGCAAGTGACAGGTTTACAGATGGCATGGCGTGATATATGTCGTCTATTAATAAAAAACATGGCCGAGAGATTTCTCATTGATTTAACCTTTCTAATTTGTGTGTGTGGGTGTGTATGTGTGTCTATATATATTACAATCATATTATATACAATCTCTATACTTATTATAGTATATCTTTTTTTTTCAGACAAAGAATATTATATCATTATGTTGCACTACATATACATACTAAATCTTAGTATTCAATTTATTTCAGTTATTTTTCTTATTTGCACTGGTTGCTTTCTTTCTATTAATCTCTCAGCCCAATAAGATGCTCACACCCATTTCCACATCCTCCCATCAGCTGTGTCACCATGGCGACCTTGAGCAGCAGCCTGCTGATTGGCTTCTGTGTTGATGATTTGGAGGTCGCGACCCCCAGCACTTGGAATTAATGGACTTTGTCGCACGAATACAGGCCAGGGCCCTCGACACATACCCGCTGCATACACAGATGCCACGGGTAGTAATAGATGGTCAATGGGAGTCGCAGACCTTACAAACTTAATTATGTGAATTAATGGCGGGTGTCAGCCTGGGGATAGTCAGTGTGACGCGCAAACATGCGGACTCAATCACAGCGGGACGACGTCACACAGAACCTAAACCGTTCTCTACAATGCACATAGACAAAGCCTTGGGTAGGCTTTCTTAGATGACAGCAAAATCCAGACATAACCACATATATTATGAGCATTGGAAATGCAAAAACTGACAACAAGAAGTGCCTATTACAGCACAAATACACACATACTCTCTTTACACACGCACACACAGTGTGCATCCCAAGTCTCTTAATTGTGTTCCCGATTTCCGCTCTTGCATCTTTTCCTTGCTTCTTAGTCCCTCCCACCAGGGATGCATGGAGAGACGCAAGAAAGCCATGCGAGGAGAGAGGAAACGAGGAAATATGTTTGAAGAGACATGAGACGTTCTTTCCTCTCAAGCGTCACGTGAAGCGGCGTCTGTTTCTGATGACGGCGACCGCTGCTCACAGCTGGATCAGCTGTCAGTCGGCATTAACAGCTGGAGAGACTTTTGACTGACTTTGTGTCTGAACACATGATAAGTGGAACAGGATTGTATCCTGGTACGGACAGTTCTTAGCTAATATTCCAATAAAAACACACTTAAAATGTTTATAAAAATGATCAAATAATGTTTCCAGTTTAATGGTGTTAAACTATACTTATGCTGATAAAGACCCAGTCATCATCAGTGTCAGAGTGGAGATGTTTTCTCTGAAGCCTGTTATCCGTTTAACAAACTGCATTGTGTATTTATACACAGTGTGTGGTATTTATAATGTGTTAATGATAAAGGCAGGGTCGATTTCTACTAGCGGAATGCATTTGTCTTACATTTTGTATGTCTGTATGTTTTGAAACTCTGATTCTGAAGTTATTACTAAATAACCCAGAATATGATTATGGTTTCTCTTGAACGCAGAAATTCATTTTTTTTTTTTTATGCCTAATGTTCTGGGGGAAATTGAAATGATATAACTCATTAAACTCGACACCCAGGAATGATCAGCCTTATGTGACTGAATGGAAATTATGATAATAGCTTCCATAATGCAAGTTATTGAGGGAATTAACAGATCATGAAAAGACAAATCTTTCTGGAAAAATAAAAGTTGGTGGTGATCCTTTTGCTATTCACAATTCAAATATATAGAGAATTTAATCTGCGCTGCGTCTTCACTCTGGTATGAAACTCCAGTGGTCAGTCCGATCAGCTGCAGCGTCCAATCAAAATAACTGAGGAACAATGAAGGGGCGTGCCTGCTCGTGCAGCCTCACACATTGCTCCCTCATTTATTACAAAGAAGAGACTTGGGATGTTCCCAGATACACACTTCATACAGGAGACTAAATTGTCGTATGTGGTAAATCTCCACAGTTTTTTTGGGGCAGGCTTAATTAAAATAAAAAAATACCAGAACGACAGGTTGCTTTTTAGTGTAACTAGTATCTCTGGTGACCTCAATCTTATGAAAAATTGCAGCTGCTGTTAAATGTCAGAGGATGCTGATAAAACCACAGTTTTGGAATTGCTTAATCTGGAAGCAACATTAATGGGCATTTAAGATGGCCCTTGATTTGCAGCAAACTAAACCAGGAGAACGGCTCTGAGCGAAGTGAGTGGTTGTGGTGCGAGGATGAGAGAAGACCAATTAGAACTGACCACCTGCCTGATTTGTGAGAAGGTAAAACTAACAACCCTCTATGGAGCATCTAGGTTTAAACTCATCTTTTTAAATTGGAAAATTATTTGCGACAGCATGTTACGTAGCATAAAATCCCACTTCAGCTTGGAACATTTATATCTCTCGTTGTGTCTGTACAATGGAACGATCCAAACAAACTCCACCGAATGCACTTGCTGGGGGGAATGGTGAAAATGAACTCATATAAAGTAAAGAAAAATATGTTTAGTGTCTCACCCGTGCATTTCTTCAGGCTGCCGGGCCGTTTGCCATGCATACCCAGCTTGCAGTTGAAGTTTTCCTCCCAGAATTCAGCAAACCAAACATTTCTTCTGTTGTTGGACAGCGAGCGGCTACGGAAATACCGGTCGAACGCTGTAAAAAAAACACAGACGAGGAAAAAGTTTTTTAAAAAAACCTAGCTGAAGTTGTTTTCAACATGGTGTACTGGTGTTTCCTGGTGTAATGTGAGGAGAACACGGAAATGGAAAGGTGTTAAGGGATTCTTTTTTTTCCACTGAGCCTGCCTGCACTAAAAAATTAGATGCTAATGGCGGTGTAATACGCTTTGACTCACAAAGGCAAATGTTATGAATAGCCAATGCCAATGGATCTCAAGTATGACTGAAGAGCCATTTCTGTAGAGCCACCCAGTTTAGAAGCGCCTATCAAATAATGAGGCCGAGAGCAGGGAGAGCAAACATTTTGGACTGAGATTTCGCAGTCTATGCCGGCTACTTGTCCAATTTAATAAGCAGAAAGGACGAGAGACACAAGGCAATACATATTTCTCCACTCAGAAGAATGAAAATACCTGCCAGAGAATGGCAGGCTGTGATAAAGAGATGGACGAAAGAAGAAAGAAATAAAAGGAGAAAAAAAACACTCATTCTACTTGTACAACTAGTTCCTACCGCAATTAATTGGGAAAACAGCTTTTTGCTTTGTTGCTTGTTAGGAAAAGATGGCAAACTGGATTTTTAAAAGGTGTTTTTCCATTGCCATATTGCTTTTATTAACATAATCAGTAGGGTATAAGTTACTTGGATAGATGTTATTTATTGATTGAATGGCCCTCAGGTATGCCGGCCGAGATGAGGACAGATGAAGAAGCATTTACGCTCCACTAATAAAAAAGAAGGAGTCATTTCCAACAGCGCTGGGATTGTAGCTCAGAGCAACACAGTGCATGTGAAACAAACCATGGAGGTTGGGTAAATCACCGGGGACCATCAGACTGACTTGGACGGCCTGTGCCACGCCAGACTCGCTGTAAAAGGTGACAAGAGTGGCCATGATTAACCTCGTCTCCTGTCAGGGAAATTGGCCCAGTGTGCTCATGTGGAGCTCAGTTGCCACTTTCGACTGCTGGGAACAGAGTTTTCACTCAACAGGTAGCACATCTGGGATCTCGTGCTTTTCATCATGATCGCAGATGTGATGCGCGTGAAAAACAATAAAGCATTTTGTGGTAATGTGAGGTTCTTTAAACAACATTCAGTTTAGGTCTCACGTATTTGAAAAGAAAATGATCTCCACCAAGTGATCAATTGTTTGGGGACGCGGGGACTCTCTGGGGCAACAGTCCCTACGCTTATTTGATTAAAGGAATAATGTGACATTTGGGGAAATGGGTTTATTTTCTTTTCTCGCAGTGAGTTAGATGAGACGATCGATACCAGCCGTGGTGTTCCACTGCAAAGCAAAGGTGGAGAAACTAAAACCTTTAAAGATTACTAAGCAGCATTATATCCGGTTTGTTTATTGTTCAAACCAAAGTGTAAAAACAGATTTACAGTGATTTATTGGGTGGACTATATCTTCAATGATTTCCTGAAGTTGCAATTGGTCGTCTGATAACCTCTCAGTAATGCAGAGATTTTTACTATATATATATATATATATATATATATATATATATATATATATATATATATATATATATATGCATGCCTCTGGCTATAGCTATGCCCAGCATAGAGGGACTATGAGAATAATGTATTAGAGATTATATAATATTTGGTGGACATTTGCTTCTCTATCTCAGTAAAAATATCCTAAAAAAAAGACATCAGTGTTGTTGACTCAACATCCCCTGGACTTTGTGTTTACAAAAACAAATCTGACCATTTTAAGCTTCACCGTGGTGTAATCTATTGCATGGTTATTGGATGATAATACATCACATTGTCAGGTGAACCTAATACATTGGTACGGTTGCAGTGAATGCACTCTTCATTAATCCTGCGCTCCTATGTCTAGTTTAAAGATCCTATAGAGTGTCCGCCGGCCAAAGCTGACTTTGATTTATTCAAAACTCGACATAGGCTCACTTTCAGGTCATATACTGTCGCCTCTCTGTCCCTTCAGGAGTCAATTATCTAATAGGGAGCTCTGACAGGAAGCAAATGAGCATATTCTCCCTGGCACAATGGCAAAAACGTGTTATCTGCTGGGATCAAGAGTCAAGGAACGTGTGCATTTCACTGTCTGTTGCTGGTCTCTCCTCCCGTGGTCTTAATTTGATCTATTAGACTTTGAACACACACTCACACACACACACACACACACACACACGCACACACTCTTTGTCACACCACCAGTTGTGAGGAAAAGGTCTCAGTGCAGATTCAACATTTTGGCCACCGCATTATCTGCTTTGAGGCACTGACTGTATACGTTATGACATATGGTCATATGCGTAGCTCTGTTTTCTTCGTTCCACTCTTACCATCTACAGATGCCCGTTTGGGAAGAATGGTGATGGCTCCCTGGGCCACTCTCTCCTGGCCAATCACAGGGGAGATTTTGGACCCCCAGCTGTCTGAACCCACCCACAGGAAGTGACCCGTCTGGTTGTTCCTTTTCGCTGCATCCAGAACTCGTCTGTTTGAGAAGAGAGCAGAGAAATTAAAGTGTGAAGGTTAGAAAAGAACAATACAAAGGGTTAACAGTAATAACTAATGAGGGAAAGGAAAAGGACACGCATTTCAATTCTGACTTTTCCTTCTTTTATGATATCAGTAGTTTAACAGCAATGATCTTGAAGGAATAGTCAGTTTCTCATTATCTTTACATTATTATTTTTTTGAAAGCACAGCAGAATATGCCACTTAACCATAATGTAAAAGTGAAGGCGGCAGAAAAACAATGAGCGGTGGCAGCGGAGGCCCTTGTTTAAGTGCATAGCACGTACCGTATGTCGTCCTCATTAGCGAACATGATGACGGCCCTGGCATTGGAGGTCTCCAGCAGGCGTCTGATGATCTTGTCAAACTCTCCTGGCCTTGGCTCCCTGGGGATCTTCAAGGACTGGGCGATACACACACCACCTGGGGAAGAAGGAGTCAGAGAAAGAGGGACTGAATGAAGTATCAATATTTCATTCAATGATTTACATTTCTTCATTTTTCCCGTTTCTCACTCAAATGCAGTGGTTCAGTCTTCATGCCTGTGCCCAGTTTATTAAAAATGTTTTTTAAACACTTCCCCTGGTGCATGCGAGGGATGTGGCTCGACACTTCCAGCAGCGTCAGCACTTTGAGTTAAGTATAGGAAAAATTGGATGGTTAGTCTAACAGCGGCAGCCACCATCAAAAATTCAACTTTGGGGAATGCTAACACACCACAGTAACAAGCAATAAGACAAGGATTATCTAAAATACATGAGGATCACATACTACCATATTAAACATTCATGCCAAAACACATTATGAAACAGGAGTCTGAGATTTGGGCGGGATGAGACAAGTTATGGAGGACGTACGGAGAAAGCCAGGTGGAACATTGCAGTTGGGAAATGAAATGAGAGAGGAGGGAGAAGGGATAATGAAATGATGGAGACTGAGAAGAAAAGTATGTTGTAGAAAAGGTACAATGAGAGGATGAGGGGGGAAAGTATGGTTTAATACTAAATGGACTCGCTTAACACTACGCTTAATTCACACATGTTCATTCAGTGATCATTAGCAGGACGAGACTAAACTAAATCTCATTTCAGAACATGCTGAACGGTGAAGCTAAAAAATGATGTTGAAGGCAAGAGGTGTCGACAGCAACAGAAATAAAATAGCGAAAAACAAGGTGAAAGATGAATGGAGCAATATTATGATAATGAATCACGGCACTGTGCTCAGTGTCGGGCAATATCCGCTGCACCCAATTCACACTCCTCCGTGTCCTATTGTGGAGGCTGACAGGAATGGCAGTCGTAGCAGTATTAGTTATTTCACTCACAATAAGTGATAATGAGGGAGGTATCTGTTGACCTTGTTCTTTCTTCCTGTTTCTCTGCCTTTTCCACACACTCACAAACACAAATAGTATGTAATAGGAACATAATATAAAATGTGAGGTTTTGAATGACGAACCCTGGCTTCTTCCCTCACACACACACACACACACACACACAGAATCCAACATACCGTCTCTGCACTAATCCAGACTCCATAGTTAAGCTCTGTTCTGTTAATTAGCTCTGCTTCCTCACATCATTAGCTCAGCTCCTGGTGTAAAGGTGTGCGTGAAAGGATTACACTCCTGTTTAACATTACATTTGCTTTATCCTCGTGCACAATAAGACTAAACGTGTCCATTTTTATTCATTTTTTTGCACGTATGTGTGTATGCATTCGTCTGCGTCCGTTCGTGAAAGCGTGCGTGAGGGAGAATGAATGATGTCCACTCCCTCCCACGTCTACACAGTCTGCCGCTTTCACTAGATGACTCCCCTGAATCACACACAAACAAACACACACTTACACACACACACACACACACACACACACACACACACACATTCTCACTTATGTCCAAGTGACAAAACAAATACTCATTAGCCCCAGATGAAAAGCCTTTCTTGGATAATAACTACAGTGACCAAATCTGCACAAGCGACCCAATATACTCTTCAAACTATACAAACTCCATTTACACTTGTATGTACGTACACACATGTAGCACCGCACGAGGAATCACAGCGCTTGAATCCTCTCCACCGTCGTCCTTGGACCAGTATGAAATCGGCCTTTGTTTCATAACCTGCTTCCCATCATCAATAACTGTCCCCATGGTGATTAGACTTCCCAGATAAAGACAATATCAAATGCAATCTGTGCGTTTACGTTTCACACATTCACAGACACACCTGACTGCCAAATTGACTGATACCTAAAAAAAAAAACACTTTTCCTCTTTGATGTTGCCAAAAAGCAGCTCATTAGAAGCGAGTGTTCAGTTATTAGTGCGCACCTTCGCCACTTTGTTGAAAGGAAAGCTGTAAGGTTGGGTCAGAAGAAACATCAACGTCCGTTTTCCTTTTTTTTTTAAATCACTCACTGAAAGTCTAGTTGAAAGCAGAAGTTGTTAAATAAAACGGAGGGTTTGCTAGAGAGAGATTTAACATCAAAACCCTCGCACATCACAACAGTCCAGACAGAGTATTCGCTTCAAACTGCAGAGTAGAAAAGTAGAGAAAAAGAGTGAATGATGACAAAAGTATAGCTAACAATAATACCAAAGCTATCTTTGAGACCAATGAGTTGCCTGTGCAGGCGGAGTGGAAAGCTCCCAGGATGAGAAAGACATTTGGAAAAGTGTTTCTCTGAACTGCAAACAGGATTTCAGTGAAGATCTGTCGCTGAAAAAAAACCTTCATCTCAAATACCTGGCGAGTTGTGAAAACTTTCTCTCGGCCAAATTAAGTGACAATTCTGCTGCCGGTTCGTTTCCCGGGGCAGAAACAGTGTCTGATAACACGTGAAACAGAAGAGTAAAACACATGATTTGACAGCCAAAATGTCAGCAGAATTGAGTTGGGCCGGCTGTGGCTCAACTATGAAAGGTTTACTATTCAATCCCTGGTATCCCCATAGTTTTGCATGCCAAAGTGCTCTTGAGCAAGACAATGAACCCTACTGCTACTAAATTATTGAGTATGGGTTAAATGCAGAGACCAACTGTCATGATGTACCTACAAATATGTCACAAAGTTTTAAGGCAAAGTGGTCCCGACCCTCCAAGAAGCCAATCACTTTCATCAGAGCCGAGGAGCTGCTACATCCAGCCAAAAGAACATGTGCAGGCATCCTGACCTCGACTGGCAGCTGTCAGTGGATCTCCAACGACAGCTGAGGTTCCCCCAGCCGTACTGCATCCACCACCTCGCGAGAAGACATAGTCATTGTGTCCTTGAGTCCACTATGCGAGCTGTGCTGCTGGAGCCAGGGACAGTGGCCTTTGAAAGGAAGCTTCAACTACATGGGACAGGTGTCAACAGGCTGGATGGAGGGAGCAAGGTGTCTCCCAGTGGAAGTTGGATGGAGGTGATCTGCAGCTCGTGCTTTGGCCAGAGCCGACAGCCGTTCGAGCGCATCGAGGGAGAGAGGAGAGCCATCTGCAGTACCACTGAAGCGGCAGAGAGGGCCTCAAGATGATTGTCGCTGCAAATAGGAGAGCATGGAGTCGGAGTACCTCGCCATCTGGACACAAGCTGGGGTTTGATCCGCCTCGGGTGGGTCACCTGGAGGAGGGCGTGTGATGTTGAAAGATCCGGAAAAAAACACCTAACGATTCCATGAACACCACTGAAGATGTGTCCAGAGGCATCAGTAGATTTACGTTCACAGAGAAATGATGAGCGAAAAGCTGTTTGAAGGATTTTCTACTGTCAACTATTTCATTGTTTTTTCTCTGGGAGAAACTGTTTCACTTCTCCCCGACCAACAGAAACACAATCCCGAGGCTCATAATTTGTCCGATTGTGTAAATACTGATTAATTGTTCAGCGATACATCACACGCCAGGCATACTAATGTAGACCAGTTAGAAACGGTCTCAGCTGTATTGGATCACAGTAATAGCCAGTTTATTACGTAATTCAGCAACTGCTGCACAATAATCTACAACGGGCTAATTGAATTATGGGCGCTATATCTGCTGAGCTACACCGAGCGCTCAGTTTATCTCTAACAACCTGATTATTAAGGCTTTAATGTTGAATCGAACGTGAATGAATCAGAATTCCTTTCGCCTGTGTGTGTGTGTGTGTGTGTGTGTGTGTGTGTGTGTGCTCAAAAGTATGCTGGTATTCAATTTAGAAATCGAGGTCCCCACACGGCACCTCCTAGACATCTCCTAAAAGAGGTCCCCATCAGTATGTGATTACAAGTGTGTGTGTGGGTGTGTGTGTGTGTGTGTGTGTGTGTGTGTGCGTGTGTGTGTGCGTGTTTACATGTGCAACTGCCTGCCCCCACTGCAGCTGTTGAAAAAAAGATGCAGGTTGCAAGTTGTGAGGATGAATTTGATGTTAAGTGCATCCAGAGCTTCTTCAAATTAAACCCGTATAGTCTGTAATTAACTCCATTCTGTTTAGAGATTAAATTCAATCTGTTTCAGGACTGGAGACCACTGTCTCAATGTTTAATTAACAATCTGCTTCCCTCGCATACTCTCCTCTCTCTCGACATCGTTGCATGTTCACCGAGAGAAGCATGGATTGGGAGTACTACTGCGTAGTATCTCCTTCCTGTCATTTTCTTCACACCTTCGGCATGTCAAACCTTTTCGGGATATAGATGGATCTCGGAAATATTTAAAAGGTTCTCAATATGAAATTCAGTGCATGTCTAGTGCCTCCTCGAGGCTCTTGGCGTGGCGCCGGTGGCTCGCGGCTAACGGTGTCGACAGCAATTACGTTGCGGAAAAACAACAAAAGTGCCGATAGTGTTGACCCGAGGGGGAAGAGGAGGACGGGAGCTACATTGCACCGCCGCCGCCGCCGCCGCCGCCGTATCAGCAGCTGTAACCGCCGTGTGATGGCAGGGCAGAGCGGCGGCCGTGAGGCACCGCTCACATGCACGAACACACACGGCTGAGGAGCTACGACACACACACACACACACAGAGGGAGAGAGACTTCTTGAAATAGCAAAAAGCTGTTTGCTCCTATATTGATGCTCTGAGTATCGTATAGAGATCCTTTAAATAATGTGAGAAAATTATAGTGCTTCATTTTATTGGAATTCAATTCTACAACACATCTATTATAGGAGTGTGCAATAAATGGGGAGCCAAAACTGTGAGACACATAAAAAATAACAAGAGAACAATGCTTTAATTTAAAAAAAAAGGCCTACAATCCAATGTAATGTAGTTTTATACCGGCTTGGACACACACATACATGATCCTGCTAAGCTGGATGAGTAATGAGAGTCACTTTAAAGGTAGCTGTCACTTCCAATAGAGTGTGTGTGCGTGTGTTTATGTGCTTGTGAGCATATGTCGGTGTTAGATGAGAGGGTTGTATAACATGAAAGGAAGGGAGTGAAATCAAGGTCCCTGTCCTTAATGATTCTTCCATTAAGATAAAGCGGTGTCACCCACCACCACACTGTCTTTCTTTGAAGACATAAACACACCTCATGCTACCATCACAACATTCAGTCAGCTATGACCAACAAGACTCTGTGTGCTCAATACATCCACATTTAAGGAAATGAATGTCTTCCTCCAGCTTAGTGAACACTTCTTTGAGAAAAAAAAAACAAAAAACGCCCACTTCATTCATCCCCATAGAAACACCTTCCAGCGAACTGTTACTACTGAAGATTTCTCACACAAACATACAGCAAACACATGCCCGACATTTTCTTTCTCTCCAAACCTCATTAGCGCTGCTTTAAAATAAAAAGTTGCACTCCGTCTCGCCATACTTTTGTTCATGGCTTGGAGCACTGCAGCTCGGGTCTTTGAAGTCACTGATTTGTGTGTGTGTGAGTGTGTGTGTGCGTGTCACATGCTTGTGTGGATTCGTCTGTGCTCACCGATGAGCCGTTGCTTCTGCATGCATGTGTGTGTGTACTCCAGTGACTACATACGCAACACAGATGCTGTTTTTTTTTTTTTCCTCCCTCGCTTGGGTTTGGATGATGCGGCGTGGTAAATATTGTGTTCTGCAGTTTTTCACTTCGAAGGGGAACCTCTCCTCAGGCTCGCTAATGAATCATTGACAACACCCACGGAAATGCTGTCCCAGGAAATGTACATCCTCCCATTAAAATATGCCTTGCGGGACGGGCCCGAGCGCCTCTCAGGGGCTTGGAAATGTTAGATGGTCCTAACCCGAACCCAAAAAGATGCTGCACAGACCTGAACAACGCCTGAGGTGGAAAAGTGTTTGTGAGCCCCTGACGGACTTCAGCTAGAAATTGATTATACTTTGCTGATAATGTGACACTGATTAGAGAGCGAGGGGGAAAATGGGCAAAGTTGGTTCAGTTTACAGAAATTGAATGCACTTTTGGTGAACGTTTGTTCGATTAGCACGGTGTGAATGCACACTGGGAAAATTAAGAGCGATGCCTCCACAGCACGGTGGGTCATCGCAGTATAAATTGAAGCAGCAGTTTGCATCAGCAAGTGGATATTGGATATTTGCAATGATCTACTGTGCACATAATAAAATGTTCCAAGTGGTGCTCAGACGAAATACAATAACGTGTGCTGTCTATCTGCAAAGCTCATTCAAACTGTTGCCTCAGTATATTAGAGACAAATTTATTAAGACAGTGATAGTCTCTGGAGGTATCCGTCACTCTGCATCTACTTTGTGTGATTATTATGAATCTAGACGTTGCAGAAATCCTCCTCTCCAGGGTTCTGCATTAAGACTGCAGTGGAACCAGCGATACATGTTCATCAGCTGGCTGAGAGAAAAGCAGGGAATATGACACAAGTTAAGCTTTAACACGGTTTAGCATTAATAGCAATAACAATCAAAGCAGATTGAAAGACATGGCTGCCACCCGCCACTTTTTCCATCAACTTTTTTGTTCCCGGAAAGACGATCAATAGCTCGTGTATCGGCCTTTTAAAAAATTAATACTTTTTGGGGATCTAATTCATACAGAATTTGAAATTATATTCGGGACAAACCAATACAAATTAGGAAATATTGATTGTAGCTGCTAGAAAAAGCAATTACAAAGAAATGGCTGAAACCAGACACCCTTTCATTAGCAGAGGTATAATATATTTTAAGAGAGCTGCCCCCCGCCCCCAAAATGTCCTTTCAACATTTAAATACATTGTATAGATTTTGTCTTTATCTCATATGAATCACCTGTCCTGTTGTTGTGTTCTATAATTGTATTGCAAAATCTGAAGCGATGCATCTTTGTAAAAAAAATATCAAACTAAAGATGACAGTGTACTGCTGCTGTAATGGGACCCTAAGCAAAGGAAGAAGGTAATGTATACATACCACAGCTAGTACCTGCATTATTGAAGGTACTAGCTATGCGGCCATTGTGGATGTCACCAGTCCTGCCTCCCCATTTGCATTATTTATGATTGTAGGCATCCTACGTCATGCATCAGTCTAGATACAGTAACAAAAAGGTAAAGTGATTCCATTGTGAGTTTGTTTTTCTTCATTACCCACAGAGGCTGATGACAATCAGGGTTTTGTGATGTCACTCGAAGAGCTAAAAACAGGACTGTCAATACTATCTCTCTGGGATAAAGTTTCAGGGCAGAAACTGAGCAGAATGACTGATTACAAAATTAACAGGACTTTTTATTTAATTGTATATTGTATGCGTAGAAGATAGGCTGTTCCACTCCTCAGTACTGCACAAAGAGAACAGATTGGACTGTACAGACCCAGACATCTTTCATTTTCCTGTGTGTGTGTGTGTGTGCAGGAATGGGAGCAGCAGGGACATAGTGCGTCTGAATGAGAAGGAGGGGAGGTGATTTGGAGGTTTGAGTAGGGAGAGTGAAAGAAGAGAAAGACTAAACACACACAAGGGAGACAGAGAGTGAGTCAGTAGGACAGAAAAAGAGACAGAGAGAGACAGAAGCTCTCGGCCTTTTAACAGGTCACTTTGCCCGCCATCCCACAGAAAGTGTGTGTGTCTGTCTCGGTTTGTGTGCATGTATGTGTGTGTGTAGGTGTGTCTGTGTGTGTGTGTGGTCGTTCCAGAAATAAAACATTCATTAGTTTCCTGAGTTTACTTCATGACTAAGTGAAGAACACATTGAATAACTAACTTATGCTGTAGTCATATCATTATTTTTTTTCCCCACCTCATTGCTGTGAGTGGGACATAAAGAAAACGTTTACTATTTCCTCTGAGGTAAACTTATACTGCAAGCAGTGCAGTAACAATCCACACGAGACTTCAGTAATGGCTGCATCTGAGCCATTTTGTCAACCACGCACATACATATTTGAGGGATTCCTCAGTGGAGCTTTCTTTGCTTTTCCACAACATTTAAAAGAAACAGCATAATGTGGTCCGCGTCTGGATTCCTGTCTATTACATGATGCACTGTATAATGAGAGGTATTACACTTCTGCAGGGATACTTGTGAACATCTTTCCAGAAATACAGAGAGTAAAAATATTCATCTTATTCCTAAAGAGAATTAAAAAAAGACACAAACACCTCCAGCCACACACACTTTTGTTCACACACAGATTGACCAGCGTGGTCCAGCATGGCCCAGTCACCTTTCAAAAGATCCGTGTGCCATGAGAACTGTGCCTAGAGTCCACAAGTGCAACTCAAGTTTAGTTCTGCGGGTCCTCGGGCGGGAGGGAAGTCAGTGAATCGCCTGACCTTCTTCCACCTGTCACACATCACCAATACTTCCAATCAATCCAATGAATCCCACTAGTCTTTTCGCCAGATGATGGAGGACTATGGGTGGTATCGGACGGGATGGACGAGGCGGGGGCGGGGTGTGGTCGATGGAAAGGGATAGGAGAACACGGAGGAATAGCAGGAGGGTGAGAAGGTGGGGAGGAAGAAATGAGGAAAGGATGGAGAGATGAAAAGATGGAGAGAATAAGGCAAGGTGGGAGGGAGATAAGCAAGGGATGATTGGATGTCAGGCCACAGATAAAAAAGCACAAGGTCAACGTTAAGCTCAAAGATCACAAAGAGAGAACACGGCCACTTCTCTGTCTGGTACTCTCTTTACCACCCCTCCCCCCCCCCTCTCTCTCTCTCTCTCTCTCTCCCTCCCTCTCTACTACTCTCTTCTTCCCTACTGTTGCGAACATTCTCTCGTTTGCCCGGAGAGGAGAATTTTCTTTCATTTCTATGGCATTCTCCCCGCCTCTCTCTCCCCTGCACACACTATCTGACAGTAATCAGACATCCAATTACAGCAGTGCCCTCAGACTGAGGCTATGTGCGTGCATGTGGGTGTGTGCACGTGTGTGAATATGTGTGTTGTGGATGGGCTGTTTTTTTGCACACACACACACACACACACACAGCATGTCAGATCCCTGCTGATGCCTGTTACTCCCAAAGCTGAGATGCCCTGCTGTCCTTCAGCCCACGCCTTATCTGGGGATGAAGGATATAACATGTTCAAAAAACACACACACATAGCTACACACAAATGCATACAGATATGTAGCAAACATATACAAACAAGTGTCACATCTCTGTCATCAAACAGAGGAAAGCGTGTTCAAAGCAGATGCAGATAGCAGCAAATACTTAAAATACACTCATTCACAAACATAAAAGAACAAGCTCACAGACTTCAAACACACTTCGACACACACACACACACACACTGAAGATGAACATGGATCTGATCTGCGGTTCCATCTCCCCCGTGGGTCGCTGAGGCGTCACACTCCCGACAGTGAATCGGATGAATGAGAAACCAAAAATGTCAGTGAGACTGCTGACCTTTACTTTGACCTTTCTGGTGGCTTTGAATATGCAGTTCAGAATTTTTTTATTTGTCTTCCAAATGTTCTTTTTTTCACAATCAAAACAGCAAGATTATAAAGTATACGCATATACATATCATTTAAAACGTGGTATTATTCTGCATTACTTGAATGTTGACATCATTTCTCTGAATGGGAGACATGTGGGTGATAATAAAAGATTTGACGTGGGAGGTTATATTTGCTTTAGATATGCCAAATATGTGACGTGTGGGTTTTTGTATTAGCGTTGACTCGGCTGAACTATGCAGAACTGATGTTATTGAGCAAGAAGAGGATGGATTCGAGGTTTGAAGGTTTGAATTTAAAAACAGGATGTATGATGGTTGTTTATACTTTAATACTCGACACATCAACAAACAAAAAGGCAGCATTGATTTTCTTTAACCATCTCCTGTGTCATATATTCATATATACATTTACGAGTTAAGGCAATTTCTGTTCGCGGAGAGACATTCATAGTAGGAAAACTGCTCTTGATGATTACCTAACATGTGACATGTGTTGTTGATGGAAGGTTTGCTGCTATTAGTGCACGATGTTTGGGAGGTTTTGCACATAATGATATTATTTCAAAGGATATTTGTACAAAATGACATTTTTTCCCTTGGTTTTGACGTCTTGTTATATTCATGATATGTGATATAGCGGTCTTGTTATTGCATGTGGGATGGGCAACATGTTTGGCATGCCAGGGAAAAGATAACTAGCTAAAGGCCCATTATAACTATTATTATGTCTTTTATTCTCCAACATTGACAGAATAGTAAATATTACTAACAGTAGTATACACACATTTTCATGGGTAGTATACATTATCTAATGGAGCGTAGTTTCTGCATCTGTTAAATAACTCTGCAGGAAACATGCTTTATGATTCTGTTCTGTTTTCACAAACACACACACACACACACACACACACACACACACACACACACACACACACACACAAACAAACAAACAAACAAACAAACAAACACACCACACCGTAACATATTGTGTCCATCTTCCCCCAAATAAGATCCAGTAGTCATTCAGCCAGGCTCTGCAACACAACAACGGCCAGAATTCCTAGCAGTTGTTTGAGTACACACAATTTTGTTTAACAGTTTATCAATATTTATCTCTGCCAGATCAACAGAATCAGCCACCCAGCAGTGTGCAAACAACTGACCATGAAATGAAAATGGTGCGTAATAAGTTAATGTAGTCATTTGTGAGGGACAATTAAAGTGTTAAATTCCAAACACACTCACCAGTACATTAAATATTCAATAGAAACTTCATCGATAAGTCAACACAGCAAGCAGCCAGCCTATAGAATCTGCAGCCAGTAATTTGTTCCAGTTGGTCTCGGCCAATGAGCAGAATATATGGGCGACATTATGGTTTTTGAAAAGCTAGGACGACAAAGGCTTATTGCGGCCGATAGCATCTGTGTGGGCAAACATGGTGTCTGAATGGCAAAGAAAAGAAAAAGCCTGGCTGCCTGTGAATACATTACGGGTCGTGTTTGTGCCTGTGTCTGCACCTCACACCTGACACTGACAGAGGCTATTGTGTGCTATGCTAATGTAGCACTCGGGTTGGATTTGTGGGATGGCAACACCTTGTGTGCTTGACAAATATTGGCAAGATCTCCCCCTTTTCTCCCCCCAACAAACATGAATATATATGGATGTGGGTACGTATCTAATGGGATTGCAGGTATTTTTTTGTGGCTGTGGAGTCAAATTCATGAGCCTTCGTGTCATATTGTTTGGGCCGCACATTGTTTGTTTGAGGGTTGGAAAAGTGTAGTTTGAGGGTTTTTACACAAATCAGGATTTGTAATTATTGTTTCTCAACATTTTTGGAGCAAATACATTTGAGCAATTATAGTATGCGATCATCTTCTTGCCGCTGTGGTCTGGTAATACACTAAATCTTCTACCCAAACTTAATGAAATCCTACACCCCTACACACTGACCTTAACATATTATGCATGAAAGCACATCATTTTCATGCAAAATCCTCCTCAGGTTTTACAATCAATATGTCTTCTAAATGCTTATCACAATAAAAAAATAAAATAATGTATGTGCATGTAGAATCAATGTGTTAGCCAAATTGAATCAAGTTGATTTGATGCAGTTTTTTTCCCTGATGTTAACAACATTTAACATCATCTTCACCCGCGTTGTTACGCCCAGACCTTCTGGGTAATTCTGTTGTCTGTTTCTGTTGTGTTGTCTGTCACTCACCTTGTCCCTCGTTTCAGACTCCTCCCTCCTCGTGTGCTGCCCTCCTGTGTGATTGCAAGCCCCGCCCTCATTGTTCCCCCTGTGTATTTATTCTGTGTCAACTCCTTGTTCTCTGCCAGCTTATTGTCTCTAATGTATTACGAGCTTCCCAACGATTTTTCCTGTGTGCCTTTCCCCGTGTTTCACCCGTTTCTGTTCACTTGTGAGTTTGCCTGCCGATCCGGATACGTCTGCCTTCCTGCCTGGACTGATTACCCGTGTACCAAACCAAATACTTTGTTTTAACACCTGACTACCTTGCCTCTAAGTCTGCTTTTGAGTCCTGCTCACGGTGGTTCCAGTTCCCAAACACGCATTCACCTATTCATAGTCACAGGGTCTAATCCAACACGGTATGCTGTTTTCACCAGCTCAATGCCTTATTGTTTGGCCAGGTGCTGTGAATGCACTATTGCTTTGGCCGACTCGGCCCCATGCATAGATTCCACCCGATCGATATGTCTTGCACATGAAGTATTCTTCAGGTATTGACATGCTCTCAGTTGGCCTGGCCTCTGCTTCTGGCAGCGTCAATGGACAACAGCATTTACTGCCAAAAGCGTCAATGACAAGATAAAAATAAAAAACACTAAAGCTGTGCAGCGTAGACTCACATCAATCTGAAAGCTCTATTTTCGTGATGGAGCGTAGAGAGGCTTTCCGCCGCCGAAGTGACATTTCTGACTGACATACAAAGGTTTTTCTCTGGTCTTGAAACATTTTGATGTTTCAGTGACATGCCCAGTGACTTGACAGTATTTAAATCGGAGGAGAGCGGGGGTGTATTTGTGGCCATATTGCAGCCGAGCAATTTCGGTGTTCAGGATTATGGTGATTCGAGCTTGTGGCGCGTATCTGCTTCGATCATGTCGCACGCAAGTGGAATAAAGTGCAGCGAAGGTGATGCACATGTTTGGTGCCGGGCTGCCAAATCTCTCTCTCTTGGCAAAGTATTTTCCATTATCCAACTGCCAACTGCACCACAGTTGTGTCTGCTCATTACTCTTTACGGCCGCTCTCTGTGTGCTCATGCACTGGGCAATTCATATGCAAAAATAGATGATGAATGATGTAACTCTTATTTTAATCGACTATTTTATTTTACTATTTGGCTACGTGAAAAGAAAATGAAGCACAGAAGGAAAAGCTCGGCTCCTCCGTGTCTGTTTATGGCTTATCTTGCATACGACTGCAACAAACTGCATAATATTCGCTTGTGCTCATTAACGGCTGCATGCTCAAGGACCTCTCGCGACTGCGATGACTCACACTTTCTCCCAGCACCCGTTATTGCATGTCACTCAGTACTCTTAACCGGCCCTCAGCCGGGGTGGGGCCGCAGGTGATCACACGGCTGAGTGCATTGCTGCTTAGACACCAACAGTCAGGTGGTTTTGGGGCTTTTTTGACTTCCCAAAAACATCGAGTTTGTATCTATCAGCAGACATAAATCACAAGGGCGGACTAGGAAAAGATGTCTTCTGGTTGCTCCTCACTTTCCCTTCAAACCCTGCGGTGAAAACAACACCCGAAGCTTCTATCAAGGTTTTCGGCTCAAGTGTCTCTATGTCAAATCTGTTGGTATAGTGATGATACAAATGTGAATTCATTTTGAAAACATAATACAACTTATTTTTGTACGACTACAACACACTGGAGTTATCAGCCATATTTGGATCACACAAGTTGCAAACAATCTTACACAGCCACCACTGGAAACTAATTATAGTATGATGCTAGTATGATGCTAGCTTTACGTGAGTAGTCTGATCGATATCTGCAACATGCCGACATACCAGGTTTAAAACAGAAAGAAATCTGCACAGCATTCAAATGATTGAGAATTTGAAGTTATGAAGGAATGTTTGAGGCCTTGAACTCTTCGATGCAGCGCTTCACCATTATTGTTCCTCTTTTACTCTCGTCCCTTTTTATTTTCTCCACCTAAACTTCCAGGGAGGATTTAAAAGCATGGTATCCATCCTCTCTGTCTTTCTTCTCCTCCCATCCCTCCATCTTTTTCTTTCCTGCGATCAGTACCACACTGCACATCCATGACCTGCCCTGATGCATAGAGTCTATTTGCTTTGGTTTACTACCTATTTAAGGTGAGTGTATCACTGGCAAACAGGGGTCAGACATGGACCGCACACACACACACACACACACACACACACACACACACACACACACACACACACACACACACACACACACACACACACACAGGAAGCATATCTGCCTGTAGCACACGTAAACAAACCACGAAGCTATTTAAACCAAAGGAGATACAGCATCCATAGACACACAAATACATATACACACACATGTACACACACTTTCAACCTAAGCCAGTCAAGCATGTCAGCTGAAGAGAAAGGGGTCAGCGGTGATGGTTTTACAGTTCAGTTGAGAGAGAAGTTAAAATGACTGAACCCTCAATACATATCAGTAAGGGATCACTGAAAGGAGGAGAGGTATTATCTCCTTCTTTTTTCTTTTTTTTCTTTACATTATTTGATTATTTTGGCGTGGAAATGAACATACCAATTATGTGGTTGTAAAACCACAAAAAAAAAATCAGGATATTGAGTCAATATTTATAGAAAAAGAAAAGCTCCAACAGCTGGTAGTTCCCTTAGAGACAAAGAACAAAATCATCTAAAAACATTGCTGCACCTGTGGATTTCAAACACATGCACATCTGCACACAAACACACACTCACACACACAACACACTCACATTATTAGAAGTCCTGTTTGAGAGAGCGGCAGACAATCAATCGGGTTTCTCTCCTGGGTTACTAGAGATCTCTGAGATCATTCTTTGTATCCATCTGTTTCACTGTCTATAAGACAGACAGATGATTGTATGTACACACACACACACACACACACACACACACACACACACGCACACACACACACACACACACAGCATCAGCTCAGACCAGCGGTACATTAACAGAACACAGAAACAAAGAGTGTGTGGGAGCCACTGGGGTCTGGAGCCGGAACCAAAGTTTCCTTTGTGTTGTGTCAATATGGTAATATATTTATGAGTGAATAATCGGCATGTCAGGGGGCAAAGCCTCTAGAAGAGTATAGCTGGAGCATTTTGATGTAAAACAACAACAACAACAACAACAACAACATACAGTAGACTTATATCTTGGAGTTAGTGTTAGCGTGGATTGATACACTTTATCAAGTGGAACTGTATCTTGTTTTGGTTAATTATGTTTTTTTTTAATGTCCTAGAGCTAGTGGTAGGAAGTTAAGTGGATAATAACTCCCTTTTTTAATATGAAATATTTCTTTGAAAACATCTCCTTCTGTATTTTGTTCAAGCTTCTTGCCAAAAAGGACATTTTCAAAATGTTACTGTCTACCATGTGTAGGATCAGGTGGCACACGTTTAAAAATGTCACATCAGAACTATAAAACTAATCGTCCAGATCAGCTCAGAACTGACCTCCTTCTATCGACCGCCAATCGATTGCCGCATCTCTAAAAAATAAAAACCTTCTTTGTAAAACAATAATTTCACCATATCTGTCGGTACCCATTTGAGTGCACAGTACATGCCTGTTGATTGGTGTTTCTACAATCTGTTTATTGCTAAGCCATTTCACTAGCCGTGTAAAGCTAATAAAACAATCCAAGTAACTTAAGTGTGTGTTCGTTTGTGTGAATACTGATTTCACAGTTGCACAATTGCTTCTATTAAAAAGTCCAAAGGCCGACTGCTGTTTCCAACCTTTATTAGGGGTGTCGTGAGTTTGCTGCATAGCTGAGGGCAGAAGACCTGTGTTAGTAGTCATCAAATCCTCATTGATTTAATGCCATTAAAGTTGTGATTCTCTCGCTTTCTCTTTCACTAAATGAGGCTCGATACATTCTGTATATGTGAGCACTGTATGTGAGAGTCAGGTTGTTGTGCGATGTTGTTTTCTCTCCCCTCCGTTTCCCTTTAAGAACATTAAACGTGATCCGTCTCTCTGCAGGATGCCCCTTGACCCCATAATCTGGGAAGTGTAAGACTGATCGGCTCCTCTGCGGGCCCCTATGGTGCTCGGGGCCAATCAAGTGGCCGCATAGCACCATTATTCCAGCCCTCTCCTCTGCAGGGATGTCAGTGCCCATCCATCGATTCCCTCCCTTCTTTAATCCCCCTCTCGATATTCATCTTTCTCTCTCACCGTCCACCCGCTGCGTTCTCTTGCGCCCGTACCTCCCTCTTCCTCACTTTCTGCTACTATCGACTTCTCCCATCCCCTCCTCTCTACTCCCATCAACCAACTATACCTCTCCCCTTTCTTCCCTCCATCCCGATCTCACCGGCCTGGCTTCTTGTTAGAAATTCTTCATCCATCCATTCCACCCTCAAAGGCCCTTGCGGCCAAGGCCCCATAATGAAATCTCAGCAAGCCTTATTGTGTTGATTAAAGCTGTCAGAAAGGAACCAAGAGAGGAAAAATACGGCCGCAACAGGGAAAACAAGCTCGATGGTGAGTTGTCGATGCTCTTGTTTCAGCTCCTGTTTAGTTTTCCTTTCTCTCTGTATTTCACCCTCTCTTTCATGCTTTACCTTTTTTTCCCTGTCTTTCAAGCTGACATACAAACCCTATACCTCTCCGTCGGTCTCTCACTCCTTCCATCCTCCATCCTTTCCTTCCAGTGCAGGCAGCGACTCTCGAGGTATGTTCAATAACCTCCTGACCTGAACTTAATGTAATTCTGTCAAACCACATCTGCCTCTAGAGCCGTTCTCCTCGAGCTGTTTCTAATACACCTCAGCGCAGGACATTGTTCTAGTGTTATTGGTCAGCGACTACACAGTCACAAGGCAGTTATTGCCCTTGAAATAATAATAGACGTGGGAATGTTCCATGATCACAAATGGGAAACAAAACATGTGTAAAATATATAGACAGAAAATAAACAAGCTGTTGCTCTTTTTTAACACAAATGTATTGAGAACGCCCTCGAGAATCCAGACTTGATTTGCAAGATATCGTACAGCTTTAATGCTGCCAAGGCTTTCCTGAATTAATGTTACATCAGGCCTCAACACCGTAGAAGTTAGGTTAAGACATTAAAACATGGAGCAGTTGGTTGGGCAGCCGATAGCCTGTGCACTTACTCCAACATACATTTTGACATTTAGCCATATATTTGCGTGGCTAACAATGGCAAGGTCTCTTGCATATTACAGCGGCACTCCACCTCGCCTAAAACCAGAAACACCTTCATGAAAATCTGATGTTTAAATGAAGTAGAAGCTTATTAGGCTTCACGGAGCAGTGGTGCTGCATCGTACATAAAAAAAACTATGCATCTACATGGATAGTGAGATGCTCCATCAGGACCTGTATTGGTGATCGATTGATCAAACACATCCCGTGTTTACGTCACACTCATTAATCAGCGGGGCATTGGGATGTTTGGGTGAAAAGAAAACTTTGAGTTGAGTTTTTACAAGTTGAGAAAGGTCGAGGGGAACAGCCCCAGCATTCACAATTTGATGCTGTTAGGAAGAAAGGAATGCTTACTACCTCCACCAACCAATTTCCGAGGGGGGAAGTGCTGCATTAGATGAACCAGAAATTGTTTTTTCCCATCACTATGAAGCAATAAACTGAAAGTCAAGCAGCAGTTCTCAAAAATGATTATGATTCCAATTTGGTGCAAGAAAAAGGGAAACTGCACTCGGGATGTAGGAAGTTATTTTCAACTTGATGATAACGGCACGTTAGAGCAAGTCGAGGAGGAGGACAAAGAGAGGGAACAATTTAGGAGGAGGGAGCAAATTCACATTTTTTCCTCATCCATGCAGTTTCAAACAAATATGTAAGGCAGCACTACTCCCTCAGAACCGCTGGTCTGCTCCAGCGTATGGAGCATGTGCACACCACAGAGGTGTAATGGCATGCAGATGTTTACAAAATATTGGTTTGCACTTTATGTCAATACGCAGTCTATAAGTCTAGGTACTAAAATATCATGGAGAGATTCAGTATTGATCGAGGGTATTGCACACATTTTAATGCAAACGTCAAACATACATGGAGCACATGCATGATACATGTATTCAAACTAGCGGTGCAAAGGACCATAAACCACACTAATTGGATTGCAAATTGGATCAGCAGAAAATAAAAAAGGGAGCAAATATAACGCTTAGAGATCCGTGGTCACGTTTTTTTGCAGCCGATACTGATTGCTAATCATTGATTATCCCCATTGGCAGATACGGATCCCTTTGTTCTTTGACTATACAACTTGGTCTCCAAGGCTCCATCCGCCCAAAATATTATTTCATCTCAAATATCTATTTATGTTATGTTATCCAATAATCAGTGTCACCGAACAGAGCCCAAACGCATCATAATTTAACCCGACGGAGCCTTCGTTCGTTAGTTTTTAGCGATGCTGCTAACCTTACCAGCTCTTCTCTTGTCAAAGTAAACACCTATTGGTTGTTTACAAAGAAACATTATCAGAGATCAAAGCCTAGAAAAGCATAAGTGTCGACATCGTGATCACATACGTTACTGAACATTGCCGTATAACAATCGTCAGTAAAACTTAATTTCACATGCGTGCCGGACCGCGAGGGAGGATCCGTACGGATCGACCATTAGTGGTCTGTTTCATCACTAATTCAAACAGTTCACTTAAATACTGCAGTAAACACACTTCCATACATACACAGCATATATATATGAAGCCCTACACACACCAGCAGAAGAAAAAGGATCGAGCATTATCATTACCAGGCAGACCCGGAAGGTATTTCCTCCAGAGGCTCACCATCCATTAACATTACATTAACAGAGAGACAAGCATATGACAGCTCGACATGGCTACGTATCAACTGTTTCTCTTTCAATTACGGAGATGACAGAGGAACCGCAGGCAATCTCGCCGGACATCTACAAGGGTTCCTTTGAGGAGGCCTTGGAAAGCAATCTGCCTGTATGCCCATGACAGATCATCTAGCAGCTCGTCCAGTTGGGTGAAAAAGAAGGAAAAAAAGATTTTCAATTTTGCCAGGTCCTTTAATGAGGACAGTACAAAACAATCAGGGAATCTGTCACTTTGTAATAGATTTTTAAAAAAAGTGCTGGAGGAGTTGAAAGTTAGGCTTGTTAAGTGCTCTCGAATAGGAAACATATGAGGTATAATGCCAGTGAGCATTTCGTGATCGTCTATTTGAAATCACCCGAGTCATGAATCTTCAAGGATAGCAAGATTTACATTTACCATTATGCACTCGAGACAAGTGCATTTGCACTTCCATCAAACCACAATGGATGAGACTTGGAGACTTTTCCAGACAAAATGACCCTTGACAAAGTTGGATGAATAAAAGACTGAAAAAGACAAGTATATCTCTGTGAACCAAACTGCAGCAGTGGCTGCACATTTAAATGTGTAAATTGACAGGATATAGATCAGAATAATTGACAAAAGGGACACTGTTACACTCTCATCTAAATTCACAGCAGACCAGACCAACACCCAGTTGTTACTCTGCAACACTAGAATCAGAATCAGCTTTATTGGCCATGCGTGTTTACACACACATGGAATTTGACTCTGGTTACACATTGTTCTTCATACTAATGGACATACACAATAGACAAGTGTTGCGGGGCTCCTGCTGTGGTCCACTGTCATTCCACAGTGTTGGGCTTGTTCAGCTCCATGTTGTTCTGACCACACCAGAGGACCAGCTGTTCGACCTCCCGTCTGTACGCAGACTTATCACCGATCCTGGTGAGGCCGATGACCGTTGTGTCGACTGCAAATTTCAGGAATTTAACAGACGGGTCCCCTGAGGTGTAGTCGTTGGTGTAGAGGTAGAAGAGCAGGGGGCGGAGCACACATCCCTGTGGGACGCCAGAGCTTATGGTCCGGGTGCAGCTTTAAGAATGACATCAATAGTGAGCTGTTCAGAGCCCAAATCTGTATGTTCAATACAATGCATGGATACAGTCCCCTTAGTTTATCGTGGTGCTACTAAGACAGAGAAGTGTCCAGTGGAAAAAAGAGAGACATTAATTTCTAATGAGACAGGTCCCAAAGCAGGAGCAAACAATGAACAAAGATTATGAGTAAAATTACAGACATGGCCACGACAAAGCACACGGAAAAAAGATGGGTCAGGGACTTATGAACTGATAATTCTCAAAGTGTGTGTATTTTATTGTATATCTTGTTACACTTGTTTAGGAAAATCATGTGTTGTTTGTCTTTTGAGATTCTGTCTTGTCATGTTACAGTTTTGGACTTTATGTTCAACATCAAACAACTCCATGAGAATAATAATTTAGTCCAAATCAATAAATTATTCAAAAGTCCACAAAATTGTTGCACAAGAAGAACATGATCGTGCTCCATGTGACCGCAAGCTAATGGAGGTTTGGGTCCTGACACATGACGGCGGAGGGCCGCGATGCCTCTACCTTAGACTCATTACATGACTGTGGTCCGACCATTCAGTCAAGTGATTCGGCCACAAAATAAATCAATAACTTGATCAGAAAGTCATTTTGAGGGTTATTGGTGGTCTGGGTAAAAAGGCTGCTCATCAGAAGGGTTGTGGCACAGAGAAACACACGACCCGGGCCACTTCTGCAACAGCCCGAATCAATGAGAGGATGATCAGGGACGATATTGGCAACATGAGTGCGAGATGAGCAATACTCTCCTCAGCACAAAACAATTGATGGGCAATATATCTCAGCTACAGTCAGGAGACACACTGACACACAAACACGAGGAGCTTCACACACACAGACACATGCGGTCAGGTCCAAACCAGGTGAAACGCTGCACGTTTTTGGTAAATTTGAAACCAATTTTCAGTTGAATTTAGGAAGCTGCCCCCAATCAACTGGCCTGACATCGTCAGTGCCGTATATCCCCACATGTGTGCTGTGGCAAAGGCCCACACACCCTACATAGGGATTGATTTGTCATTATAAAAAAGGGGGAAATACTCCCCCCCCCCCCCATCTTTTCCCTCTGGTGTCCCCTTGGCAGCTCGTATTCCTTGTTGCCAGTGAGATGGCTCCTGGCTAGTAAATAAAGAATAGGAGAGGAGCTGAAGAGTGGGAGACAGGTAGAAGAGTGGCGGCGGGAGAGAGACGTATAGACTGAGATGAGTAAGGGGGGAGGCTTGTAAAAGACATAAGATTCATTAAGTATTCACACTGTGCAGTGGAGAGCCCTGACGCCTCGCAGTAAAAGTGAGAGGTGGGGATTAGAGAAGAGGAAGAGGCAGGGGAGGCAAATAACGACGAGGAGGAGGAGGAGGAACAGGAAAACAGAGCGAAGGAGAAGGGGAGCAAAGGGAAAAGGTGGTGGAGAAGCTGCATGACAACGAAAGTGTGCGAGATGGAAAAAGTCAGACACATAGAGGGAGAGCGAGAGAGAGAGAGAGAGAGAGAGAGAGAGAGAGAGAGAGAGAGAGAGAGCGAAGGGGAGGGAGAGAGAGCCTCAAAAACATCAAATGGGGAGTGAGAGGGTGGGCCGAACAGAGGGAGAGAGAGAGGGAGAGAAAGAGGAGAGGAACGGAATACATGAAAGCTGTAATGCCGGGAAGACGAGTGAAAGAGTGAAAGAGTGAGAGAGTGAGACAGCAAAAAGAAAGAGACAGTCAGGCAGCCAGGAGGAGTGTTGCGGTGCCATAAAACGCCAGCTGTATGCCACTGCAGTCTCTCTCCCCTCATCCCAGCGCTGTTTGAGTTATCACTGTGTCTGCTACATAGCACGCACACACACATACACACACACGCACGCACACACACACACACACGCACACACACACTGGATCATCCTCCCCAGTTTACAGCATGTTCACTGATTACTTGGACCTCCTCTCCAGGTCTTTATGAGCTCAGGGGCTGGTAGGGAGTGGACAACAACATTTACAGGCCACTTGTGTGCATGACTGTGTGTGTGTGTGTGTGTGTGTGTGTGTGTGTGTGTGTGTGTGTGTGTGTGTGTGTGTGTGTGTGTGTGTGTGTTTCCTTTCTGTACATGTGTAGTGTGTGTGTGCCTGTGTGTGTGCATTGAAAACCGTCTTTCCAAGCAAAGTTGTTTCTATGAATTTTACCCTCCTGGCAAATAAAATCCCCATCTGGATAGATGGACAGATGTGTACATACAGTCTGTGGTTCCTCCATGAACACAGAATGGTAAAGTAGAGCAAAGGCCAAGATCAGACATGAAAAGCTTGGCAGAAATTAAAGGAGGAAACCCCCGCGGAGAGCCTGGGATCACCCATTCAGAACTTAGAGTTTTAACAGAATATGCCATTCGTTTTGCATGAAATATAAAATATCCACATTTTAAATTAACGCAGACTATTTGGAGATTGGATTTCTGTCTTGCAGGCAACAGTTGCTTCACTTCAATTCAGTGCGCAACGGAAGTCGACGTGCTGGGACTTAAATCTTGCTTGAAATAGGTAATCCATCACACTGAGCAGCTCATTGCCTTTATTTTTGTTGTCCAAGTTACGTTGTCACCGCGTGCAATGCAGTTGTGGGCAGGGACTGATTACAAAGATGGTGCATTCAAGGACAGCTTGACATCTCAGCTTTAAGCATGCATAAACCAGCCACATTCACATTGTCCTTTTTTTTTAACATCTTCATGTTGGATCACTCACTTGGCAATGCTATTTGGCATCCTGTTATTAAATCTCAGATGTTTGAGCATCCCTGTCTGCTGCAACAACGAGAGTTTTGAGAACGCTTGACAACTTAATAGGCTTAAAGGTACTTCCATTGTCCTTTTAAGCTGCATTTTTTGGTTTTAGAACATTTACTTAAGGAAAGGTTACTTTTATTTCACATTTAAATGCATCACCATCAATTAAAAAGTTGAGTTTATTGCCTTCTTTCTTTCTGGAGAACCACGGTATGAATAAGGTATAATTTGGCAAATTTAACCTATACAGCTCCCTAAAGACTGTAAATCCGGTGCATAATTACTCCAGCAAACCTTCCGTCGGAAAAGAAAAGCTTTAATTGCTTCGTCATCCTCTCCAGAACGCTGGCTTTTTTAAGTACATGCATGAGCTGACCCCAGTGGACCAATGAGAAACCTTTCAAAGAAAACCGTGAGCCCATTTAGTGACTAAACACTGGTTCCCTTCATCCTCGGTGAGGGAGCGTTATAATATGTGCACACACATTGACGTTCAAACACACATACATGCGCACACGCTGACTGACACTGTTGCATCTTATCACTCGTTCCCACAGGCTTCAGGACCGTCTCATTCTTTCTTATCTTAATAAGCTTGGTCTTAACTCTAATGTGATGGACTGCACCTGTCTAGTAATGGATTCAGAATGACACACACACACACACACACACACACACACACACACACACACACACACACACACACACACACACACACACACACACACGGACGATCATTTGTGCTTATTCATACAATGAAATGCAAACAAACTATTTCTTATTTCTTTCTTATTTTCTTTCTCCTTTCACTCACACACACGCACACGCACACACACACACACACACACACACACACACACACACACACACACAGCGTGTCAGATACAATGGCAATATCCTCTCTCATTGTGCATTCATTTATTTCGATTTGATTTTGATTACCTCGTTGACGTGACTCATTCAACACTTTTGATTCTTTGGGCGTACACTTTTCAGAAGAGTAATTCTGGAGTGCTAAGTGAGTGGAGCGGTGGCTTAAATCATAATTTCATTTAATGAGAAGAAGAATGCCCTGTTCAATTCGTCTCCATCACTGTCTCTGGGGTGATTCTATGGGACCTTCAAATCAATTTACAGCTCTGCTGGTCTCCCTCTCTCTCTCTCTCTCTCTCTCTCTCTCTCTCCTATCTTTCACTCCATGCATCACTCTCCTCATTTCTCTCTCCATGGTCCCCTTTATTTCTCGCCATCCCTCTTTCTTCACTGTGTCTATCTCATCCACCTCCCCCGTCTCCATCACCACCCTTAGTTTATCCTTGATGCGTCTCATTTCTCCGCTCTCCCACCTTCCATCACAAGGGTCCCTCCCTCAACCCTTCTCTCATTCCGTCTGCCTCCCTCATTCATTCTCTGGGGGAAGTGAATCACAACTGGTTCCTCCCAATCACTTCACATGCAAAGCCAGAGGCGAGAAATGCTCCGGTAAAAGATTATGAGGCAGATCCATAACCGCAATCAAAGCTAACAAGCGGCAGCCCTATATCACACACACACACACACACACACACACACTAGTGCCTGTATAACATACAATACAAGGCAATGTAAAACACAATTCGTGGTCTATAACAACAGTGCCAAGTCTGGATGACGGCTCCATTGAACACTGAAACACATGTACAAAATCACACTCAAGCTTAATTTATTAATTCTAACTCAGTTATGGTCTGCTTTTAAATGTTACATAATTAAAACAGCGTCAGCAATAATAATTAAGGGCACTGCCGTTAGGCTGAAATAGAACAGGGGGCAATAAGAGGAGGGAACAAAAAAATGTATAGTATAAAGCAAGTGATGGATGGAAAATTAGTCGGCTAGAAAGGGAGGAGGAGAAAGTGAGAGAGGCATTAATATCAACTATGGAAGTTCAATATTCATATATTCTCTTTTTGCAAAGCAAATGGAATTTCAAACATTCATTTATTCTCTCTTTCATTTATTGTAGTATGTCTCATTACTTAATTTCATCTTCATGTTTCTTCTATAAAGAGACGCTATGGAGTGCCGCAGGGATGACGCACAACTGAAGTAGAGCCAATATCTCCAAGAATAAACAACTCAACTTTGTTTGTTTGTGGTTGTTTTTTCCATTTTGGGATGAACTGCCCCTTTAAACTTCACTCGTCTGTTCTTCGTCGCTCAATTCAAAGAGCTGAACCACCTCCTCGCAGGTTCAACAGTGTCTTCCCGTACTCCTCTGGCATTGTGCTTTGATAGGAGAAAGTGAGAAGAGACTAGAGACAGATCCGCATCACATATCCCCTTTTCCTCTTCCCTCTCTAACCTCCATGTACTATTGTTTTTCTGCTCTCTTCTGCCGCACCAACTTTCCTCTTCGCCTCTCATACGACCAGAGAATGAGTGCAAATCGCCGCTGCGCTGAGACAAGGTCAAAGACGGACAGAGAGGACAGAAGACAGAAGAGGATTTAAGACATTAAGGCCAATACTCAGAAGAGGGAGCGAGAGGAGAAGGGATTCACAATGTGAATTACACGGCTGCTTTGGCGACTGTGAATACGAGTTCTAGTGACAGGGGAATATACTGTCGAACAGTGCTTGGCATAATTTCCATCACATGACATTCACTTCTCTCCCTCTCTCGTCGCCATCCCTCTCTCCTTCCTCGTCACTCTCCTTCATCCCTCCCTCCACCATGACAGGAACACAGCGAGGTCTCAGCTTTCACCCGCTGGGGATTTTCCTCCTTTGGGATTCTGTGATCCCTCTCTCTCAATTTCAATGCCATCCAACTGAACAATATTGGCAGAGCATCACAAGCCTCCCTTTGATTAGATACAGCTCCATTCTCTGCCCTTTGCCCTCTCGGAATAACCCTGATTATCAAGATTTTCTTTTTAATTTCAATCTCAATTTCAGTGGGTTTAACTGGCATCAGAGCTGGACCCTTTAGTATCAGTCCTCCTTCACTTCTCACGTTCTTTCTTTTCCTGAGACAGTAACATATTCTTTCTCTTAGGCTTGTTCTGTACTTTCTGTCTCGTTCAGTTTTTTTTTTGTTTTTGTTTTCAATCTCAATGTGCTTTCGAGTCAGTGCATAAGAATTTGCAGTAAAAGCAACAGGTGTGCAGTGTTTACGCCCCAAATGGCCGAACCAGCCCTCCCAGGCAAACAGAAGGTGACATTGCCTCGACGCAGACTCATCTGAAACTCGGTTTATTTTTTGCCTTTTAATCACCAATTCATAGTTTTAGCACCACCATAACGACTGCTTCCCCGAATTCATCATCACCTGCACCGGCGGCATCGCCCTATGACGCTCCCAACCAATCACAGAAGCTCACAGTTCCATTGCTCATCCGTAGGCATATTTGAGGAATTAGTGTCTCCTCGGTCACTCTTTTAGTCAGCAAATTAGTCAGCAATGTGTTCTCCGGCGAAGACACAACTTGTTCGGATATGAATGAGGACGGAGAGAATGTCATCTGTTACGTAATTAGTTAGCCTAACGAAGCAATGTCGCTGTCACACGATGGCATCAAGATGGCACCTGGTTGCATCTGCCCATCTCCAGTTACAGCGTCAACTGTTCTCATTTCATTTGCATTGTTTTAGGGCACGTCTTACTTGATTACTGTGGAATGAAGCATTGTCACGGGTAGATCACAGAAATGCTATCATTTTGGATGTAAATGGTGCTACTTTTTCAAGATAAAAAGTGTCAGTGCCTCGAGGGATGAAAAGGGTTTAGAGTTGGTTTTTTTTCGACACAATCTCTTGAAGATGGCATTCAAAGCCATGGTGTGCATGTGATCATGACGTGCTGACTGCTTCTTCCCTCCATTGAATAAACAACTCCATTGCTCCTGATTGAAACTGCATTTCTCTCCCAAGTTTGGGTATTTGACTGGCTTGTAAAACTCAAAGAGCCCCCCGCTGTCCAATCCATCGCTTGTAAACACCACACAATTTTCTATCTCACGAATAAGGCTCCCTAATCAGTGTTCAAATCCAAAAACATTGGACAACTGGAAGTCTCATGGCTGTGCGGTTGGATTGAAAAGAGGATAGAAACCGCTTTCTGCTTTGTTGTTCATATTACTGAGAGTGAAAGAGATTCCTCGGGTAAGTCACCAGACAGGACCCAATGTGATTCTTACTCACACAGAAGGAGATTAAAAGACAAAGACAAAAAGAGAGGAACTAATTATGCTTTCCATCATTATGTATTTCATTAGGATATCTACTTTAGTATCCATCTATTGTTCCCAGTCAGACCACTTGCTATGATAACAATGCGTTACATCTATTTAAACGGGCTATAGATGGAAAAGAGACCGAAACAATAAAGGGCACCTAACCAGCATAATGTGTGAACATGACCTTTCAGCTTGCAGGTCACCAAGAGCTTCAATTAGCCAAAGTGGTGAAACGTGGCCTTCAACTGAATTCCATCCTTCATTTTCTGTTCCTGTCCCTCTGTTTCAAAGCGTAGTTAGCACTATCTGAGCTTGAACATTAATCACTCCTTCATCTCTGGCTCTCTTATGCCGTCTCGTTGGCTCTCCTCTGCAGCGGCTAAATTAGTTGTTCTCCCTCATCATCGTCACCTTTCTCTCTCCATCTCAAAATATTCATCTCCCCATCACTTACTTGTTCTCTAAAGGCCATTGTCCTCTGATAAAAATCCATGACTCCACTCATTTTACATCTCATTCTTCATTTGTCTGTCATGCCCTCATTTTCAAAAAGCCATTACGTTTTCCAAATCTCCTCTTGCTTAACTACCTTACAAATATATATCTCCTCACCTCCTCCCCCTCTAGTTCCCACAGGCCATCTATCTCACCATCACTCTTGTCCAAATCTCTAACTCTCGGTTTACATTTCACTGAATCAGAGAACAGAGAGGTGCTTCGTCCTTGCATTTATGCTCGGCCCCCTATAAAGTGCCCAGGTTGGCGATAAAGCGGTGTGAACACAATAAGCTGTGATCATTTCATATCAGACGCGCAGGCAAAACTGTCGCACAATGACCAGGTCGGGAATGAATCAAGATTAAAGAAAACGTCAAAGCCGTGTATGAACCAACGAGTCCACTTAAAAAGGCTTCATTTCCACAGCGGACGGAACACATCATGACTACCAAAATAGGAGGAAAACAAACGTCGTCATCCGTGGAAGTGTTTACTATTCAGCATTTTAATCAATTCATTATAATCAACAAATTACCACATTTATCTAATTACTGTCAACAAATCAGACCAAAGAAGAAAAAAAAAACAGTTTGTGATAGGAATGACAAAAAGGTTATTCGAGGTGGAGTTTTAATTTCTGAACTAATAGGCCTCACTCACGCAGGTGTTTTCAATATGCCCTAATTGGACATATTTCCAAGACTTAATAGAGCCTTTTCACAGCAGATCCTTTTGACGTGGAGGCAGGAAAAGCACAGGTGATAATCATCACGTTAACGATGGCTCAGTTCCATTTAGTGTCCCGTGAAGCTACTCCACTGCCTGCACGCACACGTACCAGGACCGCACGTCAGTGAGACGCAGCCATCATCGATCATTGTTACTGAAAGCACGTGTGCATATCCTGCCATGACAAGTCAATACAGAGACCCATTGCAAACCCGCACATAAGACTAGATTATTCTTCCAATTAATGCGAATATCAAAGACGACATGTCCGGAAGTCAATGTCTAACACTTAAGAACAGAGCAATTCAAATAACCATGTCATAATTATACCGCAAACTATACAATACATTAGTTCTAACTTAAACAAAACATACACACTTACTGCACCTCACTGCAGTCTAAACGGTGAAATCTCATGAGAGAAGCAGCACACACATGCACCAATCTGCAATTCCCCGGGAAAATACAGCTACCAAAGAGACAGCAACACAATTAAATGATTTCTCACACAGACACACACACACACACACACACACACACACACACACACACACACACACACACACACACACACACACACACACACATGCGTGCGTGCAGAGGGCCCAGAGGCTGTTGTTGCTCTTTCTATGGTAATTGCATGATCAGGTATTCTGGTTAAGCACTCTCAGGAGAACTGCCTGACGCTATGTTAAACAGTCCATTCTGTCATAGCAGTCACTGTAGCTCTGCTTTGGTGTGATGTGGGAGTGTTAGTGTGTGTGTGTGTGTGTGTAAGAGTGTGTGTTTTTTTTCCCCCTCAGTGCTGTATGAATATCTTGGCCTTCTTCCTAACAGGTATGTATCATTCTTCTTTCTCATTGTCTCTCTTTCCTCATTTTATGCCATTCTCTCTGTCAATTAATATGCTTAACATGCACTAGATATGTGACAGGAGCAACAGTGGCAAAGTGCAACATGGGAATTCATTATGAACATCTGCATATAGCTATCAACAATAGCCCATTTTAATTTGGAGCCAGATTTTTTTCTGTACTTGTATTTGAACAAAAGATTATTATGCTGCTGGAAGGCTGGGCACAGAAGCCACACACTCTCTTTCTACTTATGTTTATTTTCATGGCACACACACACACACACACACACACACACACACACACACACACACACACACACACACACACTCACGCAAAGAGTGACTTTCTTGGTTGTTAATTAATATCCATGAAAAGAAAATAGAAGGTGAGAGTGGCTGAAAGAGAACCAGGTGAACCAGGCTGTACTTACAATGGGCATTAACTAACTGACAAACATTTTATTAATGAGTGCATACAGTTTGTTTGCGTGTGTGTGTGTGTGTGTGTGTGTGTGTGTGTGTGTGTGTGTGTATGTGTATGTGTGTGTGTTGTGTGGAGGACATATTTGTAAAAAAGCAAAAAAGGCATTCTTGCACACACACAAAGCACACTGCAGTAGGCCTCAACATGCACATGGACGCACGTGTGCGCACGTGCACACACACACAGCCCTGAAGTTAAGGCTTTTCACAGTGCTTCTTTTAGGAATGCCTGAAAAACATTTTAAGAAATGAACGATTACGTCAATGACTTTCCTGTGGGTCTTTCCTGTGGGTCTTCATTAGGTTTTTCTCTTCCTGCATCTAACACACGTGCACACACACACACACACCCACACACACACACACACACACACACACACACACACATGTCAGCTTTGCGAGCCAATTATAAGGGCAGAGATGCTGTTGCTGGAAAACTCTTGAGGCAATTAGATATTTATTAACAGGCAGACCTTGAAGTCTCAAAAGATGAAACAGTCCTACATACATACATACATACATACATACATACATATGCCTGCAGACACAAAAAAACAGCACGTAGTGCGGATTTTGGTCTGAAAAATTGGACAGAGCGTTACAATCCACAGCAAAATATCCTTGAAATAGTTATCAATCTATTGATCTGAAACAGGCGGCTAGAGGATGCCAACTTCTTGCACAGCCAAGCATTAACACATAAACCTTACCTCCAGGATTCATTCACAATTTACTCTGAGTGCTTTTCAGCGCTTACACTTCAGCTCACACTGGCATGTTTGAGTTGATACACTTAAACTGTGACTGACTTCTGTCAGAACCTCCACTTGAACTTAAACTCCAAATCAATCAGTGTATCACCTCCACTTTTCACCGCGTACGCTTTAACATACGGGTTCCTTTCACCGCTTCTACGACTCCACAACCTAACCTACACTGAATGTATCTACAAGGTGAGAGAGCACAGGGAAAGTAGAGGGATTACAAGTCATGTTTAAAAAAATAAATAAACACAAACCGTAATGTCAGTTGGAAAGGGATTTCAATAGTGACAAGACTTAACCCGGCAGTAAGTTACTTTCTCACACTGGAATCCATTTTACCAGCCTGACGTTGACTTAAACTGACAACAGGTGCTCTTTGTCCCCAAAGCAAACAAACACACTTTTCCAGTGAGCGTTCAGGTCTGCAGAGGGTGCACGTTTGACACTCAGGAGATGGCTTTTAGGTGGAGTATCACTTAAACGCTACCAATGTGGATTAAATAAGTAATTAAGCAGTTGCTCATAGCTGAGGAGGAGAAAACACACTTCAAACCAGTCAAATATGCCACCATGCTTTTGATGTAGAGTGGCTTCATTTTAAATTGGGATCATGCATTCAAAGCAATCAAAAGCATAATCTAGCTTCCTTATTAATATTCCAAGACAAAATCACAATTTCAGAATTAATCCTCTGTCACACTTTATTAATCATTCAAAGCAATGCTGTTTGACGCTTGCTTTTATTTACAGTGTCTCGTGGATTTAGAGACTTTTCCTCTTTTACTGCAGCATGAAGCAATCCCAGAGGACACTAAATCCTGAAGCAAATTAGTGCTACGACAATAATAATATGTTTGTGCAAGTACAATATAGAGGTAATTAGGATGCTATACCACAGCAGCTGGAGTGAAGGTCTGCCAAGTTACTAAATATCAGAAAGCCTTTCGATAAAAGCGGATACAAACGTAAATGAAGTGATGTTTGAGTGACAGAAAAGTCTAACACTCAAGGCTTTTTGCTCTGTGTGTGTGTGTGTGTGTGAGTGTGTGTGTGTGTGTGTGTGTGTGTGTGTGTGTGTGTGTGTGTGTGTGTGTGTGTGTGTGTGTGTGTGTGTGTGTGTGTGCTTCTAAAACATAGTGTAAAGCTGAAAAAAGGGATGCATGTCACAGGTCTCCACAGTGCACCACGGAAGGCCTGCAGGTACAAAGCTGGTGTTACAACTGTTTGCGTATCCTGTCAAGTCAAATGACCTGTGGTGGCACGATTGTTTATGTAGTCTGTCAAAACTAGAGAACCATGGAATCACATTCACCCAGCAATAAAGACTGAGACCTTCATGTGACCCTACATGTCACCCTGAGGGGACTGACATCTCCCTGTTGTGGAGATAAACACTTCCTCGAGATGAATACTTCCTCCCAACCTGATGATTTCTTTGTCTGTCCCTTTATGTGACCTAGTCTTCATTGTTCGTTTGATCTATTGCTCCGATATTGTGTCTGTATTCTATGTCTTGCTTTTGAGAGAACATTTTCCCCGTCTGTGGTTGCTGTCATTTTCAGTTACCTTAAGCCTTAGAGCAACCCAACCCAATTCAATATTATGTAGATAAATAACGTTTTTCTAGTGTTTTATTTAAAAAAAACATAATTTTCCTTGTCTTCTGAAGCAGTGCTTATTCTAAAATGAAAACAATGAAATAAATGGATGTCTATGGCTGTACAATATGTTACTAAAGTAAAAGTACTAGCATAAAATTAGCATAAAATTATACTAAAAGTAAAGAAAGTCATTATGCAGAATGGTTCATTTCTAATAATATATTCATGGTAGACCTATATCGTTGTTTTTTGATTAATGATGCAATAATGTGTTAATCTATTAAATGTGCAGCTGGTAATGGTGGAGCTCATTTTAAGTACCTTATTTACTTAATAATTAGGCCAAAATAGGATAAAGTTAGATAGATAGTAAATACTCAAGTTGAGTAGTGCATAATTGAATAACCTAAATGTCCTCATTTAGGCTATTCAGACCACAACATTGTTCGGAGTTGCAAACAAATCTAACTTCTTAATTGTATTTTACACCAAACTGATGCATTTTGATTATAAATGTACAACATGTTCTCCCTGTGGAGCATCCTGTGGGGACGACGGGTCTCCATGTAAGTTGCAAAACCTTTCAATGTCAGCTGACAACAGGCCAATCAAGGGCGCGTACTGGATAGATAATCTTGCCAGCTATAGTGTTACACTGTATGAAAACTTTGCAGAGGTTTACAAGAGTACCTCGAAAGCATACAAACCATCAACGTCTTAGAGTTTGATTAAATCTTCAAACTCTACTTCCTGGATCATGTTTCCTTCTGCGTCTGTACACCCAGCAGCAGCGCGCCTGCACCAACACCCTTTAAGTGTTTCAGCTGTAGTGCTGTTGTCAGTGTGAATGTGCTCCAGCAGCGTGGAGAGTAACTCTCAAGCACCGCACGCTGTGTGTGGCCACAAGACAGTGAATGTACTGTTGCCTGCTCTTCAAAAGTGCCCTTCTTTTAACAATGTTACATCCAGAGTTTTTATCCGATTAAAATTGTGCTGGAGGCTGCGGTTTTTTTTTCCCGGGTTGTTTGTTTATTCATAGAATACACGATACAAATCTAAATAGCATTTCTTCTTTATATTCAGACTTTTGATTCTACCCACGTCTAAATGCAACAAGTTTTTAACACCTATAATAGCAGCTCACTCCCTGTTGACCCCGTCAGGATATCCATAGGTTGTGTGAAGTGTCGATGTCATGACTTTGCACCCCGTTGAGACATACTGACATTTTAATAAAGTGTAGGATCCTGGCACTTGACTCTCCAGAGCCCTATGGGGCCTATTGCATTCGGGTTCTACACTACACTGGTAGCACGAGTCAGGGCAGCACATTTTATGAGGGCCACTGAGGTTGTGAGAGCAAGACACTGAGAGGGTGAGATGAGGGGAAAAAAAGACAGAAATCTATAAGAGACAGGGAGTCGGGGATGGTCATGAGGAATGAGCATCAGAGATGTGAAAACTGTAGAAATGAAAGCAGCAAGGGGGAGTCCACTGTGGAGAAAACATGTTAGGATGTCATGTTGTTGGTGGGAACAGCAGTTGTAACAACACCATTCGTAGGCTAGTTCACACCTGTGGTGAACCAGACAGGGGGCAGAATGGTGATGATGAGTCATTACACTCCGCTGGGATCCTAGAAAGAGATTTTAAACAGATCAGACTGCACCGAATATTCCTATTAAGCTAAAGTCCCTTTTTTTTGTAAATTCACATCTCAGCTGTCTCAAAACTAAAAGTCCTTCGTTAGCGTTTCCCTGTCTCCAATTTATATTCAATGAAGTGATATCAATCAGCGATAATTGCTTTTACAGTGATTCAGCTCGAGAGTGTTCTCCAGACAGACTGGGTGCACGCCGGTGGCCGAATTACTAAAATACACAAAAAAGGATGGTCTCTCTATGGAGGATATGCAAACGTCAGATTTAACAATGACATAAACCCATGTTTACCCTAAACAGATCATTTTAGTTACTTACAGTAGTGCAGTAAAACTTGGGAAGTCATAGTGAACCTTAGGAAGGAGCATCGCCCTTTAAAGTCAATTTACATGATGGCCAAGTGGTGAAATTACGCAACGGGATGTGACAAATGTGTGTTCATCAAAGTTACAATACTCAAAGTACACATGAATAAAATCAATTGTTAAAGATAAGTTGCTATTCTTCTAGGAAAGCTTTGATATGTACAGAACTGGGCTGGAGGGACTTCGGTAGTAGAATAAGTAAAGCTCAGTAGAATACAATGCATCATTATCCAAGGTTTCACGTTTATAATGATGACATCGTTCAAACTTAGGAGATGAATATTTATTGCAATGGCAAACAAAATAGGGTGACTTGAAATGTATTATTGTTCCTTAGCTCCTTACCTTAAAGCTCCTCACCTTATAAAGGTGACCAGACATAGCCATATAAGCCTCATGGCCGTAAGCAGCTATTGCTGATTCATTTTGTGTATGGCATTCCTTTTCTTTCTTCCTATAAAGAGGGCTTAAGTGTCCACAGTATTTAGGAGATTCAGTATATCATAGAACATGTCTCTCCACAGGCAGTTTAAGTGTAGGCTAAATCAGTGAGGAAAGGTTTGCAGCGCTGTAGATCAATAGGACAAAGCTAATCTCGCTGCCAGTCAAGGACGAAGCTAATTCCACCGGCAGTCAACAGTGAATGGCTAATTTGACTGTAAGACAAAGACAAGAGGCTCATCCAGTGGAGGTCGATAGCTCAGCGCTAGTTGCATGCAATATATAGGTGAGACAAACTTACTTAATGCGGTCACAACAGCTTAAGAATGTGTTCCTAAAAGTGTGTTTCTCTTGGAACAGAGAAACAAATCCAGCATTCATCTTCCTTCGCAAGACGAGTAAGCTCAGTGGCAAGCTCACATTCTTGGACTGATAAGCTGTGTTGACTGCAAAGCAAGAACAATGTTGTGTCTTTATTTCCATGTGCATCTGCCAGGATAATAATCTGGTGTTTTTTAGTTTTTTTTTTGCAGGAGTCTTTTCGTATAATAACATTTGTATTTGCATGCAGCTCCTTCCTATAAAGTGGTTTGAAACAACCAGAGATGCCGTTTGTAATCAACAGTCCAAACCCATAAATGAGAAGCCTGCTCTTGACTATCTTTATGTAAAATCGAGGCGCCATTGGTTTGAAATTGACTCCAAATTGTGCCATGTGAGAATGGAGAGCTTGTATTATGATGCAACATTATGAAGTTATTGGTTTTCCTATTTAAAATCCTAGCCAGTGTCACTTCAGCTCAACACGACAATGCTTACTTCTTCCTCGCTGAAAGGTAATATTCTTTGATATTTTGTCTGTTAGAGGCCGAGACTTCAAATGTGAGTCAAGTCTTCAAGTCATTGTTTGTAGTGTGTTCAACGTATTACTGAAATAAACCTCGGTATTCTCCTGGAAGGGGAACATTACATCGTTGCTCCATTTATAGTCCGACTAGCACCTGCAATTGACTGCAGGGCTCGTCCGCCTCCGCTGCTGCGAAAAACCAGAGAGAAAGTGCGAAGTGGATGGGGCTGATGAGATTTCTATTCCCTTCCCACATCGCTCAACGTTCTCACTCGACATGCGTCTTCCTCTTACTGACTTCTCCCTCGGCTACTTCTTCCACTCTTGTTTTTCTTTTGCAGTTGCAGGTTCAGGAAGACAAAATGCAGCTACCGCGGCAGCGCACGGGCAAATCAGCAGGCGGACCACAGGTGTGTGAGACGGCGCGCATACCACATCCCCCCTGTCCCTGATAATATATCACGCTGCCTCTGTTTGCATGCCAGGGCTGCTCTGGTGATTAATTGGGCCGGGGGTGCCGACGATGTGCTCACTGAATTGTGGATTCAAATCTGGTGTGTTGTACTTATGATGAGATGAAAAGTTGGAGTTTCCCCACAGAGCAACTGGGCCATTACGGCAGCAAAGAACGCATCGCAATCTTTGATAATGTCGGGTCTGAGATGGAATTCAGATTACTTTTCCTGCACCGCCCCACAAGAATAGGAGCATACTACGTAAGACAGGAGAAGATGCAAGGCAATATCAATGTAAGATAGGGACATCCATTCATGTATCTCACTATGGCCTAAATGTACCTAAAATAAGTCATGCCAGGAAAAGACCACATCACATATTGTTATAACTTCCTTGTATAAAAAAAAATGGAGGATCTTAACACTGACAGTAATATACTGGAGCGGGATAATGATGCTCCGCTTTACATCCCTATGGCTTGCATTTAGTGATCATCTAGCAGTCTGTGCCTGCAGTAGGACAGACTACCAATTAAATTCTTTCAAAAACAGGCTTTTAATTAGTTGAAGGATAGTTGTTGAAGGGGCTCATTATGAAACATTCACCATTGTGAAACACAATAATTACCTACAGTAATGTTAATTGCTCAATATTTCTCTGATTACCTGCAATCAAAAGGCCTGAAATAATGTACCCACTAATAACCAACATATTTCACAGAAAAATTAAGAATTACATAACAGGTTTGAAAAAAAAGAGGTTTATGTTTTAGGAAAGTGGATATTTTATTTTGAAAAAGCCAGCGTTACAACGGGCTGCAGGGCCTGAATCATTTCACTTGTATGTCCACAGTTTACGATCCTCCCACCAAAACCTGGCGGCAACCTCTCTTTCTGCTGCACAATAGGAAATAACACATCGCAGGGTGCCGTGGAACACACATATGCACACACACACACACACACACACACACACACACACACACACACACACAAGAATGTAGCCACATGAAGACATATGGTCAATCCTCCCATAGAAGAGGAGGTGTAATGCAATAAGCCAGAGACGCTTTGGCAGGGGATGTTATCCGTGTGCATTTGTGTGTGTTAGCTCAGTGTGGTGTTTCCGAAATCATCGACCCTTCCATTCCATGAGGAGGCCATTCTGCCTTTACGCTTCAATGAATCTATGACAGAAAACCAGTGAAACAGACACACAGGGAAGAGGGAGAGCCTCGACTGAGAGAGGTAAGTGTGGAGGAAGCGGAGGGGGGGGGGATAAACAGAAATAAATAACATCTTTGAACCAATAGAGGGAGAAAGACACAGACAGAGGAGAGGAGAGAAGAGAAGAGGAGAGGAGAGGAGAGGAGAGAAGAGGAGAGGCTGCTGCAGAGACGCAGGTGTACATAAGATGCAGCAAAGGAGGAAGCGACAGAGTAGATATGGGAGTATGAATGCGGGCGTGTGTGTGGGTGTGTGTGCATGTGTGCGTGCAAGCGTGCGTGTGTGTGTGTCAGCAAAGGTGTAAGTGTGTGTCATTTGCCTAAGCCTCTGAATGTGTCTCTTCAGAGCAACCCAACGGAACATAGGGCTTAAGGCCATCACACTGCAGGGATTTGTTGCACACAGGCTGTATGCACACACACACACACACACACACACACACACACACACACACATACCGCCTGTGTGCACATGGCCATATTGTGCACATATTGACACATGCAGACACCTTCGGAAACATGACCCGTACTGACGGACACAAGCGCACATATCAGGAAGGTCCTCAGCCATCAGAGGAGGGAGCTCGCAGGTTCACAGATGAGGATTTAGTGTGTTCTGGTTCACCAACAACCAAATGTGATGAGCAATCGAGTCGACATTTAGTGGAAAGACAAAAATGCAAGCATTGATTAGGTTTTTAGAAAGAAGTGTTTTGTGTTTTTGTTACTGGGTGTCCTTCACTTGATTTCTTCTAAAGTCCCTCATTAAATAGAGGCTTCAGTACCTCCATCTGCGGTCAATATGCTTTTTCTTACCTTTATGAAAGACATGTGCCCCTAATACGCTAACAAATGATATATACTTTGACACACATCATCTTTAACCCTCGAGTGTGTTGTAATTGTGTTGATAACCTTCATTTGGCTTTGTCTCTTATTCTTTTTTTAACTTTTTTTTAAAGTCTTCTTCACCTAAAGTTTATGAGAAGAACGAGGGGATGACTGTGTGTGTGTGTGTGTGTGTGCGTGTGTGTGTGTGTGTGTGTGTGTGTGTGTGTGTGTTTGGGGGGTGTCTGACAGTGCTTTGGGGAATGCAGACTTTGAGCGGATTAATGGTCTAAATATAAACACTGCTAATCAGGACATCAAAATAGGCACAGGGAGACACAGATAGATACGCATTCAGACACCCTTTTATGTGTGACACACGCACACAAACACACACACACACACACTTTCATGCGCACAAATATGCATGACCACAGTGTTGCCGCGCATCTGTCTCATTCTGTCATTTTCATCTTTTTCATCTTTCAGGCTCAGAAAACAAGTTTGAGTTGGAAACATTCAAGGGTTTCAAAACAAGCAAGTCATCCATATCCCGTGGTTTTAAATACGATTACAAGTTCAAAAAGGAAAGGCAAACTCCGAAGATGGGCCCATACAAACTGTAGGTGTGATCTGAAGTGAAAACAACAGCCGGAAAAAACACTAATTGGTGTGTGGCTCTTGTTTGTCATTAAAACACTAAATCCTCAATGGAAAGCTAATCTGCATCACCTCAGTACAGGATGCTAATTAAACACCTGCAGTACAACACAAGCAGTCATAGTGCAAGATATAACAGATACTCGTATGTAAATGAAGACGCATGTATCAATGTGTGTGCGTGCGGAGAAGGAAGGTCAAAAGTCCGACGCAGACCGACTGGAGACGGTGTGCAGGACAGCCAAAGAGCCGCTAGCGGAAAAGAGGGTAAGAAACAAAAAGACGAGACTACGTAGAGTGACAAAGCCATCTATTTCTCTCTTTCATTGAACGCTTCCTCCATTCTGCGATGCTGTAAAAACAGCCGGAGGTGTGTGCACTGTGGGTCCAGCATTGAGCACAACTAACACACACACACACACACACACACACACGCCCGCGCGCGCAGCACAGCTCTGCTTGTTGAGCAGCACATTTCCTTGTATATTCTGCCTCATGAATTTAAAACAGGGTCGGAGCCTCCTGGAAGAACAGGTGCGGACAAGTTTCTCACGTTAGATTTGCTTGTCGGGACTTTTTCTTGTAGGAGACAATACTTCATTCCTGGCACCTAAACTGCAGGATAACGATACCCCTGATGCAAACCCTTTTAATTAAACATGAAGCTTAAACCCGACATAACTTTAAACCAAACTTGCTTTTGACTAAATGTCTAAAGTTCCACTGTCAGCATGCTTCTGGACAGTGAGAAGACCCCTGTCTGGAAGCGACGGCGAACACTCTGCTGGACGCCGACTCCACTTCACTCCACTATAAACTTTCTCCTCCGCAAAGAAAAACTCCGCCGCCATGTCACCGCTTCCCTGCCTGCATTCCTCCGCCTCCCTTGCCTCTGCTGCCATAGCAACGCAGCAGCCAAATCAAAAGAAATAATGAATTCGAAGCAAACGACTAAATAAATCATTCGCGAGGAATGGATTTCAAAATCAATGCACGAGTGACGCTCACCTCATTCATTGTAACTTGACATTTAACTGGATGCCTGTCTGTGTTTAGCTGCACTGGTTGACCATCTGTGCAATAAATGTGTTTAAATGAGAAGACCCTGCAGTCGAGGTGTCCAAACCAGCGCCTGGGTTTTGTACATTCAAATTTCTTTGAGAGAATTTCATTGAAACGTGAATCGTGTATTCCTTTAATTAAATTCCAGCATAAATTAATATGTTAACCTCAAAATCTCACATCAAAGGATAGAAATGCGAGAGAGAGAGAGAGAGAGAGAGAGTTAGAGAGAGAGAGAGAGAGAGAGAGTTAGAGAGAGAGAGAGAGAGAGAGAGAGAGAGAGAGAGAGACTGTACGTAACAGCGAGACCTGAGAAGTCAAATGAAAGATAAAGTTTGGAGAAGACGGAGGACGCTGCCTATAGTCTAGTAAACAACACACAGCTGTTAGCATATAGGACGTGGAGTCATCCGACTGCGCTGCTGTTTTTAGTTCCCTTGACCCATATAAAGGTGTGAAAATCTGAATAAAAATCACCATGGCAACAAGGCGACAGATTGCTGCCGATAGCGACGAATGTCTTTTAAACTTGATCAAATGTTGTTGTTTTTCTAGACCGCAGTATCAATACCTTTGGACAGTTCCTAATTCCACATCGCTTTTTAAAAAAAAGCATAGAACCTTGAGATCAGAGCATGGAACCCTGAGGTCAGAGCATGGAACCTGGAGGTCAGAGCATGGAACCCTGAGGTCAGAGCATGGAACCCTGAGGTCAGAGCATGGAACCCTGAGGTCAGAGCATGGAACCTTGAGGTCAGAGCATGGAACCCTGAGGTCAGATCATAGAACCCTGAGGTCAGAGCATGGAACCCTGAGGTCAGAGCATGGAACCTGGAGGTCAGAGCATGGAACCCTGAGGTCAGAGCATGGAACCCTGAGGTCAGAGCATGGAACCCTGAGGTCAGAGCATGGAACCTTGAGGTCAGAGCATGGAACCCTGAGGTCAGATCATAGAACCCTGAGGTCAGAGCATGGAACCTTGAGGTCAGAGCATAGAACCCTGAGGTCAGAGCATAGAACCCTGAGGTCAGAGCATGGAACCCTGAGGTCAGAGCATAGAACCTTGATGTCAGAGCATAGAACCCCTGGATTAGACGGTCCATATTTCTCCACTTGCTCTGACGGGTTGGTCCTGGTGCTCGTCTTCATTTTGGAACTAGCTGATGATCGATCTCATCCTCTTCTTCAAAGTCACTCTCAGACTCTGAATTTTCATAAATGTGATCCTCAGAAGCCTCTTCCTCTACAACATCATCAAAAGCTTCTCTTTCTTCCAAAATCAATTGCAAGTTGCAAGTGAAGGTACAGGACCTACGATTTCCACACTCTTATGATCCCTGGGTCCAGTCGACCCAAAAGTAATATACACTGTAGTGGAGATATTCAGTGTGTGGTCATTGGAAATGTCTTCTGATTCATGTTCTTCACAGAAAATGAGCCAAGGCCAAAATAATTAATCGGATAATTTTTCTTTTAATACAAAATTAAAACGGGTGCCACAGACTGGAACACCACACGAGGGTGAATCGAAGCAGAGGTTGGTTTTCCTTTTTCGCAGCTCAAAGTATTTTTTCTTCGGAAGGTTCCACACTGACTAAAAGGAAGTGGCAGCCATGATAAGATCTGGTGAGCTTCTCTAAATGCGAAGTAAATGTGCATCAGTGCTTCCTTTTTTTTTTTTTTTAAATCTCCCTTTAGCGTAGGACACACTGGACCATCCTTTACAAAAGCAAAGCAGCGAATGCCGTCACACACTTCCTTGAGGCAGCCATGCGAAGTGTTACACACAGCAGCACAGTGTAATAACAAGGTGCATCCGCTTTTGGACAAGCAAGATGAGCCAAAAATGGAGCTGACAGCAGTGTTGATTGTAAAGTGTGACGGCAGCAGGACGGAAAGACCTGCGGAATCACTCATGAAGCCTGCATGAAACAACGGGGTAAGTGTGGGTCTCCAGGGCAGACCCACATCCATAATCATAATCACGTACCCTCGTGTAAGTGCAGTCGGATCCTCCGAGCTCCGCGGATTGTCTTGCCCTGAACCCGCGTCTTTCACCTTCACAGTGTGAAGTTGCTCTCTAAACACATTCTGCGCTGTACGACGTATGGTTGTGGCGCATCATTCACCGTGACGGAGCAGGGAATAAACGCCACGCAGCCACCTTTCAAGCCAGCAGACGGCGAGTCAATCAAACCGTTTTGAGAATATTGCTTTAAATGGCTGGAAGCCGCAGGTTGCCAGTGTTTGTTTATCATTCGTCTCCCAGGTTTGACACCCACCACGGAAGTCCCAGATGTTTGGATCGTCTCAGCAGCTTGTGAACACAATGAGCACAACCGAACGGACCATTTTAATTGGGATTGTGTCGCTGGTTAATATTACGATCCAACTTTTACTTCCTGTCAGCTGTTTGCAAACGCTGCGACCGGGACCCATTTGGAATGGTATTGACAGAAATGTGTCTGTCGCGTTGTTCTTTCTTTTGAATACAGTTATTTAATAAACCAAGGTATTTAAAGTTTCATTCATTCAGTCCATGAGCGTTTGTATGTATGGACAATGCAACGCTTTAAGTGTACTATTTAATGCTTACTATGCAAACTTTCCAATGTTTTCCTAAGTACCCGGTCATCCAATGTGTCTCTGCAAAATAGATGGGCCCCGAATGTCGTATTAAATACGCCACAAATGGCGGGCTCATACCTACAGTAGAATCTACATGTGAGGGCGGGACCGATAGAGACAGACAGGCACATCTATAAAAGGGTAGGGATCATAAAATATGCACGCAATTGTATAGAAATTTCAAATGTATATAAAAAAGTAGTCGGCTGAACATAAATGAATAGTCAATTGATTGGCAGCTGGAGCTTATGAGAGGCTTTGAGCGGGGCTGATGGGTAAGTGCCTCGCGCATGCACCTGGTATGTGTTTTAGAGAGTGGGAAGATGTAATATGATGTGGGGAGAAAAAAAGGAGGATGGCCTCAGTATAGTTCTGTAATATTTATGTTCACCTCTGTTTCACCTCGGTTTGAACTTTTACAACCATATCTTCATAGCTGGCATACTGTATATGTATAGCTGGGAGTGTGCGACAATGTGCTTGGCAGATGCTGCAATAATTTAAACCCGAGGTGACATTTTCATGACCTGTAATGTTTAAGTGATAAAAGTGAATATGGCAATGAAGTGGGTGCTTAATGTGTGTCCTTGTGACACGGAAAGAACACAAGATAGATATGAAGTCATGCTTCCTTAAACCTGGGTTGCACAAACTGTCAGTGTGTTTGTCAGTATTGGAAGTAGAAGAAGATGAAAACCAGACGCTTGTGTGTTAAAATAAATCTTGTTTTATCTCCTCGCCATTAATCTATGAATTTATTCTCATTCTGTTACCTCTTCCTTTTAATATTCTTCTTTTTATGGTATTGACCTTTTTGGGGATGTCCTTACCTTCAAACTTAGGTTTATGTTTAGGTGGTCTTGCTGTGTCAGCAGTATGCAGCCTCACAGCTATGAAGGAGTGTATGAAAGAAGAAAAAAAAGTAACACCGCTGTACGTAATTACCCGTATGTAGTAGCCCGAACTCCACCAGGAAAGATGTTCACTGCCGTTAACAAAAATAATGCAAGTGCTCCTAATTAGCGATTCTTTGGTTTTTAAACCAAACAAAAAAGGACGACCAGAGAATATGAACATGATTTGTAAAGCTGTGCGATAATAAACACGTCAGGACCAGAGATGGAAAGATTGCAAATCTCCGCTCCCCGTCGTAAAACTAACCATCCAACGGAACAAAAACGCCACAGCATGCAATTAATTTAATAGGGCTGTGCTGAATAATTCAAAGCTTCATTCATAATGTTGACATTTAAATTATTATTATTAATAACTGACAGAAACGTTGCGTGCAATGGTCCACCTTCTCTCTCTGGCACACGCAGCGGGTAACAGGAAGCTCAGTTGATCATCTCTAAAGTGATCCTTCCTCGGTTTGAATGTCATAAATGTATTTTTAATAAGATGGATGTAATCATTTACAAAATTCACCACATGTTTTTCACTCTCCAGCTTGCCACAAACAAAAGGAGTCACATAAACAACAAGATCTAACGGCACCATTAATTCCACTTATACAACCACAATAACACTTCGCAAAATTTTTAGGAAGAAGGCATAATGCAAGATAATAACAAATATTCAAAGTTTCATTTGAAAAATCTCAATAGAAGCGACAAATGGCAATTGTTTTGGCCCTATGTATTGATCCCATCATGCCCTTGGGTAAAGTAATGCTTACTCTATACATTGTGGACACTTCAGTCAATATAAAATGATTATATATGCCAGAATCTCTCTTCAGTTTGATAATAATTAATTCTCTTGTATAATCAATATCAACAATAGGGGAATTTCAATATGGCCCAACGCTAGTCTATATTGTTTGTATTAACGGATCAATACGAAGTGATTTATTCCACATTCACACCTCCTGAACATTCGGTAAAGGGACAGAAAAAGAAAACGCAGAAACAGGAAGGCAGTGTTCACCCAAGACAAATTAAACACGCGTTGCTCCAGAAGCATATAATGAAAAACACAAAAGCCGAATACAGGGGGAAAAGGGAAATACAAAGGGAGGGAAAGAATAAAAACTAAGTGAAGATATAAGGCCATGTCTAAGCCTGCATAAATTCCCATTTCTCTTTTGAATAATAACTGTTTCATTCTGGAGTGAGAAATGGGGAAGGCTTGGGTAAGTGGTGAAACTTTTAAATCCGTGGTTCCGTGCTGGCGGAGTGGGAATAAATTACTCCGTCAGAGTCAAAACTATGGAGACACAGCTACGCTTGTTAAAGTGGCGTGTGTTGGAATTGCCTCCAACTCTCAGTCATTATCCATCATTTCTCAGGTTCCTGCCAACCCCGTTGCATAATTGGGTCTGCACTACCTCTGTCACCATCAACAGTCATTTAGATGTAACGATGAGCGCAGCCCGTGTAAGAAAAGCAGGGTCACTTTGATCGGGAAACACTCGGCTGACTTTTCCTTTCTACAGCTGACATTGCGTTGAGAATTAAAACACAGTTTGAGATTGTTCGGTGTAGGAAGTGGGGTTCAGACAAATGGATTGTATCAGATGAAGAGAGCTCAGTTTTCCTTCAGGACATTTGGAGAGATGTTAGTGGATGCACTTAATCCATCTTTCCGCATTCAACCAGTATACTGTCGCTCTTCTGTGTTGAGTTTCAGAAAGGTCTGTTGTGTTTTTTTTTTGCCTTACAGTTAGGAATTTACATCTCGCTGCACTTAATTATGCCGTCTGGGCCAGACATCATCTTCTTCACACTGCATTCTTAAAGACTGTTGAATATAAAAACAGAAGTTAAACTTTCAGGGTGAAAAGACATTTTCAAAGACGCAAACAAAAGCTGGAGACCCGCAGGGGAAATGTATGGAGTCTGCTCTCAGATCTGATTTACGCTCGTGATTGTATCAAACTATATGTATTCTTCCATTCCTTCTCTGTGTGTTCTTTAAAGAAAAGAAAGAAATGTTTTACAGATAATAAAATAAACATCAATGGGAAATTTCTAATCTGATTTAAGCTTACAAGAGTTGTGAAAACCTTTAAACTCGGCTGTCTCGGATTTTGATGAAGGTGTTTTTCCACCATCTTGAAAAGAAGTCTTGCAAATATTAGAATGTCAACAAAAAAAAAACTGTGTAATTCTACACGAGTGACAGTGTGAGAGTGAGATTTTGAAAAGCTTTTTAAAGTCTGGGAACAAATACAGACGGATGACACGCGGGTTGAGATAGTCGAGAAGGAGAACAGCGAGATCACGAGTGTTAAAAAGTAATAGGGGGGAGAAAGTAGAAGGATGTGGAACGAGGACTAGTGCTGGAACATGTCTAGAACATTTCTAACGTGATTAAAGCGGTCCTCCAATAAGGACAGCGGATGACAGGCCAATGAGCAAAAGAGAGAGTGAAGCAGACAAGATATCATAAAGAAACCAGAAAATTGAGAAACATTTGGTTGGAGCGAAATAAACAGGCAACGAGACAAATGGAGCACATCGATTTGCTCTTCCTGGAATCCGGCATTCCAGCAATCCGACATGTATCTCAGTTGAAGCAACAATGCAATAGCGCCGACAGAGTTGTAATTCTCCACCATTCACTCTCGGCTAATCTGCCTCTGCCAGCTCACCATCCATCAGCCTGCTGGGTGAAGTGCGTGTGTGTGTGTGTGTGTGTGTGTGTGTGTGTGTGTGTGCGTGTGTGTGTGTGTGTGTGTGTGTGCGCGTGTGTGTATTCGTAACTGAGGAGAAGAGAGAAGACAGAGGACGCTATGAGTCGTCCGTAGTTATCGAGGTTTGATTTATTAGCGGCGAGGCAGAGAGTAGCAAAGACATCCGCGGTGCGTTCATCGGTGCCCACCTTGCCGGTCCTGCCGGGTGGAGACAGCAGGACTCATTTGTCTCTGTGTGTGTGTGTGTGAGGCTGTGTGTACCAAGCCTGATGTGGTCCTGCCAATATCTAGACAGGCAAGCAGAAGGAAAGTCCGCCTCCAGGTCCGACCAAGGACTGTGGTGCCGTTTGAATGTCGTTAATCATTTTAACTGCAAAAGAAATTGTGATGCTTTTTTTTTTTTTTTGCTTTTTAGAGTGGGAACTCTGCTGGTTGGTTTGTGCGGCGACAGATTGATTCGTCACAGTTTGTCATCAGTCAAAATGACAGTAATACACGTTTCTTTATTTGCCGTGCTTTCTGTTCATTATTACAGCTGGTGTCGTGGCTTTTATTCCGCATTGATTCGTTCGTGGAGTAAAAATAATTGATTCTTTTCGCAGTTTTGCTACAACGTACAACATTTTGGACGTAATCACGAGCGCTGACAACATCAAAGTTAAATTCTGCTTTGATCGCCGACTGTAAATCTAATTTCCTACAAATGACGCTTCCAGCTTAAAGCCACTAAGCTCTGCTAAGCCTTTTCCCAAAATCATTCAAGTGACAGTAGGTATTATTTTTCATGTTTTACTACAGCCAATGAAATGAGGATTGCATTCAAATGAGAGGACGTGAAGACGCTAGATAAATACAAACTTTAATTAGAGTCCGCCTCTGTTTAAACACATCCAGCCTTTTAATCTGTCTTCTATACATCTATAATATCTGTAATGTGTTCACTTATAATGTATCATGAATACAAATGTACATGTGTTTCCTTCATGCTAAAATATTTGGTGATATCTACATTTTTTACAGTCGAAAAGCTCTGAACAACACCAGTTGTATTTCTTCACTTTTTATATACTTACGATGTGTTTCTCTGTAGTCGCATGCGCTCGAGTTGTCCATGCACACTGAATCATTTCCCCCTTGTTGGTGTTTCAGGAGAGGGGGTATTTTGGGTGGAACTCTTAAAGCCCTATGTTATTACATAAAATCAAGTAGTGCTATTTTTTTTTTCTCCATTATGCCAGCCAACGATGGTTCTTGTCATGTATTTTAACCGTGACCCCAAAGCGCTTCTGCAGACAGAGATGAAAAATTGAAAAAAAAAAAAGAAGAAAAAAAAAACATGAGGACGGAAAGAGGAAGAAATAAAAAACTGAAGTTACTGGTGCAGAACGGTGAAGAGGCCTAAAAGTGCTTTTTAGTTGTGCGGGCAGCATCTTTCTCCCCTTAAAACACCGACACACACACACACACACAACGAAGCAGAACACAGACACACAACGGCATTCACATAAACTCACTTCCCTGCACACACGTAAACAAACATGGATCCATGAAATCACGATGCAAACACACATATACCTTGCAAACATAAGCTGCACAAACACACACAAACACTCCAGGACCTGTACACGCACACACTTCAGGACACACACACAAACACACACCTTTGTGTACCAACCGGTGCAGTAATATTGCTGAAATTACTTTTGGGGCTTAGCAGCAACTGGCTGAGTTTTTTTTTTTTTTTTTCCGTCCCCGATCTCTTGGTGGACTTGAAGAGGCCAAATAGAGATGGAAAATAAGACGGCACACACGCACACGCGCGCACACACACACACACAAACCCTAGTTCACTCCCATTATCTTGTATGCCTGTGTGCCCAGTACCCGCTCTAACTCTGACAGAAGGGAATAGGAGACGCTCTCAAGCCAAAAGGGGCTTTATACATCGAATGTATATCACAGAGCGACACACATGCAGCACTAATCCACATCCAAACATGCCGACACCATCAAAAACACACACTGTCGCAGCGTAAGTTTGAGTTTTAAGTGGAAGCTTTTGTTGCCCCACGGTGTACACTGAGCTGAATCATATATTGTCAAGTTTAAGTTTCAAACTAGGCAGATTTATGTTTCTCGCCACAGGGCCTTGAAAATCTGCTCTGGAACATACTGCATATCAGCAAAACTGCTTAGTGGGAGGCAAATCTAATTATTCCTGCGATCCCCTACCCTCTAGTAATCACTGCGACGTGGCTGCGGATGGGGAGGTGGTTTCACTGGTTGATAAAGAATCGAGAGCAACCCCAGAGTTTTTTCTGGAAAAGAGAAGGTAATTTCTATTGGCCTTAATATTGAGTCGGCGTGGAGAAAATTGCTAAAAATGGCTCTATCAGCCTGATGGGATGGAATTCACAGTACTGCTCAGGTAATAATTACCATTTCTGGATGTCCTCTGGCAATACGAATGCCATCCGAAGAGGGCTGTTAACTTCTAATAGATATTGTCAATTCCACCCAGGTGAGAGATTGGCAACATGAGGCTAACATAAACTGGATTACAATAGAATCTGAAGATTTGGGAAGATGTTAAGGATCTCTTGAAGATAATTTGTAGTTCAGAGTAAAATCACACGAACCATTTCCAGGCAAAGGAAATACAGTAAAGTTCCACTGCGAGCAACGGCGTTTCACACACGGTCAATGTGGAGGGGGGAGGAATACAACGAGATGTACAAACAAAAAAATACATATATTAACTTTTTAGAAAAATACCAAAGCTGCATTTTACAAGGACGAACTGACCGCAAACCACAAACCAACAGCGTAAACAAGTCTACACGCAACTGAGACTTTGGGGCCTTTCATGAAGACGACAAAGACAACTTCACCTTGAGATGAAAACCAAGGCGGCTGTAATTAGTTACAAATGGATGGGTTGATGTTGGCGCTCCCTGTGTGTGTCTGCGTGTGTGTGTGTGTGTCGATGAATAGTGTCGGTCTTAAGTTGTGAGGGGAGTGTAATCAAGGACAAGACACAGAACGTTAAATCGACCCGGGGAGACACGTCGTCAGCCGCGCTGCAGTTCGAGAGTGTGTTTGTGTAGCTTGTACCGCTGCTTCTTCTGCTTCTTGAAACTTGGCATCCAGCATAAGCCCTGCGTGATGTAGCGTGATGTATTTGAGAATCCATACGCAGTGTAAAACATATCAGTCTGTGTCCCAGCTCTTTAATTACAACTTCATTATATATGATTATATTTGTGCGGCACGCTGAAATGTAAGATAATCAAATACGTTTTCCAAAATCATTATATTGTCAGAATGATGCCGCAACTGTGGAGCAGAGTTCCTTATTCATTTTAATATCCTCATGAATAATAAGATTTGCTATCATTTCTAATGCCGGCTAAGTGATTTCCCAACACGAGGGTGGTCCACGAATACGGCACACGTGTTTATAAGTAAACGTGCTTCACGACGTCATGTGCATCCCGATGCCTTTCAATTAAAGTGTGATTCCGCTCGTCTGAATAAAACAACGTAAGCCGGTCGCAGGACTCAGATAATGACGAGGGCCGACTCCATTGTGGGGTGAGAGTGGACTGAAAGCGAACTAAAGAGGCAAAGCTGAGCAAAAAGGCGGGAGCTTAGTTCAGAGCCAGAGAACTAATTAAATGAATCTGGAGATAAACGTTTAATTATTTTCTCTCAGCCCTCTTTTTCTTCCCTCCTTCATTACTGCCTTGCAGAGCTTCTGAAGGCCGGCCAGTGTCAGGGGGGAGGAGACTCTTCAGTCCACACGTCCTCTTCCACTCTCACTCCGTCATTCCACTTCCTCACCCACTCTCATTGACAAAAAGTCTACTTTCTGTCTCGATGCTTACACACACACACACACGCGCACACACACGCACACACACACTGCCTCTCCCGCTTTGTCTGCAGTGTGGCTGAATGTAGATGTGGTAGTTTTAATCCCAGATGGATTCCACGGGGAGGTGAGGAAGGTTACTGGAAGGAGAACGAGCCGTGACTGGATTTAAAAGATTCCTTCGGTAAAGTAAACTGCCACCTCTTGTTTTATAGTACAGTGGTCCATATGCTGCACACTCAGCTCCATATAGGAGGCAGTGGTCTCGCGCTTTGGGGGCGCGGTTTGGCGCCATATGCTGCCTACTTCCACGCACAGTCAACAGCGGCGCGGCATATAGGGAGCGGGACCGTCCTCCAGCTGGGAACCTTATCGGCAGATTTCCCATGGCTCTTCCATTTGAGATTTGAAACCATGCCCATTTCACCACCAAAAACGGACCGCCGCTTTCCTGCTTGACCTTTTGAAGCCACTCCCCGACAACTCTCCGCCAAGTTGGCCTTTACATTATTTGTTCATTAACCTTTAATCGGCGGTCCAGGTTGGCTTATCGTGTGCAAAGGCAACACAAAAAAAGCGCTGGATTATGCGGCCAGTATGTGAACAGTTACTAATGATGAGTAAACACGTTTGGCCCATGCTCACTGAGCTGTGTCTGTTACTAGTTCTGCATGACTGGAAAGCCATGGCTGGGGGTGACAGCACGCAGGCTGCATACGCTGTAAAAGTCATGGTGAATATATTTCAGGATGTGGCCACGGATGAGCAAACTGCAAAAAAAAATCATTTCAAATACTGCCAGATAAACGCAGGACGAGACGACTTCAAGTCAAATTGTGATCAGTTAAACGTGCCGTAAAACGACAATTTGGAGATCGGAGTCTCCAGCGTTTGGCATCCATTTTATTTTAGTTTTGCAGGAACCTCACATCTAGTGTTATTTCAAGCTTCCCCTTAAGCAGTCCTTCTGAAACAAAAAGATTTCGCTGACTGCCGCGTGGCTGAAAAATTAGACGTGCGGAGTTTTCTCCACAGCTCCTCCTGGGAGAAGAGACAAAACAGCAGCTGCGGAGCAGCAAACAGAAGTAGGACATAGTCCCTTTCAAAGAATGCTTTGGGGAAGTAAATATTGAACTTTCTCAATGTGTTATAAAGGAAAAGGCCAGAGAGGAATGGCTGTGCGGACTCCAACTGGTCTAACTGTCACCAACGCCACAGCACACACACACACACACACACACCCTGTAACCCCCGACCTCTGCTGGCAAGACTTGAGCGATTATTCTGAAACTTTCCGGTGATCAAAATGCATGAACGCACACTCCCGCGCGGCCTGAAACATTGTCAAGAATCATCACTGAACGATTACACACCAATTAATATGGATGTTTGGCATCAGTATGCAGAGTGCGTCGTAAGCTGCAATCATTACTCTGCAATCACAAATTAATCACCTCCAAATTCCCTGTGGCTCTGTATGTGTGTGTGGGTGTAAGTGTGTCTGGAGATGTCCACCTGTGTCGCGCTGTGTGCGTGTGCGTGTGTGTGAGTGTGGGTGTATAAATCTCTGTGTGTGTGTGTGTGTAAGTTTGCAGGGTCAGGAAGTGCTGTGAATCTATATCAGGAGCCCTATCATTATTCTGTCACTGTTCCCACTTCCTAGTCCCATTCTTCTTCTATTCCCTGTCACTCCCCTTCTATTTCTCAGACTCTACAGCTTGATTCACAACTATAAGGCACCCACACACACACACACACACAGACAGTGGACTCCCTCACTTTTTCCTCCCTCCTCCTCGCCCCTCTTCTTCAACCTGCTTTTTTTTTTACTACTCTCCCATCCCTTCATCTTCTTGGTTCTGTTCACATCTGCAGTGCCGCAGAGTAAACAACTGACTGACTGCTGTCACAGCATGTAGCCCTCCCTCCCACACACACACACACACACACACGCGCACACACAGAGGGCAAGATAGCTGCTGACTCCCAAAACACAAGCACACACACACACACACACACACGCACACTGCCAGGGACTGCTTTACCCTTTCCAGTGGCAGACACACACACTCAAGCAAACACACTGATCTGACACCACAGTAAACATCTAGCCTATGTGCTGACACGGCCCTGGGCCAGCCGGCTCCAAACATGCACAGAAACGGGGATGGACGGCTAAACATACGCAGATAGTCATCTCAACATCAGCGCACAAGCAATGTCCAAAAAGCCCAAGACTCTCTCACATGGATTATTCACGTGTCTTTAGTCCCGTCCGTCTGTAAGTATTTGTGCACATCTTGTCAAAGTGATCCGTTTTCAATAAACATTTGAGACATAAACAGGGAAACTGACAGCATTTTGATCTGTCAACACCACTTGGAGGGTTTCATGAACTAATTTGAGGCAGCGTTCTACCAAACGTGACGCGCTCATGACCACGGGGACCGCTTTTTGTCTCGCATCAAAACCGACAAGTGGTCCGTCTCTCTGTGTTTCTCTCCCTTTCAGTATCTCTGTCACTCTCAATTACTCTCATTGCTCTTGTCACTACTTAATGAAAATTGAAAGTTGTACAGTGATCTAAACACTTTATTAAGACATGTAATGTCGCTTTATCCTTTACTTTGTCACTCACCTGTATATCTTCAGGGTATACTGGCTGGTCTTCTTTTAATGATCAGATCAGAGCACGTGCCAGGCGTAATAAAGGAACATTTTAGATATTGACTTGATGCAACGCAATGGCCTGCAGCATTGTTAAAAATTACAAACGTATAGAGACAAAAAGAAAAGTTAAGAAGACGGCGACACTTGTCCATCAATGGCTCGCTATGATAACTGTCGGTCTCCGCTCACTTGCCACAGCCAGCCTGCAATCTACAGCCTGCAACCTACAGCCTGCAACCTACAGCCTGCAATCTACAGCCTCTAATCTCCAGCCTGCAATCTACAGTGAAGTATACCTGGCGTTTCCCTGAGTCATTAAAACAACAGGTTATTTCTATAGTTCTCTTCAAATTACAGGCTAATGGTGTATCATACCCCACGATGCAACATAAACGGCATATCATCGTTATTACATAGCAACATGTAGAAAAGAAGTAGAACCCTTGACACGACCGATGCTATTGGTTGTTTAGCTCTCCCTCACATGACGTCATTTGCTTTTAAACGTTTACCTGAAGTACTGAATGGAAATCTTCGAGTCATGGATGCTTTACTTTGCCTAAAAATACATCACACGTCTCAAACACGTTATGATGTAGAAACACCAACAGATGCACATTGATCTATCGATCCTGTTATGATAACATTTTGCCATAAGAGAAGATTTGAAGGTGACGTCATATCTGATGTTCAAACTTCTGTGTCTATATTGATATAGAAGAGATAAAAGTGCAACGTAGGATTACAAATGTCATTAGAAAGATTCCTCGACTTAATGAGGCCTACCCAGGACCCCCATGAGAGAGTCACCCCCATGAGAACCACTGGTCTCCACTTCCCATCTGACAGTTTGAGCTCCTACCAGTTTCTCTGGAGATCTGGACGAAGGCCTCCACGCCGCTCTCGCCGTAGTTTCCTTCTGACGCTAGCGTGGACACGTAGTTCCACTCCATCGCCGTGACAATGTCCATCATGGCCTGGGCCTGGTAGGAGTCCGGCGGTACCACGCGGGAGAAGAAGTCGTAGCGCGTGTTGTCGCTCAGCTCCGGGGCCGTGGAGGCGTAGCTTATCTGAGGGATCTGCACAACAAGGGGAGAGGGAAAAGAAGATACCTTTCTGTGAATCGTTTCTCCAGTGAAACACGAGGTAGGAGGACTGTCTCTTCAAGATTAACGGTTCAATTTGATTTAATATTTATTATCGGAATCAACTCCTTCGCCCACCAGCAGAAATATATAACTAAAGGTACGATAGAAAAAAAAAAGTCAGGCTGTAATAATTATCATCATGCTCACGCCTCCATGCATAGTTTTACTGATGTCTATATGCAGAAGAGAGTTATAAATGCCTCCCGCTCCCCGCGGGATCGCTGTGATTAATAATTCTCTGGGATGTGAGCAGAAGTTGCGATCACAAGTGTTCAAATTTCAACTGCGGCACCGCAGACGTACGGTTGGCTCGGGGGTGTGAGAGAAGCAAACAAAACAATTTGGGAATGAATAAGCATGGAGGAGAGACACAACGGTGATAAATAATTGGGAATCGGGAAGTGAAATGAGACACAGAGAGGTTAGAAAAAGGTGAGCCGGTGACGCAAAGTGTTGTCATTTTCCAACATCGACGTCATGGCCGACAGATTGAGAGCAGAGAGGAGACACGCTTTGACACGGCAGACGGACGCGTAAGAGAGAGCAGGGACCAGAGTGAGAGACAGCACAACGGGCCAATGGGAGAAAGGGGAGACAGGGGTTGACAGAAAGACAGGACACACACACACACACACACACACACACACACACACACACACACAGACAGGTATTGCTGGCGATAGGTGGTGTAACAGGCGGAAGGTGTTAGGTGGCTGACAGGCAGATTGATTTTTACCCTGACAGAGGAGGACAGCAAAGGAAGACCCTGTACTTGCCAACACACACACACACACACACACACACACACACACACAGATGTTGGACAGACGTCTCATTGGCATTCATTGCAAGAAAGCCTCGTCTGCCAATCTAAACCAAACGTACGGTGTGTCCGCTGTCTGTATCTGACACACTACCACACACACACACACCATACACACGCACATATACACGCACACACACACACACGCACGCACACACACAAGTATAAATGTCTGCAATTGCTGAACCCAGCAAAACAGGCTGATATTGCATGGCGAGATTTGAGATGGACAGTGTGTGTGACCGGAATGTTTCCAAGGCCCCATCACTCACTGTCTTCACTCCCTTTGAGCGTCATGTGAAGCTGCTGCCCTCTGCATCTACACTTGTCTCCGCCATTTTGAAAGGTCAGGGATCTCTCTCTGAGTTTTGCTGGATCTTCTTAATGGTTCCTCTTTGGTGGCGCTGAAGTGCTGCAGCTGGAAAATAGCCCCGAATCCACAAAAGATGTTGTTGTTTTTTGTTTCAGGAGCATGTTTACCAAAAAAAAAAAAAAAAATGCATTATACTTTCTTTGAAATAATTGTGGCCAGTATTCATTCACCTCCCCGAGCAAAGAGTGTTGAAAGGACGAGAAGAGAATGCATTTTTCTTCAAAGACGGCGATCAATGCGCACCACTAAGTGGATGGCGTCTCTGTTTGGTTGGATATCTAATTTTGGAACAAAACAGTTTTGTTCTTTTGTTTATTCTGCTGTTTATTAATCTTCCATTCCGCTGAGGGAACTTGGTAGGAGTTCACGTTTGGGACACTGGAGTTCTGTTATTGGTCGTCTCTGCCTGGGGAATACAATAGGAAACTTTCATAAACTCCACGACGCGTATGTATAATTCATAGAGGATAGCGAGACACCAATAAAAAAAAAGGATGCGTTCAATCAAAAGCTGGACCAGCAGAGGAAAACAATTGGTAAAACAACTTGTGCACAAGTGTTTGTGGTTTTCGTGGATATTTTTGGTGTATTTGTTTGTGTGTGACTGCCCTGTTTCACTTGTCCTTTTACTCTCTATGCGTATCTAAATAGGGGAATATCCATTTCAAAGAGAAATGAATGCATGGCTGGGGAAATAAGATATGTGTCTGTTTACAACAGCGATGGGAGAGTAACCCTGTGACCTCGGCAACCTGCTACTTTGATCTTTTGTTATTTCACTCTCAAGCTGGCAAACTTGGAAAATGAGACACACATACACACTCGTGTACATCCTCTTGTCATATTTCCCGAGTCATTACTGAGTAAGGAGGAGGGGAAGCAAAAACAGATTCAGTGGCATCCGATACCTGCTGCGGGTACAAACAGACCCAATATCTTCCGCAGACACACCTGCGTCTTCTAAAAATGAATATTTTCGGCAGATATTTCTATAGCCGCGCAAGCAGAAAGCCCCCAGACACACATCGAGAACGTATAATGGCGTGTGGCATGCGAGGTGTTGTAAATCATTCATGTGCTGTAAGTCGTGAGTGACTCCATCCGTTTTCAAAGCAAGGAGGTTTGGAGTTGTAGTTGGAGGCGGGAAATTAACAGCTTGGTTCCCCCACATCACTAGGGAAGAAGATTATGCCTCCAATCCCTCTAATTCCATTTGCACTAATGAATACGTGCGTGTGTGTGAGGGTGTGTGTACACAGTACATGATGAAAAAGGGAAAGAATATGTGTTTGCTGTTGCAGCTGGAGTCCCAATCAACACTAGGAACACTTCTACACTTCACATGTGTTGTTTCAGTTTGTTGATACATCAAGACCTTGATTATTGAACGGTATTTGATGAACTTGTTGATTTCTGTTGAATATTTTAAACTATGTTCCCAACGGCTCTCTAGATTTCCAAAATCCTCGTGCGCATGAAAAGTTAAAGGCTTTCAGCACTGCAGTGTTCACCCTTTTGGGCTATTCTTAGAGTCAGAAAGCTTCTGAACCAGCACTTAGTCTCTGCATCTCTCCACTGAACCTCATAAGGAGCGTGTGCTCTTCTCAAGAACAAATAGCTATTATATTTCACGTGGGTTTGGCTGCCATTGATCAGCAAATTGGCCGATCCAGGAAGGATATAAAATCTTTGCGCTTGCTAGTATAGAAATTGAGCACCGTGAAAACAGAATAAACTTCCCCTGGCCATAATGGAGCAGATTAATTCTACATTGAACTGTTCCCCTCCAAGCAAAGGCCATTGAAACTAACTAATATGTTTCTCTCCATGACAATAATCAATGCACTCCAGTGGGCTGATGGCATCTCATTTTTCTGAGAGGCAGAAACTGCATTATTTATTCTAATCTTTCTTTAATAGTGCTTTTCTTAGCGGTGAGTGAAGCAAATGTTGACCATTATCCGAGAACCGTGTTGACCAAACCTTTTCTTCTGCAAACCTACTTTTTAAAAATGACAAATCATCTCTCACAAGAGGCCTTATCTAGACTGAAAGAAAGGTGCAATTATGTAAAAATGAACGTCCGTTTTTACTGCCATATGTATCACCTCATATCATCTTGAATAAGTAAGAGATATTTTGGATGAATCACAACTTTGACATATGTTTCATACTTCATAATGAGACCAAAACATGCATTCAGGCAGAGTTAATAGTTGTTTTTTTCCACTTATCAGTAAAACAAACAGGATATAATAAAATCTTTGGGTCGACGCAGTCTCTGTGAATAGCTGTCCTTAAACTCCTGTCATTTATAAACAGTCCTGTCTGCCCAGTCTGTTCCTTAATGGCTTTGGTGGTAGTGAGGAACAGTTTTATCCCCCGCTATAGATCCAGTCCGATCCCGCTGGGAAGCTGAGCAGATAACTAACAGCCTGATTTGAACATTAACAGACCTGATGATCCAGAACAGTGGCTTTTTGTGTGTATCTTTCCTGCCTAGGACCAACCATGGGGGAATCCACTATTTGGAGTTTCATTCATCCTCACAGTGAAACCAACAATAATCTGTTGAACATGGATATTATGTAAAAACGAATGATGCTGTAGAAGATTTGAAACGCATCGAGTGAACTGCTTCAAAGTGAGGAGTGTTAGATAACAAGCAGCCTGTGCTCTGCTTTCAAGCTAAAGAAACCTATGAACAGCTAAAAGTGACCTTTTGAAATGCCACTTGGAAGGTCAAAGGGAAATCAAAGATATTTGGCTTCTAGGCGAACTTCATGTAAATAACAACGTGTGGTGGTTTTGAAAAAGAAAGTTATTTGAGACACTAGTTTTGATTCGATTTTTTGCCCTTGTTAGCCAATCATTAACCGCTAACCACCGATATGGGTTCCTTGCATGGAGGTGCACTGAGGTAGAAGAGTCTAACAAGCCGTCCAGCTGCATGGCGACCGATGCACAAACCGGTTAAATCCATCATTTACCAGCAGCAGAGCTACTGAGAAAACCCAGTTCACTCCTCCGGGAGAGCCAGCAGCCGCTATGTCGCCTGCATGGTCGTGAACACGTCGTGAGACTTACTTTCCCAGTAAGTCTCAACCACATCAATTATTGCAGCTGCGAGGTTGTCAGCTGCGTTTCTGCCTTCCATACTCGTTCAGGGTTGCCTCCAGGATGTTGTATGAAGTTAGCATATACGTCACAACAGTGAGTGAAGCAGCGGAGTGTGCGTACAGGTTATTTGTGGGTGAATACATGTCACACATCCTCGAAACCCATGCAAACATCCTGCATAATGCTTGCACTGCTGATTAAAGTTAGCTCACAAGTTAGCTCACAAGTTAGCTCACAAGTTAGCTCACAAGTTAGCGACAACTGCGGTCTAGGATCACTTAACTGACCTTAAGAGGACCAGCTGTTCTCGGTTTTGTAATAAGCCACTCCTCAGAGTATTGCTCAGATTGTTTTTGTCTTTCATTGTTATTTCAAGCGCTTAACAAATAAGCGAACGGTCAAAATGATTAATCTCAATGAAACGGTTAATCTCCCTAAAAGCATCTGTATGATTTGATACATAATAGTTTGTGTGTGTGAACAATTTGAGAGAATGCACACGTCATGCCTGTGGGGTGTGTGTATGAGTGTGTGAGTGTGTGTGTGTAGGAGTGTGTGTGTGTGTGTGCATGTGTGTGTGTGTGTGTGTGTGTGTGTCTAGGGGTAATGGAGCTGTCCAGGCCGGAGTCTGAGCATTAGGTTGATAGATGGCAGTGGTCTGAAGCTAATTAACCCCCTCCTGTATTACACACATACACAGCACCTCTCACACACACCCAACAGTATCAGAGCAAGGACTGGGTGTGTTGTAGAAATGTTGTGTGCACACACACACAATTACAGTCATGGATTAAATTCATTAAACGCACAAAAATGTATCAATGTGAACAAACTCCCTCATGCAGTTTCAGTGAGGGTGCATGATGGGGATTCAAACGCACACTCCTTCAATGAATTTATGTTCAACCTGATTTCACTTAGTCCACCTTTTGAGACAAATTATGAACAATCTGAATTTGGATGGAAATATTTTCAGATCAGAAACAGTTTCTGTGTGAGGTATCAGAGGAGCGAGGTCTCGAGGAGGAAGGCACACATACTGTAAATTGATCCGGCTGTGCGGAGCTCTGGATTTAAGCAAAGAGTTGTTTACTTGCTGAAAATTTGACTCATCCCTCTAACAGCCAGCCGCGGTCTGTGTCTAATGAGGAGAGGACCGGCACAGCGGGACCTCAGCAAGTTAATTTAGCAGGAGGAAGACGATGGGGGCTAGGAGTTGTGTGTCTGTCTAACCCTGCCGCCCGGGCTCTGCCTGGGTCCATCTGTCTCTCTTTCGCCGCTCTCTGTTTGGCCCTCTGCTTCTGCCTCCATGTCCTGTTTCACTCAGTGGACTACCACAGAAACTAAATACAACAACTAAATACCTGCTTACAAAAGAGATACTTCTTTTCCATTGTCTTCATTTACATTTCCATAATGAGGCGTTGTGCGGTTCGAACAATGTTTGGCAGCGCAGTGTGAGTTTGTATTGACTGGCGCACCACCTGGTCACTGAGATTTCAGGAGTTTGATTGGAAAAGCAACTTGAAAACAAAAATATGTCTTTATTACAAGTCGAGATGAGCAATAGCTCAAACAATACGTGTATGGGGCAGAAAAGCACACAAAGGTAACGCCATTCTATCGCACTTCATTGTTCCTCTCTCTTGGCAATACACAACACGGATATTTCCTTTACTGTCTTTACGCTGTGCATGCTCTCCACCTCACCGAATATTCAGAAAACAATAGCAGCCTGTAGTTTGTTTGTTGACAAGCAAACAAGAACAGACAGAGAGGGAAAGTAGGCAAAGTAAGGATACTTCACAAGAGCACAGAGATGCTAAAGATGGGCTGAGAGAGAAGAGAAACAACACAGCATAAGAGGAAGGCAAGGAGGAAGATGACACAGAGACATTCATTGGGAAAAAGAAAATGAAGAAGAAGCGCGTGAGAAACAATATAAGATGAGAGAGATATGAGAGGGAGTGTTTAGCACGGAGGGAGGGGAAAGAGAACAATAAATTAAACAGTTAGGGTGGGAGGAAACTGTAGGAGGAGAAGCGGAAGAGAGAAAGAAGATGCATAAAACAAATAATGAATGAGATAATTGATGGGAAACAATCAATTGATAAGGGGGGGGCGAGGCAATGCAGATTCCTTGAAAAAGGCACGAGAGGGATCGGAGTTAAAGAGAAAGCAAGTGTAAAATCAGAAGAGTGTTTAAAAAAAGCCCAGAGGTTAGGAAAGAGAGAGAGAGAGATGACAACTGATAGAAGAGGAAACACAAAGGGAATGGGAAAGAGACTATTCTGCAGAATGTAAATGAACACAAGTGACAAGGATGAGATTGATAAAGGCATGAGGGAAGAAAGAGAAAAAGCAGGAAAAGTATTACAAAGAAGAAACTGAGATGAAATGACAGAACAAGAAAAGTAGTACAGGGGCTGTGTTACTTGTATGCGGTGCTTTGTTGAACCCCTTCATGTCCACAGGTGTCATTCCACACTCCATCCAGATGACTCTACATCCAGATGGTCAAAGGTCAAAACAACCTGAACCTTCAATCGATGATAAGAACTGAGTCCTTGGTTCTTTTAGCTTTCTGTGGACACTTTACATGAGGTACTGAGTTAGGTACTGGCCCAGCGAGCCAATCATTTCCTGGAGTTTTTCAGCAGCACTGCACAGTTTGAAGGAATCATGATCCTTTTTCTTTTTTTTATGCGTTTTGGAACAGGACATATATTCGAGTCTCCATCCATGCTGGCATGCCCATGATGACAATGTGGACATGTTGATGTTTATCAGGTGTGATGATCATGTTTGCCATCTTTGTTTAGCGCGTTGGCATGTTGACATTTCATGATTAGCACTAAAAACCAGGCGGATGGGAATGTCATTAGTTTTGATGATTTGATCATAAAACACTTTCACGCTATAATGACGCTGAAGTAAAAGACACTATAGAGTAATTAGGATTCATTATGCCGCCACCATGTCTGGACTAAATTGCCATGGTAACTCATCCAGCAGTTGAAGAGACATTTCACCAAAAAACTTAAATGTGCAATCGTGGTAGAAGAAGAAAGCCATCTGGGGACCATGAACGATTCTGTGACAATCCATCCCTCATAGAGTTCTAGTTATTTTCAGTCTGGACCAAAGTGGTGAAGCAACCCACAGATGGAAAATAGCCTTTGCTGGAGCCATGCCAATAGCATTGCTAAGACTGGCTCAAAACATATCAATAGATGACTATGTATTGGGTTAATATCAAAGATTTAATGATATAGGCCACAACAGAGCACAGATAAATATCACAGACATGCATCAACGCCTCATGAATAATATGAGATGTAAAAAGGCCGTCATCTTTCCTTCCAAAGCAATAATGTAGTTCCCTAACAGAAAGTCTAAATAAATACTGTGTAAGCTTCCCTTATTCAATGTTATAAAGACATGTTCTCAGCTTTATATATATATATATATATATATATATATATATATATATATATATATATATATATATATATATATATATATATATATACTTAATTCATTCCCAAGGGGAAATTGTCGATGTAGCAGCTTACAGATACAAAACTTAAAATAACGGGGATGAAATACAGCACAGTAGTAGCAGTATTTATTTAGGACTTTTTTTTTTTACCATGTTAAACCACAGATTGATGTCTTCTGTGGATAGATAAATGAATCAAATTGAACCAGACCTCTTGTTCATTCTCTATAGAAAATCCACTCTAATATGAAGACGAGAAAAATGGAAAACCAATGATACTAGTGAAACGCGGCACTTGGTTAAATTTACTGAGGCGTCGGCAATCCGGAGGCATGACGGTGACCTAATTGAGTTAAGGATAGCATGACTTGCAGCCAACGAGCCAAAGCAAGATGAAGGTCTGGATTACTCTTCACTAGATTGGAGATATTGATTGCATATCGATCTGCCTCAGGACGGCTTAACCCTTCTAAACTGTCCATCTAAACTGAGTTTGCCATCAACAAACCCTCACCATTCGAACCACTGGTCTAGAAAAATGAAGTCATTATTACACTTTAACAATATTACCATTAAGTTACAGACAATTAATTAATAATTAAGCTCTTAACTGACTCTTCTCTTCCTGATGACCACGTCACACATACATCGCAGAGTCAGACATTCAGTTCACAGTGTTCAGATGAAGCGCTAACATTAACATGGAAAATACAGGAAGGAACCTAAAATTGAACCCCGGCAGGTATTACATGCTCAGGGTGACAGTGAATTAACCACGCTGACACAGAAAGCTCTGGTGAAGAGGCAGGAGCTGTAATACCATCCCACCGTCTCAGTCAATTTCAATTTCAAGAGGAAATTTATTAAAGGCTGCACTTGAGTCGAGGAAAAAGATTTAGTGTGGCGATGAATCTGCATCTGCTGCTGGGAGAAGGTCAGAGGGCTGGCTGGAGGACAGGGCATGGCAGGTGACTGACGTGGTGATGAAAGTATCAGTAGTTACACAAACGCAAATACACACTCACACACGGTACCAATTTTGGTGAAATGTTGTCTGCACATTTGAGGCATGAGCAGACACACGACTCGGCAGGGTAACATCTGTGTCCCCGCACGCACACACACACACACACACACACACACACACACACACACACACACACACACACACACACACACACACTGCCAATCTCAGAGAGCTGACGATGTCCATGGGGCTGGAGGCTGTAGGGACCCGAAGCTGCAGCCTTTAATAACACTCTGTTGAAACATTACCACTTTCTCTCTCACACTAACACAAAAACAACTGCATTGCCAACTGCACGTTTTGGAGCGATAGCAAAGCTCCAGTCACACGCAGAACACTCAGCCATCTGTCCCCACTTGTTTTTGAATATCCTGAAAACAAATCTAGCGACGATCTCGACGATTTGACAGCTGAAGCCGCACAGAGCGCGTCCGGTTTTTCGTTTTTCCACAAGTTGGAAAAAGTTGCGACAAACCAATCCCAACAATTTGTTTGATGAATCTTTTTTTTTTTTAAAAACAGCCAAAACTGACAATTATAAGGAGAAACAAAAAAGAATGTGCGGGATGTGGGATTAATCCAACAAATTGACATAAATAGAGGGACAAATACCTGAGGCGTGTGGCTCAATACTCTCATTATTTATGATATCAAGAAGAAAGCCCCCTTATTTTGCTCATTATCTGGTATCTGTTGTTACTCCAGGCTTTGGAATCAGTGTGGGGTAGTCACTGCTTATCTCCTCTTAATGAAATCAGATTAACATTTTCACGGCACCTCTGCGATGGACTGGAGGGAAACAGCCATTAAAATAAGACGGGTTTAATAACTCTCCTCTTCTCATGCACCCAAACAAACTGGATGACTGATTTGAAGCAGAGATTAATTAATTGGGAAAATTAATAAATCGTTACTTTTATCGTCTCAGTTGTTGTCCTGATGCTATCGCTCACTTCTTCAGTGTTTCTTTCTTCCATCCTCATCTCTCACGTGAGCTCTCTGAACACCTCTTCATCAGAGTGCCAGTAAGGTCTCCCTCACTTTACTCGCTTCCGACACTATTTTCCTCAAAGTTCCTGTGTCCGCTCTCTCGCACGTATTTCCCTTCAGCCTGTCCGCTATTTGAATAACGCATTCCTCCGACCGCCGAATCATCAGCAACCTGTATCGTGTGTCTCTCGTAGCTCTTCGGAGGAAGGCACCAGACTACTCGATCCAAGCCAGCCACCTGCAGCTTCTCCTCTCACTACCGCCACACAAAAGTGCTTTCCAACAGTGCTTCATTGTGACTTTTATACATGACAGTGTGTACGTGAGCGTGTGTGTGTGTGTGTGTGTGTGTGTGTGTCAACATGAGCGCTTGACACCTGCCAGCGTTCATGCTCAGCGTTCATGTATGCATTCCTGCATCCCCACTGTGCAACTGCCGAGTGTAGCTGCAAATGTCACGATGTCCTCAAAACGCACACGCAGGGCTGAACTCGTGCACATTTCATTCCGTCTTGTTAGATCCACAAATACAGGCAGAGGACAGACACTGTTCCCACCTGCCAGTGCCTGAGAATTAGGAGTAGGAGCAAGTCTGAGTTGCACACAGGTATTCCCCCAGCAACGCCCCCATTAGCCGTATATTCCCATTGTTACGCTTGTAAATGAGCCTCATGCATCATGCAATGAGTCCGCAGACCTGCATGAAAAGCATTTGAATCTGTTGAAGGGAAAAACAAATTAGCAGCAAATTAGAGGCGAGAATGTCTATAAAACCCCTTTGAGCTCAACATTTCGGTTATGAAATAAGTTTTGGTTCGGCGTTGGATGCGGAGACTTTATTTTTTCCGACATGACAGGCATGACAAATTTCCCTGGGGGGGGGGCAGCCAAAATCAATGTGTGCCCACACACGGCTCAAGCACTCGCAGCTATTGCTGTGACAGCAAAGGGCCTGTGTATATGTTTCTATGCGTGTGTGTGTGTGTGTGTGTGTGTGTGTGTGTGTGTGTGTGTGTGTGTGTGTGTGTGTGTGTGCCAGGACTCCTCAGTGCTCCTCAGTTGCCACGGTGTGGGCATGTGTGCACGTGCGTGTCATGATTTATCTCTCTGTACGAGCTTGTAACCCCTCACAAGAGGCTCATCATCAACTCAGCAGGCGGCCCCTTCAAATCGGTCATGTTTTGCATTTTACATTATGTATCAGCGTCAGATGCGAGGGCGCATCGTGGAACACCTGCGCCTGTGTCATAACGACACCACCGGGTCTGTGAACGTGAGACGTGATGTATTGCACGCACACACAGATTGTTACCTGATGTATAGAATCCATAATAACCCGATAACATAACGTCGACCGGCATATCAGGACAAACCGACCCACCGACATCAGTTTGAAGAAGTGTCACTGGAGTCCAGAGTATTTTCTCTTTGTTTGCCGCTTAGCTCTTTCTTTTGAACTAACAGAGGAGGGATGTTGTTTAAATTGCTTTGCTGGGGATGTGTTACCTACTTTTCCATTGGTTGCTTTTTGCCATGTCTAAATGGGCAAATTAGTTTTGCACATTAAGCAAACAAAGTATGGAATTGTGTATGAATATAATAGCAGTAAAAGGCAATTCACTGGGAAAAAGGGAATGAAGAGCAAGCACAAGATTGAAGTAAAGCTTGCTGCACTCATGTTTTGTGCTTGATTTCATGCTTTGATTGTTATTTCATTCAGTGATTTTGTGTTTCGTGTTGTGAGTCTTTATGAAACGGAAACCTTTCTGCATCTTTTTTGGGATTCAGCACCGGTGCCTGGAAGTAGTGCAGATCTATTAAACATTAATAAATGACAATGTTAGAAATGCACATGCTTGTATTGGACTGGATTATACAACACCACCAACACAGTCGAATCAATATCACTCTATAACTATTTCAATAGATATTTAGCATTAGCAATTCTCAGATTCAGATTTGCAATGGCTACACAGTCAAGCTGTTTGAATGGGCTTCAGTGCAGGTTTGGCGAACACAGGAGCTGAAAGGGATCTTGTGCTAATGAGCTGTTCTCTTGATTTTCATATGAAAAGAAAGCATATACATTTGAATGATTTGCTGGTGAGTCTACAGAACCCTTTGTCAAACCCAGGGGCCGGCATATCTCAACATCTGTGATTCCACCTTTTCTTAAATCAAACATTCCAGTAGTCGTTTGTTTCCCCCCGTGTGTTCTCAAACTGTCTCTGTGGCTGTGTTGAGACTTCTGTATGTTTATAGTGCCGCTGATTAAAGTGATGCTAATTTTGAGAATCAAACAGCTTGTTGCCACAGCGGTCCCCGTGCCTTCACATAGCGGGAAAAACCACAAATGTATTCTGACATTCCAACAATTGTTTCAGGGGTGAAACAACAGCGCAGCAGATGGTGAGTCATTACACTCATCTATTTCTTGTGCTCCCAAGCATCACTAAATGGCCATTAAGGCGCAGCCACCAACAGGTTAACACCGGCAAATAGAAAGTGACGACTACAAACAGCAGCTACGCTACTTGATGAAGGAGATGACGCAATGTAAATGGCGGGAAAGTGATGATGCAAATGGAGGATAAATCCAGGAAAACATCGACCGAGTTTGGGAGAAATTGTAAAGCTGAGGAGGAAAAATGGTACTGGATGGATACTTTAATCATCCCTAGGGGGAATATTGTTAAAAGCAGCTATGAGGCAACTAAGCTGTATGTGCATGTCTTCAGTATGAACTGGTTTGAATCAAATCAAAGAGGAAGTAAGTTAGCAGCAGGTGATCAAATTATTACAAATGAGGAAGCCATTATACTTGCACGCAACTCACGATGAGTTTGCCCTTTTGTAAATGAACAGTTTAGGAAGTTGTTCAATGGTGATTCACTCTAGAACAATGAGCGCTCAAATCGAGAAGGAAAAAAACAACACAAATGGGACGCGAATGCAAAGTGCTTGTGCTCACGTAGAGTAACAGGTGTACACCCGAAACACATCTGCAGCTGTTATGGGGAAAGAAGACACAACATTTCCACAATTGAAAAGTTTGGACCGTTCTTTCGAGGTGGAGGATCAGCTCATTATGGGTACCATATGGTCTCTAGATAGGCCGTCTGGCTTCATTCTCACACCCTCACACCCACAGAGAGGAAGCTCGGCCATTTCTGAATATCCCCTACAGACATGCACACAACTACAAAATGTTTCTCCTGACTCCTTCATTTCTTTACGCGACATGCCCTATCATAACAAAATCGGACTCCTACAGCTACAGATCACTGCTTCACCTGAGCGATGTTTTGAGCCGCGTTGTCACTTTAACAAACTCGGCGTGTGACTCATCGGGTACCGCATTAGCATTCTGGCTGTGCAGTGGGCTCTGACTCAGTGAATATCATTTAGTATAACTTAGCAGTCTGTAAGTAGTCTTATAGTCTTTTGTGCATTCACTAGTTTTTTGTGGGGAGACAAATGTATTTCAGTATGTGCGCGCATGTATGAGTGTCGGACAAGATGATTAACTTGTATGGGCCGCATGGAATAACGTGTTCTGTGTGTGTGTGTGTGTGTGTGTGTGTGTGTGTGTGTGTGTGTGTGTCTTTTACACGAGAAGTCTGCCAATCTGCTGTTAAGTGCCCAACTGAGTAACAGCCTGCACACAGACTTAATGCACTAATGCAGTGTTTGGCTAATAGAAAGCGCTAGCGCTGAAATCACACACTCTCAATGGCTTATTAATATAATGGGATGTGTGGGAGGAGGGAGGGAGGGGAGGAATAAATAGGGGATAGCAGGGGAGGAGAGAAAAGGGTTGAGGAATGATGTTAATATAATCTGTATATGGGAGGATACTGGGACAAGAAGGGAGGTGGAGATCAATAGAATATGAAGAATGCAAAAGAAAGGATGGGTATGAAGGGCTGGTGGAGAGAAAGAAAGCAAGGAAGAGATGAGTGGAAAGACTAAGAATTATAAAGTCACAGTTTTGAGAAGCGATGAGTAGCATTTAAAACAAAGGAAGAAAAGTTTGGGTGACAGATCAAAATAAAGTTAGTACAACCTTCCTGAGTTGATTGGGTTGCGAAGAAGAATACAGTTCCAACTTGACTTGGCAAGCAGACGCTTCAGTAAGCGAATCATTTTAGAATCCAAAGAAAAATGATACACGGAAATTGAAACAATGCGAGAAAAAAAAATGGATTTAAAGCCGACCGCTGGCTCATTAGTAACAGATCCACGAGCTCGGGAGAAGCAGGAAACAACTCTCAAACCCGCCGGCTTCATTAACATGCAAACCATGCAAGTGCAGCTGCGAGAAAAACATAATCGCAAATTACAGTAGTCCAGTCTGCACATGAATTGTATCGTGACGTGACGTTGACATTCGGCTCTGATTAAAAGGGACCGCGACAATAGATGTGACCCACTCGTGCTTTGAGTCTTTCCATGAGCCGGACGGCTTCATTCACTCCACAAACACTTTGTCAACAGGAAAGCACTTTCAGCCGACCGTCAATTGAATTATTGTATTCTGCTGAGCATTTTTCCTTTTGTCCCACTTTCTCAGCTTTTCCATGTCTTCGATCAGTCTTTGTGTGGGGCTTTTCAATATTCTATAACGTAAGTGTACTCTATCAATGGGGACAGAGAGAGGATATGTGAAGAGAAAAATTAAATCTCCTCAATTTATTTCCCTCACCTTCCTCTACTTTCTGAAATCCATTTTTTTTTTCCACGTCTCGTCCTCTCTCGCTTCCTCAGTCCACTGAAGTTTTATTCTTTCATCTGTCTCTTATCTGTCCATAACAGGAGACACGAGGGAACATTATCTTTTTAAGTCCGCTTTCCTTTCCGATTAATCACCGTTTCTTTCTATTCACAGTTTTTTGCTGCTTCCACATTTTTCGCGCCTCCGCCTTTGAAAAAAGGTCAAGTGTTTGGTTAAGGTCAGCTCATTTGTGCTGCCGCCAAACAAATGTTTAATTAATAATCACTGACAGTCTCACTTACAGTTAACGACTGGCCGTTTTGCCAATGAATGCAGTATCAAACAACAGTAAGTCTACCTGAACCCGGTCCCCCAAAGCTTTTACATCTGCTGTTCCACATCGGATGCAAGAAGCATTTTGCTTCGGGCAGCAGCAAAAGCACCTATGCTGGAATAAACGGTGCAGGGCATGGGTTATACATTTGATGTCTATTCTGGCAGAAAAGACATGAACAGAAACTTTCTTCACAAGAAAACCCCATCCCGTTGCAACAAATATGAGAAGTTGCCTTTTAAGGACATAAATAAAAAGCACGTTTACACTATTCCGACATAGATGTGACGCTTCCTCTTTTTCCTCCTCGCAGCCGTCTCTCGGCAATCAAAAGGTGCCTGCGTCCTCCATTGCTATGTTTGTGTCATTCCCCGGCCTCACCCCACTCCCTCCTTTTCATCTCCACCCCCTCGCTCCCCTGCCGTCTCACCCCACCTTCCAATTCCTCTCTTCACTTATTTACACCTCTGTCCTGACACCCCCGGCGGGTGTCCTGTCCTGTCTCTCAAAGCTCTGAAAACCCTGCCGCCTGTACACGCCTCCAGTGCCTTCATCCATTCAGACAGGAAGGCAATGACTTTGATCGCTTTACTTCAAAAGCGGGCGAGCGAGTGAGCTTCTACAGCGAGCAGCCCGGGTTGCAGTCGCGTTAGCGTTATTGGTCCGTCGCTGCAAGTGAAGGTTTTGGTGGAAATCAAGGACAGAAATGAGCTCTGCGTCCTTTTTGAGGAAGTGGATGAGTCTCTAATTGCCTAAATCCCTCGAGAATCATTTCCATCTCACCCCGTTTACCTCTTTGTAGACACACATTGGCGTCGCCTCCTTTTTCTTATAATGGAGGATTTATTATGTCTCTCTCTCGATTGTAGTCTGGTTTGTTTGTAGTTGGATACTTAACAGAAAGCTAGAAAAGGAGCAACAGGGCAAGAGAATTCATGTTTCATGTTCACGTACCTCGACGTCTGTCTTTCTTCCTCCACCTCCGCCTCCATTTCTCATCATAATGTCCCATTTTCCCCAGGTTATTCTCACCAATTCGCACTCTCTCTCCTCCATTCACATCTCCCTGAACAATCTCCCCACGCTCTTTCACACATTTGTGTTGCTCTGTTCCACTGTGCCTCTCTCTCTCTCTCTGTGTGCCACATTGCTTTTGTATGTAAGTTGAACCCAAGAGGAAACTGAGATATTTTTATGCTTTGTTCACCTGCTTTCGTGGACTACGCAAATAATAGAACAGCTAGAACACTCTGGTGTGTTCAGAAAATGGCATCTCTTCAACTGTAATGCACGTCCTGTTATACTCACACAATATCACAATACAGTATCACAAATCAAACACGATATTGAGTTTCATATCACAATTTTTGGACATGATGTCTTTAAAATTGCCGAGCCGTACTTGTGTTCCGTCTCATTTCCCTCGGTTAATTCTACTCGTCACATATACCTTGACATGACATCTAACTGTGTATTTGACCTACTACTTTTCATGTATTATTGATGACAACTCTTTAATTAGCTAAACCCTTGGTAGCACACATATGTCTGTGTTACGGCAACAATAAGCAATTGTGCCTTCTTGGGGGCGGGGCTTCAGGGATCTTCAGGCGGAGTCGGACAGGTCGCCCGCAGTCTACAGGACCAACGCCAGTCTGCTCTTGCAACTCAAATTGTGTACGTTCCAGCCCTACTAACCTTTTAACGTAACAGCAGACAAAACTATAAATCACCTAATCAAATCAAAGCGAGCTCCTAATATCCTCTACGTTTATTTCACCAGTATTTCTGACGGCGAGTAGCCGGACCTGGATGAGCGACAACAATCGACTGTCAAGTTGTTTGGATGAGCACATTCAGCAAGCGAGAACACCACAGGCCGAGCATCTGGCCCGCTCTGAACAGCCACGTTGTAAACGGCCACAGCACTGGTAAAAAAATAATGTGTAAGACCACTGTAAAACGCAGCTGAAACGCCATCGGTTTACAGATTCCAGAAGAGCGACTTTTATTCCCAGGTGCTCAACAAAAAAAAAGGCTCCAAACGAATGCTAACATTTCCCCAAATATATGAGGTGTGTAAAAAGGCCACCCTTTGCTACGCGTCCGTCATATTGATTTTACAGTGTGGTAAAACATTAGCGTTGCGCTTAGCTTGCTCCCTCTGCCCCAAGGAGGCCAAAAAGTCAGTCACTGCAGGTTTAGTTTAATATTTATGAATGAGCTTCTGTAAACACAAATCAGCTTCCATGGGCATCAGTTATTCTGGGTAAAAACGGCTGTGACAGCATACCAAAGCCGGTTCTCTGATCCGGACAACAAACTGAACACTGAGGGGTCTCGGGGACCGGTTGTGTACTCCGTTGTTGTGCTTCTCCTCATCAGCACCGAGCTCCCTGTGTGCTTCTAATGCGGTTTGTCTCCAGAAATATCTACATCGTTTCACATCTCGCTCTCTTAATGATGACAGTAATGAAAGGTGATGGAGCTGCTGTCACACAATTGCATATACCTTCCTTAAGGAGGCCGAAAACTCTGAGTAGACACACTTTCTTAACTCCAGCACGCACACACACACACACACATACACACACACACACACAGACAAACACGTAGTATGTTGGATTACATAAAAGACATATAAAGCTTCAGGGAGAAATATTGGTACCAAAAGGGTGTTTTAACATCTGGGTGTCGTAATCAATAGCCTATGAGCACAGAAAAGGAAAGGAAAAGAAAAGCACCTTCCATCAACGTTGTCAGCAAAGACATGTCATAGAAATGAAGAAAAAAAACATGCTTGTCTCCCAAAGCATCCTATAACCCTTCACTGCTTCGTCATTGCTCCTCTTCTCCCTCATCTTGCCCCGGGACCGATGACTTTGTTTGCTTTCTTCTTTTTTTTCTGGCTGTTTTTCTCAGTTCATCTGTCTCTTTCGGAAAAAGATAGTATTGAGATTTCCATCATAGCACGTCACACTTTTTCCACTGACTGTGTGTTTAGTTCATCTGTCAATCTGTCTCTTTTTTTGAGGAGGGCAACAGGAAACCATCCCAGCACACACAAGCCCACTGACCTGGCTGTCTTCTGTTCGATAGTCTTGGACGCCTTCAAACAGAGGTTTTTTTTTACAGCGACGGTTGCACAGTATAAGATATTCAAAGTGCCATTTGTCATCACGGCAAAACATTGCCGCCCTGCAATAATCGCTCACATTAATTGAATCAACATCATCATCATAATCATCATCACAATCAGGAGCATTGATTTGGGGAAAGTGACTGCTTGGCCGAGTACACAAGCTACAGAATAACATCCTTAGGAAACGTAAACACGCCAGCTTGACGTAGATTGGGGCGGTTGTACTGAGCGTCCAATGATGAGCTGGAGAAACCCTGCAGGTAACCAGTCGTGTAAGTGGATCAACCCACAGCTGACTGTATTACACAAGTGGTGTTGAACTTTCTCGAGAGCACCCACAGAAAAAATGTAGCGCCACATCGGCATATTCTCTCTCTTTTCACACAAAACACTATTGGTCAAACAATGATTGAGTCTCAGAAACTGCAGTCCAGCTGTCACCTTGGCAATATCTTAATCACAGCTGATAACCTAAAAAGGCTTTACAATCTGTAACACATACCACATCAGCTGTCTTCAGGCTATTAAACCTGGCCTCCATCGCCTCCTCTCAGGACACAAAAAGTGGACTGACTACCCACACACTCAAGAGCCAATTTGTGTACGTCAAACAGGATAAGTCCACACAATTGGAAGGGTTCCTTCTTTATTTGTACACTGCAGAATGTTTACCCTGCTCAGAGCCTAAAAAAAACAACCACGTAGAAATAAACGCATTCGTGGTATTCTGGAAACATGATGGAAATATGCATAGGCCACGACGGACAGCCGTGTGCCTCCATGTCTGTCAATCTGCCAGCCATCCTTCAGGCATGTCTTTCTCTCTGCTTATCTTGTCTTTCTGCATACACGGCTGTCTGTCAGCCTGGAAGAGACGCCGCTATCACACATTATCCTGTGACACAGCAATTTTCCTCTGAACTGCTATTGAAAAACACCCAAGTGGTTGAGAAGAGATGCATGACTGTGACCCTCTCTCAATGACACAGGCTCAAGGAAAAGACGGAAAAAAAAGGAAGGAAGTGACGGACAGAAAGTGACTATATGCCGAATGACATCCCCATTCACTTTGCATCAATTCGTTCTGTTACCTCTCCTTCTGGTACTTATGTCCTGTACTTCCCTCTCCTCTGGATCCTTCTTTCATGTCGTGTATCTTGACTTCCAACCTACTTTACTCCGTCCAACTCTTTCCTGGTACTAATTCTATCATACTGGATGACGCATACAAGCTAATTCAAAATCATCACTATGATTGCAGAAGCATTTAATGGAATATATCAACAGTAACAAAAAAACTGAATTCCTACAAACACACTCAAAAATACCTTTGCATGGTCAAGGATAGGCTACTAGTGTGGATGCTGAAGTTGCATTGAATGAACTAATTGCCCCTTTTTTCTTTTGTTTTCCCCTCCTCTTACGGGATGATTCAAAAGATCAGAGAGAAGGTAGCATCTGTGTGTGTGTGTGTGTGTGTGTGTGTGTGTGTGTGTGTGTGTGTGTGTGTGTGTGTGTGCGTGCGTGTGTGTGTGTGTATGTGTGTGTATCTGAGGGCTTTGAAGCTCCCTGTTGGCAGCCCGCTGCGTCCACACACACCCACCATGTGTGCAAAAATATACAAATCAAGGTATAGATATTATACAAAGTACAAAGCAGCCTTTGCCACGGGCGCCTGCTGCCAAACCTCCAGTACTCCTATCGACGCACACACATTTCTTCATGCATCATTTACACACAAACACGCTTACAGTTGAAGGGTTGTCCACTGTTGAACAGTATTTGCACTTTGACCGGCGGCCGACATCTCCTCTCTAACCCTCATCTTCCTGTCTTCTGCTTTTCTCCCTTTTTTTTGTAAACCTCTGACACACACACACACAGACTCGCACACAAATATTTACACACCGTTATTCTTCTGACACACGCTTGCGCTTGATTTAAGTCTCGGCTTCATTCCTCCATACAAACGTTAGTGCTCTTTTTTTTCCCGCTCTGGTTATATATTCCTGTCTCTTCACATTCTTTGATCAGCATGTCCGTTTCATCTTTCCGTGTGCCACTCTCTCTCTCTCTCTCTCTGAATCTGCCTCTGCCTCTTTGTCTCTCGCCCTCCCTCTCCATTTCAATCGTTTTTGCAGAGCAGCTCTCCATTTACTGGCATCAGCGACGTCTCCGCCGATCCCTCACTCATTTTCTCAATGCAAACATACAAAATCGAGAGCTTAGACCGACATGAGTGCATACATTTTAATCACTAGCTGATAATCTACTGCCGTTTGAACTATTTGAGGCCCGAGTTGGGGTGAAAGAGAAACAGTATAATAGAAAAGACGGTGATATGAGAGGAGACCGTCGAAGACAGACATATAGTGAGCTGGGCGGATGAAGAAGAGAAGAGGGGTGTCGTAAAAAGTGAAAGCAGAAGCGAGGAAGTTAAGAAAGGGAGGGTGATAGAGGTAGAGATGTATAATTTATTCCCTCACCATGTCATTAAATATACATGGGCATTAGAGAGCGAGAGATCATCTTGACTTTAGCACAATGAATCTACTGAGATCGCTCTGATATACCGACAGCAAACACACACACACACACACGCGCCACACACACGCGCGCTGTTGCACAAAAAGACATCGTCAAACTCTCTCGCACACACACACACACACACACACACTTTCTCTTCACACACATTTTCTTGGCAGGGGAATCAACTATTACAGTGTCTGTCGGTCATTACGCCTTATTCCCCCGGTGATGGATGTAACACTATGTGGCGCTGCAAAATGTGTTTTGGAAATGTGTTTGGAATTGCTTTGTGGCACCACTGAATGCTTTTGGAATGAGATCATAACAGGCTGAGAGCCACTGTAATACCATTGTGGTGCAAGTGGCAGGGCGCCGCTTCAATGTAAGTGACTGATTGGTGTGTTCGCGCACGCGCGCGTGTGTGTGTGTGTGTGTGTGTGTGTGCGAGTGTGCTGTTTAAGGTGCGTTCCTTATATTTGACGGCTGCATCTGTGCGTAATGTAGCGGATTGATGTTTCGGCGTGTATTTATGGCCGGGACAAAGAGAGAGTGCCTGCACATGTGTGACTCCTACAATAAAGTGTGTCTTTGCCAGCGTTGTCGACTGCAATTCTGCACTAAGTATGAGTGTAATATGGTTTGTCACCTGCATTAAGCTGGCTGCTGGAAACCCTGCATCTCAGAAAGATGTGACTTTTTTTCCCAGTGAGCAGAGATTTAAAGCTATGATTGGAGTTTCAGCTGCTACACACATTATTATCAAACCAGATTAAAGCCAGGTGAGGACATTTTGGAAATTGCAGCCTATTCAGCATGTTATAATTTAAGTGGTCCCCATAAGACGTGGCGGTGAGGTGGGCAGAGCAGACACCAGCAACTTCTCCTGCAGGATATTTCGCTGCTGAATCAGGTCTCCACCAAAGGGATGTGCACAAGCGTCTGTAATTGCAGGACAGCAAATTGACCTGAAATGACCTAAGATTAGCCAAAGTCTCCCGTCAGGGACTCGGTTTTCTAAAGCCTGGAAAAAGCCAGAAAAAAGGGGCCAAGACGAGGTGCACCGCGGCAGAGAAATCCAAATTTGAAATATGCTCGGTGATCTGGGAGTGAGTGGATTTTACAGATTCATAGCCCTGTCAAGCATGCAGACTGATCTGAGCCGATGACATCAAACATCTTTGCTGCTTACACCTCGACATTTGCAGAGGTCCTGAGCAATTTTGTCGCAGACAAACATCAGTTATTCACGGAGAGAGAACTAATGTTCTTTTAGTTGGTGTCCAGTGACGTCGCAGGACAATGCCATATTTTGTTAAGTCTGCGGTTGCATGTCTGAACTTTTAAGTGCACTGCACTCAAGAATATATACACACAATGTTCTACACCCACACACACACACTCTGTCAGGAAAGTGTTAAAGCTGCAGTCATCCCCGGCTGAACCCTCGGCTATCCAGGATTAATCAATGGATCTCAGCCTCATCGATCCAGGACATGGACCCCAGCCATGCATAGATTAGGCAGGCGTGATCCTTTCCCATCTCGTCCAAACTCACTGGATTTGTAACTTTACACGAAGATAAGTTACACAAACACACACACACTCACACACAACATGGCTCAGCTCAAACTTAACAGAAGCAAATCCCTTAGAAAACTGCAATCTTGCGTATTAGGGAGCATTTAATTTGACACCATTTAAAACTGTAAACACATGATTGAAAACCTCCTTTCCCCCTCCTGCAGTGTCTCTCGAAGTTTTCTTCAGGCTGAAGAAAGATTACGTGGGCTCCAGTGGAACAACTGTCACCTTGATGGACGTCAGCTCACAGCGTTTGTCGTCACACACTGACTAAAGTTACAAGAAGTGATTTTAAGCAAAGCACAAATAATGAATGACTACTGATGGCAAATAGAGGCAACGTTATATAACTATATCAGGTACCCGGATATCCCACATGGTTGTTGCTCCGGCTGTACATTAGAAATCCTTGGTCAGCTAATACGATACCAACTAATATAATACATGATGCTGTATACTAATTGATTAAATAATTGCAAAGGCACCACTTTAAATGTCTTCTTTTCATTAGAGATGTGCTCATGGGTTTCTTGGGAATAAGTAATTCAGCATGAAAAAGCATAAAGAAATTGACTGGGAGACCAATTAGGCTACTAATCATTGACGGCAGCCCTAACGCTCGCAAAAGACATAAGTCTTACCAACATTCACTTATTTAATTGCGTAAACATGTTTTTTTTTTCTTTATGGCCGTTCTTGGCCAGATGCATGGTTAATTACTATTATTCTTTCTTACTTTCGAAGGAGATATTTCTCATTAGACTGTGAAAATACCGAAATAAAAAATTCACCTGCAATGAATATTGAATTATGCATGTTTAATTAAAATTGCCATTGACTATTTCATTACAGAGAGGGGAAAATCCAGACTAGAAAAAAGCACTTTGTTAAGAACAGGGGGGAAAGATCAGCATCTCTAATGTTAGCACACATTCTGAATTCATCACAGTGACCAGATGATACTTCCACACATCGAATATTTGACTTCAAAATGGGTTCCCTGCATTTCACGTGTCACATGTAATGTGTGTGACAGATAGCTGGCTGCTGGTCTTGTGTGCTTCAACATCTATTTAACTGTTGTGTTATCCCTTGTACACAGACGATGACACAAACACACACCAATGTACATGGGTTACACACACACACACGTGACATATGGAAGGAGATGCCCTTGGGTGAGCATGATTTCAGCTGGACTACCGCCTTTGACATGTCAGAGAGAGAGACAAATATGTATGTTTGTGTATCTCCCTAAAGATAACGTCTTCCAGCAAAAGACCACAAATGTTCTCTTGGAGGGAAAGGAAATATGTGTGTTCATGGATTTGTGCCACCTGGGCCTGTCCCATCATGCAATACACTGCACCTTATTAAAGAAATAAAAGCTACTGAGCATGTGAGGATGGATCTGCATGTGTTGGTCCTCAATCTAAAAGCAAATATAATCTACGTATTTACAACTGTGAGTATCAACGGTGCCCGTTATGTTTCTCACGATACGCAGTGTTTGTCATTAGCACCTCCTTATGTAGTAACTGATAAATAAAAGTAGATGCCTGACATTGACCTTTGACGCTTTGTGCCAAGAGACGTTGCTGCACGTAGTTCATCTTTGCAGAATGATTAAATTGGAAGTGATTACTTTCATGCTGAATGATTTATGATCGGTAAGCCCCGTCTCGGGTTGGATAATGTACAGCAAGCAGGTCGTTATCGCATTTTTAGCGCCTTCGTGATGATCGAGACAATGTTCAATTGTCATAGCGGTGGCTTCATTGCACCGCACTTACCCCTGCGGGCAGCATGTGTTTAGGCACCATTTAGGAACTGGGGCGGTGTGCCATACTATTTCGTCATCCTTCCACACGAAAAGTGCTTAAACGCAGCATTGCTTTTCAGGACAACAGTGTGAGAAACCCTTTCTGAACATAATAACCCCGAATAAGAGGGTTTTACCCCCACGTTATCAGACCATTGAGAGAAGAAGAATTGCGTTACGAAGGATGTTAGCCCTGTAAGTAATCCAAATGATGCAATAATTATTGGAATTTAATATTTGTGTTGAAGTGTATGTCAGGCCGTTTAGATGTTAGCAAAATGGCACCTGTGGATTCATCAGATGAAAGTAGTGTTTGCTTACCAATGACAATTAAGATGATGAATTCAAAATAGCATAATAAACCCACTGCACCTATGTACATACACATAGTGTGTGAGGCGTATAAACACACACAAGCACACCAAATACTTTACACCCAAATTCACACACACAAGGGGTCTTGATGTTCATGCTTAGGTGTACTTAATGTTCTCTCGTGGTCTCCGTCATGGTGTGTGTGCGTGTGCGTGTGTGTGTGTGTGTGTGTGTGTGTGTGTGTGTGTGTGTGTGTGTGCGTGTTCGTGTGCATACATTTTGAGGTGAAACATACAAAATAAAAAAGCAGCCAAATGCATTTTAGATGCGTGTTCATTATTGAGTCACACATGGTACACATGTATCTCACAATGATGAGTCACGTTTTACACACACACACACACGCACACACACACACACACACACACACACACACACACACACACACACACACACACACACACAGATTGTTTCTCTGCATCTGCAGTGTGGACAGGAATGTGCATATGTTCTGTTTTTTGTGCATGAATGATGGATGCTCACACAGTCGCCGCGTGTGTGCATACAGGTGCATTCCCTCCCAACCACCAGCACCCATCAGACTGGTGTCCACCCAGTTTAATGGAGCTCGGCAGCTTGGCTCCGCTGGGCACTGAGAAACTTTCTGATGTCTCCTCCAGTGCACCTGCCTCGACACATGAATATTTATGAGAATGCATCGAGAAACCGAAGATGCTAATTATAATATTGCGTCGACTCAGCAAACCTGGTTTGCATTCCCACCTGCCATCCTCATCTTGGAAATCTTCTGCCCCGCCAGCTCGGAATCAGGAAGCATCATCCTGCTGCTTACCATCAATATTCATGCACAATACCAAGGAAACAATTTATTGTCATAGTGTGCAGATTATTATATGGTCTCCCTATACGACCGTGTGTCTCCACCGGGCATCTGTTTGGAAATGTATCTTCTTGCCATTTTAGATCTAGCAATATAGGAATATAATAGTATGATCCCAGTGCTTCAACTTCTTTTTTTACTTTTTAACTGGTCACTGGGGTTGGGCTTTATTCCAATGATAGAAAGAGACAAGTTGTTTAATCCTAAAAACAAACAAATCCTGCATTCAAATCAAACCTTTCCCTGATTTTTTAACATATTTGTGCCGTTCGACCGCGTTCAATTAAACCAAATGGTATCCACTTGGCACTAAACAGTTGATGCCAAGTGTCAACTGGAGAAAGAAACATGAAAAAGATCAACAGGTTTAGAAATGAAGTATTACATGAGGATGCACATTTGGCTATGTTTCTTCAGAAGGGTAAACGACAATACGCACTTTCTGATGTGTTTTAAGTGCAAAATACTCAAATTGTCATGAATTTGCATTCATGTTCAGATCTTAGATGCAAAGAAAAAAGATACTCAAACTTTGTACTTGAGGAAAGACAACGAAATATGTTGAGAATATTGTACACAGCCAAGGAAACCTCGTAAAAACAGAATGGCTCCAGCCTCGTGTCCTTTCTACAGGGTGAAACAGACTGCCACGTACAGCAGATGGTAAGAATACCAAAGGGAGACAACAACAACTACAAGGTGACATAAAGGCCAAGACAAAGTTTCCACTTCTTCAGTCTGTTTCTTCTTCAGCAATGGAGACGAGGTACTGGATGTGTGCTGCTGTTTCCACATACACACCTGCCGATAATCGACACTTTGGACACTCGTTCGCCCACACAAAGACCACATGCATCGCCACACAAACGCACACACAGGACGTGCATATGCGCGCAGTCAAATGCTCTGCATCACGCACAAGCTGATTAGCATGCCGGTTATTTTTAGCAAAATAACAGGGCTTGTCGTGTTTTTGCTCTTTTCCCCAAAGAAGTGAATATTTTGTTGAAGCAAAAGTCCTTCACAAAGGAAGGAGGAACAGAGGCCTGCGGGAATGCTGAGTGAAGTACATCTGAGAGACAGATGGTGAGAATGCAAAAATGAGAGAGGAGGAAGAGAGAAGAATCAAATAGGAATGGATGCCCAAAGTTGTTTACAAATCCTTGATGTGAAAAAGAAAACATATGAAATGTGAATTTTGAAAGTGCATCTAAGAGGGGCTGAGATTTAAAAGGTGTCAGAATCTAACTTACTTACCAACATGAGGCAATGTAGGCTTTTGGTTGAAGTGACGCAGCAACAGAAAAATAAGATGCACTATTTTTTACATTACAAATTTAGGGCGAACTAAAAGTGGCGAGCAAAGTGCTCGGTATGAAAAATAAAAGGGAAAAGGGAACGGAAAGGGGAGAAGGAGGAACAGAAAGAAAACAAAGGTAGCCTGAAGAAAAGGAGAAAGAAGTCCACTCGTAGAAAAAAAAAAACAAGTCCAGAAAAAAAGAAACGTTGAGAAATGAGTTAAATATAGAGCGAGGTCTGCAGAAGCTAAAATATGTTAGTCATGAAAAACATACGGGACTTATTGAACTGTCGTTTAAAGCCACACTCACACTTTCGGTATCATCTGTGAGCGTTTACAAACATCACTGTCTCACCCTCCACACTCCTAATGATGATGCTGTCACATTACCAAAGATAACCCTGTAATTCAGCAGGTGTTGTTGCTGTTAATGAGGAAGCGAGAGGTGTGACTGTTTTAGTAGTTGTCTCTGCACAAGAGCAGACTTCTTAAAAATGGAGTTATCTACCTCTCTTGGCAGCTTTGTTACAGCTCGGCTATAAATGTCGCCTGCTGTTGTGTACACGTGGAAGTGAGGCGATGTTCACAGACCGGCCTAAAACAGACGTGTGTGTGTGTGTGTGTGTGTGTGTGTGTGTATACACATGCATGTCTACTTGTTTTACCCCCGACACTTAAGCAGGGTAGACACAAGAGGTCAATTATTTCATAAGGCAGGCGCCAGATTTGCCAGAGCAGAATTATTTGTTTTTGGAAAGTTAGCTTTTTTTGTTGCTCAATATTTGTTGCTGGAAAGGTGGTTTAGTTTGGCTCTGTCAACAACAAAACTGCCGCCTCATTTGATATTTATGCCAACATATAAAGGTACCAGGCTTTTAAGATAGGAGAGCTGATTTGGCATCAACAGTTCTCAATTTGCTGCCAAATTAGATCAAATCCAAAGAGGAGAAGTGATAATATGAGGACGACGTTGCTATATATTTTGTTAAAGCCAAAATAAAGAAGTGCAGAGTGGATTATCGCTCTACATGTGCCTGTCAACCAAGAACTTTGCTTGGCTAATATAAGACTTTATCACTGCCAAGACCATTGTTTCCTAGAAAATCCTCATACTCCCGTTGTAGAACTGCTGCGTTTGTTTGTTTTATGATAATAGCATCTAATAAATGATGACCGCTTGCTACTGTTTGGTAGTCATATCTTTGAACAATAGCAAGAAGAAAGAGAAACAGAAAAGATCTGTGAAAACCTCAATAAAACACACGCGCACACACACACACACACACACACACACACACACACACACACACACACACACACACACACACACACATATACACAGCGCAAACATAAGATCCATGGCACCGTAGTAGCACATACTGTAAAACATTAAGATGTGAGATTTGTGAACCAAGATGTGTTTATGGTGAAAAGAAGATAGTCATATATGTAAGGCTTTATTATTTGTGTTATATGAACACTGTACATTTACCCAAAAAACTACATTAATATAAAACTGGATCTCAAAATAAAAATGTACACCATTTTCATATACCATGAAAAATGATATCCATATGGGCCACAGCTCGATGTCAGTTAACAACAGATTGGAATTGACCAAGTTCAATAAATGATCACAATAAGGTTACACAGAGGGGACAAACTAACAAATATGTCAAGACAGCAGTCTCACCGCATTTATTAAATCCGCCATTTTAGCAGTTTAACTATCACATGAAACTACTGCTAAGCTGGCCGGGCTGAAGCTACAAGCTGAAAAAGTCGATAATGCAGATCGCCTCACCGTCAGCAGGCCACTCCAAAAAAAAAAAAAAAAAAAAAACACAGAAAGAGAAAATATTAAATTCCATCAAAACCCCCTGAACCCGACAGCCTTTTCCCAAAGCGTGGTGGTTCAAGAGGAATATGCGGAAAGAGAGCTGACACAGCGACACGGTGCTTGCTGTCACAAGAAACAGACTCTTTAAGAGTCACATACACAAACCAGCACACATGTTTCAAAGCAAAGGCATGCTCTAACCCTGCAAACATGCAGTGCGATGCCCCTCGGGACTGCGGGCCAATCAGAGGTCGCAGTGTCATCAGAGCTGAGTGTCAAAAAAGTGAGAAAAGAAAAACTGCATCCAGCAGAAAATACAAGTGGGAATCAAAGAGACACGAGGAAAGAGAGACATGACCATGATATATATATATATATATATATATATATATATATATATATATATATATATAAATATATATATATATATATATATATGAGAGATGACTTGCTCAGCACATCAACAAGGCTCCTGATAATGTGCTTATGTCCATGGTGCATTTTGAACGCAAAATGAAAATAGAGCAGTGCAGTAATACGAGGCAAACACCTCCAGATGTAGTGAAGTGAACTAAGATGCAAGGTGGGGTGGACTGGTTTCTGCCCTGTTTCTTCAGGCACACTGAGGCATGACGCTGCAAGATGTAAAAATCCCTTTTGGAATTTCAATGACTGAAACTTTTCTGAAAGTGTCTCTTTCACACAAATCCTCTTACCCGATCTCTGCTAACAAACTTCCAATAAAACCACTTCTGCTTTTCTCTCTTTCTCTCACAAGAATGCTCTAAATCCTTCTTCTCATCCATCCATCCATCCATCCTGTCTTCCCTCTTATTCTTATAGCTCTCACAAGCTTTCCGCCCATCCACCCTGTCTCTCTCCGTCCCTCTCCCACCCGGCCGCCCCTCCCTCCTCCTTTTTTTTTGTTGCCTCTCGTTGCCCCGCCGCTACCGCTTCTGAACCTCCCTCAACTCCTCTCAGCCTCTTTCCTCCCTGTCAGGGGCCATTAGTTCGGCTTGGCTGGTGATTCCCGGAGCAAAAAACCCTCTAACCCCACTCTGCTCCAGGGAGGATGCTGGAACACCTTTTAAAAAGCAAAACATCCTCGGCTGGCCTTCAACACACACTGGTGCGTCACACAGAGCTTCTCCGTCTCAGCTCGAGCACTGCTGCTGGCTGTCCACGGACGTTTATCGAACTCTGCCTCCTTCCTTCAAGCAGAAGCCAGCGTGGGACTTTGAATGGAAGTTCCACTGTTTATTCATTTCCAGTAACTAGACAAAAAGATTCACAGTCTAAAATCTGCTCGCAGCGTAGTTATTAGACAATAAAACACATCATTATGCGGCGCTAGTCTCCATTTCCAGGCAAGTAATGGTGCCTTAAGCCATTATGAGAAGTCCATAAGGGTTCTGCGGGGCAGTCCACGACCATTTGTTTGTTTTCTCATCTCCCACAATCAATACTACCACAACTGACCAAAATATGGATTTCAGGAAAAAAATTACAACTGCATAACAAGTCCAGTGTTCCCCAGAGCCGTCAACATCATCAAAATTAGCATTATCATCAGTATGACCCATCATGAACTTGCAGAGGCAAATGCACATCAAAACAGGAAAAGATATGTTGCTAATAGACAAATATGGCCGTACATTGTGTATGCGTTTGTGTATCTGTGTGCTTATGGTCATTAGTGTGCAGAAATAGTGCTGGGGGGTTGTGATGGGTGGTGGTGAAAACTCTACCGGCAGCATAATGACATGACCTATTGATCCCGAGAGGATTGTAGGTTGTTACTGACCTCTGGAGACACAGCTGGGGGAGTCTGTAGCGTGTGTGTGTGTGTGTGTGTGTGTTTGTGTGTGTGTATATGTCTGTGCTTGTGACAGTTTGTGAGTCACGGACTGCATATGTAAGCGCAGAAGAGTAGGCGATGAGTGATGGAGGGAGCCGATTATTTTAAAATGTCCTATTTTTTGCTGGTCACATTTACACACGTTTAAAGTCGCCACAGACACACACACACACAACATGTCGTTGGTGCGGGAGTTCTTCAGTTTGGGAGACGACATGAAGCTCGCAATTTGTCAGAAGCCGCAGAGGAACAATTAACTCAGTCAAACACTTTTTTTGTAATTCATTCCCAAACTTGCCGCTCAGAGTGATCGCACCGACCGGCTCATCTGCTGACAACGCAGGTGACGATCACAGGCCGGCTAATAACAGCTGACATCATGATGCGTTCAAGGTCAGTTTAGTAAACATATTGTTGATCTAAGCAGTTTATGAAACTTTTTGTAATGGAAGAGGAGGAAGAGGAGGAGGAGGGGGAGGAAGAGAAAGAGGAGGAGGAGGATGTCTCAGTGCAAACGGCTGGCGGAGTCTGATCAATAAGTGTGTTGTCTCAGCTAATTGAAGCCGACGCTCATAATTGGGAGAGCCAACGGTAACACGCCTACTGATACTGTTATTGATGAAAAGGTCAACAGCAAAACGTTGTATAGTCACTTTGATTGGAGACGGGTAACAACGTGATACAGCAGTCATTTTGTTTGATGAGGTCATTCCGGGGAAAGGTCATTATTCCTTATTGATTTCCGTTATTATGGTAAATCTATATCAGATACAAATTAGAAGATGTAGACAAAGACATCCAGGTGACTTACAGGATAATGCAGGAAGAGGCCACGGCTGAAAACGTTTGGATATGGATGACATTCATAGAAAATGAGTATACTTATGTATTTGGATACTGTTACCGGTTGCTAAAGGGATGAGGCTGTAGATGGTGTCAGGACGGAGAGGAGGAACAGTGAGTAAAGATGTATTCAGGCGAGGACAGACAGAAAAGGGTAGATAAAAGAGATGCATATGGCGGTGAAGAGATGGAGGGAGGGATGAAGGCGCAGAGACAGAAGATAAACAGATGCGTCTGTGGAGAGTTAGGCAAAGCCGGCGGCCAGCACAGTGTTATGATAGAGTACAAAATAACACCTCCTGTCCCCTGCATTGCCTCTGTGTGTGTGTGTGTGTGTGTCTCTTTCATCATCCATCTTTTTTTTTTTGTGTCTCTTCCCCTTCTCCTCTCCTCTCCTCTCTCTGACTCCGCCCCTCCTTTCTCTCCCTCTGGTAACGCTTACATCTTATTACATCTTATACTGTAATGGCCTTTTTTATTGCCTCAACCTTAACAGGCAAACTGCAGCAGTGCATTATTGATCAAAATAGAAAAGTTCATGTCGAGAGCTATTAAGGGGAAGAGCTAAAAATGATGACGAACAGAAATGAAATGAGTCTGGGAAGGTTTTCTGTGTGACGTTTAGAGCTGCATACGACTAGAGCCCTGAATAATCCGTGCTGCTTTAAGGTCTTACACATCTCGAGGATATCACCTTACCCACTTACAGTTTGATCTTGGCATGCAAGGTGTAATCCCCAAACTGAAGGAAAGAATTCTGCCGTTGGCACAACATGTTATTACTGCTTGGTGATGTGTGCACTGACGGGCCCGTCTCATTGTAACCTCGGAGGGCCGCTATCTTTGGATTACTCAGCCGTATTCTAGTGTTTTATCTTGAATCTTAATCTGTGGGGAGGTAAGTGCATAAAAATGTGGCGTAAGCTGTAAGTTTCACAGAAAACATCTCGCTAACAGTGGAAACACAATGTAGGCCAACAAAGTAAGACAATAAAGTCGAGGCTTAAAATAGGTACGAGACATGTTCTTTCAGATCTGAGACTATTACTGATTACGTAACAAATGCCTCTTCTCTATGTGTGCTACTGTTAAGCAATGTTGTGCCATTTTACTATTACATTTTTTTTTTTTTTTTAATGTTTTTATTTCGATAGACATATAGCAGCAAAAATGCATTTTAACTGAAACATCCATTGTTTTCTATCCTTTTTTTTTACACATACAAACATACAACATAACCCTCCCACCCACTCCACTATTGCATATTTTTAAGGGTCGGTTTTGAAAATGTGTAAAAAAAGAAATGCCAGAAACATTTTTCAACAAAGGTGACATCATTGAATGTCAGATTTGGCCTGACCACTCGTCTGAACGACAAACAAATGTAACGTACATCAAGTAAAATGTTTGCTATCAACTGTGGAATAGTCTAATCTGCCTGTCTGGTTTTGTGACAGAAAACCGCTTGAACTTTCTACTTTCATTGTGCAGAACATCCTTTTACTCCAAGTGCATTATGTGATAGTGAGGGTTGCATTAAGTGCTTACAAAGCATTTTTCCATCTGTTACCCTGGAGAAATCCATTGTCAAGATGTTCCTTCTCTATTTAGCTTTGAACCATCTCTGTTACCTCACATCTTTCCACCCTCATTACCTTCCCCTCCTCTTTGCATCCCTCACTTTCAATATGCTTTCCTCCTTTTCTTGAAACAGATCCGCAATCCTCTTGACCTCTTTCTTGGTCTTTATTCAACCTGTTTTCCTTCTATTGATATGTCTCTCTCTCTCTCTCTCTCTCTCTCTCTCTCTCTCTCTCTCTCTCTCTCTCTCTCTCTCTCTCTCTCTCAATATCTCTCCTAGCGGCATCTCTCTCCTCCACCAGCGCTTCTATCCTCCCATCACTCATCTCCCCGAGAGCACAGCCACTGATGCCCGCCGCCACGCTGAGGAAAAAAAACACATTTTCTGTCATATTGCCATGTCAGTGAAATTTAGGAGTGTGTGCGTGTGCGTGTGCGTGTGTGTGTGTGTGTGTGTGTGTGTGTGTGTGTGTGTGTGCGTCTCCGCTTCAAGGGTACTTTCATCATCAAATTCCATTTCCTTTGTAGACAAACACTTCTGCCGGCAGGCTGGCAGACAAGAGGGAATGAGAGAGCGAATGAGTGTGTATGTGTTTATGTGTGTGTTTGTGTGTGTGTGTGTGTGTGTGTGTGTGTGTGTGTGTGTGTGTGTGTGTGTGTGTGTGTGTGTGTGTGTGTTGGCTACTCACGACAGGCATTAGGATGCATTGGCTCTTATTTTTATTTGTTTGTTTTTGCTCTCCAACAGCTGAAGAGAACGGTATTGAAGACAATATACGTATTGGATTTTTCTTTTATTTAAAATTGCTGTGAAGTGGTTTTACATGAGTGGGGCACACTGCATGGACACACGCACACACACACGCACACACACACACACACACACACACACACACACACACACACACACAAACACACCTACACAGGCTCAAAGGATAGTACACTTATTGGAAAGACAATTACAGTACAATGTGAAAGTATAGTGGATAAATTCTCGCAATCACAGACACATACTATGACTACACAACCACCGCACTGCAGTATGACAAAACCACAGTGCTCCCCCAAAACCAAACACACCCACACACATATAGAACACATTTATCCCTCCAGTACAGGACGGAAATCTCCTCTTCACAAGCGGCATCCGGCACCACTGAGTGTGTTTGTCCTCGCTGCACGCCCTTTCGCTTTTGCAGTTTTGTGTGCGTGTGTGTGTGTGTGTGTGTGTGTGTGTGTGTGAGTGTGTGTTTGTCCTGAAAGGGACAACCCTGTGGTGAATGACCAATAACTGACTGGTCACTGAGCTGGCAAAAGTTGGATGTCCCCTTGGCCCACTGCCCTCTTTGTGTGACACAGGATGCTCAGAGCTGATACAGGGGAACACCACACAGAGAAGACAGTTGGCACTCAGCGATGCTCGGACAGACGTAGGAAATATAAATCTGCTCCGAAAATGTCACGAAGCAGACTAATTCAATGATAGAAAAAAAAAGACTTATTAGGCAGTGAAGCGAGGGATGAGTCGAAAGGTATCCGCAAGCTTCATGTAGCGAAACGAGTGAAACGAGGGAAGACTTTGCCATGAATACAAATGCACGATCATCCACGAGCAGAGGAGGTGCTTTCTCAATATCTACAGCTGGATCATGCAGAGGAGCCCTGCAGAGCTCTGTACAACAGAGAATCACCAGTGATAATCTTAATCACCTGGTGGAGAGAGGAGCCCGGGCGATGGAGGGGGAGGGGCGGGGGGGGGCTCCCTGAAGACAAGCGGCACAAAATTAATGAGATTGTGAATGAGAGAAGGTGCAATGCGAAGTCAGAGCTGAGGTGCTGCAAGGGTGAATGAGATGAGGAGAGATATGGGAGGACAGGACAGGGAGCCTGGACCAGCTGGTGTATTGTTTCCATCTCAATGAGTAACGTTAGTCATTTGTTATTGCTTCAAATTATGGCTCCCGGATGTCATTAGCTTTGGACCATTTTAGAATGCCATAAAGGTCAACTTAAGGTGTCACCACTCCCGCTATACTGCTCCACAAACATAGATTTTAATATACAAAAACATTTTTGCCAATATGTAAACATTGGAAGAAAAAAAGGAGCGGGAAATAAATGTAATAGCACACGTTGGCACTGAAAAGACGAACATATTCTTGTGGGCAAAATCATGTGAAGTGAGAAAACAAAATGATTTTATTTCACTAGTCCACCGAGAGATCATACACGAATGCTGCTGGCAACGCGAGCCCAACACTGAGTTGTTACACAGTTGCCAGTGCTGGGTCTGAAAGCCAATAACAAACCTTCCTAATTGTATATTCAATAAAATACAATCATAAAAAACAGCCCCCCAAAAAAACAAATAAAGTTGTTCACAGGGATAACAAATGGGAGGGGATTGCAAAAGATTGGCACTGACATGTTGGCATCGGAGAGCCAGCAAACAGTTGGCAGCCGTGTGCCTGTATAAACTCATCTAAATGCATATTGGGTAAAGCTAAAATAATATACAGTCAGAAACATGAACACGTTTCATAGCGAGGAATACGCAGGCAAGAATAACGAGGACTGGCACTGAAACGTTGGCCAACATCCGGGAGTGGTTAGTCTACAAGCATTCAGGCTCTTGTAATAGATTTTTTCTTTTCAGGAAGAAAACTAATAAAATGTGAAATAAATGATCCCACGCATCTAGGGATGAATTTAAAAAAAAAAATTGCAGGCACGAGGGTGGGAAACAGTTCACCATGATGTCTGTGGGCGTCTAATAAAAGTCTTTAATTAAAATAAATAAAGAGAGGGAACGCTGGAGTGGTTAGACACTGAAATAAATGGCAAGTGTCCCTCAAATTGAGCTGCTATCGCATCAGCAGCCAGTTTACTATGTTGGATTTGATCAAGCTCAACATAGGAAGAAAATAAAGTTATAATGGCCTTCCATTGTGGAGGGTTAATATATACAAAGGGCATGAAAGGAGTACGGTTGGAAAGTTGCCGGGGGAGAGATACGTGGGTGCATGTTACTTTTCTCAACTGAATACAATAGTTAGATTAGTTCACAAGTGAAATAACGTTGTATTAAAACCACAGATCTTCATAGAATGGATCAAATAGTCAGTACATTACCCAAAGGCTGCGTTTACTGCACTGCAAGATTTCATTTTAAAATCATGATTCGACACAGAGAGATGGATGTGGGAACACGTGCTGAAAGGGCAACACTGATTTGGCACTGAAATGGTGGTGGGTCAGTTTGTGAGCATCGGATGTCTTGAAACTGCATTCATATTTGATGGCGGGTATTGAAATATGAATGTGAGAAAGTGAGGAAGTGAAAGGACGACGTTCTCAAAAGCTGGAATGGGAAGAAGAAAAAGCAAAGAAGTGCTTCACCTTTATTTTAACCTGACAGTTTGAGCAAGAAGCCTGCCGAAGTTCGGGAAATGGAGGTCTTCCCCTGTTTGCTGCTAAGGGCATGGCAGTGCTTTGCTCAATAGCACTGAAACAGCATCTGTTCACTGGGAACACAATTCTCACGAGGGAAAGGTTGGAAAGTCGACAATTGGCAATGATGTTAGGATACAAACATTAAAAGTACCTGGCGCTTCTGCCTGGGTCACAAAACCCTGTACCACCTGGTTCTTAACCTGCAGTGGAGTTGATTCATCTCGGAGCAATTTACAAACCTACATTTCACATTTAAACTGCGTTTCAAACACGGTGATGGGAAAAGCTCAGGAACATTTCAGAGGGGGAATAGATCAGAGAGAACATTCAAGTTGGCTCAACAGACCAGAATGCAACAGCAAGACATGCTGTGTTTTGGCTAAACAGGACAAAGAGGCTTTGACTCGCTCCAACTTTGAGGTTTTTATGATTCCCTCAAAACAGGGAATTATTCTGGGAACTGGAGAATACATTGATGGCAAAATTGCATTAAATTAGCCGTGAATTATTAGCTGTTATCACAATTTCTTACCCGCCAGGGCCTGAATAGCCGAGCAAAAACACACACAACCTTTTTGTATTAAGTATACAAGCATACACTCAGCACACACAGACCCAGGTGCTGCCGTTTACTGTGCTCTCAGTTTGAGTTTGCGTCATTAAACTGACTAAAGTGAGCGCACACCTTTGAAGATACAGAGGAAAGGAAACTCCCGCTGCTTGCTCTCATCCGGAGACACAGTTCCGCGTGTCCTCAAAACATCTTCTCATTCCATCCTTTGCTCTCAATTGATGTTTTCTGCATGAATCTTTCCCTGCACCCTCTCAAATATTGATTATCACTGAAAGTAGCAGACTGACAGCTTTTTGACAAGAGTGAATACATATTAAAAACAGTTACCATCTGCCCTTGCTAGCATCCACGTCCCGTATGAGAATATTAGCTTCCTCTCAAGAGAAGCTCCGCTGAAACCCTCCATGGTCAGTGCATCATGGGTAAAAAGGTCCGATGTGACACACTAATAATGTACATAATGGATTCCACCTAATCTCACACTGTCTCCGTGTACAGACACACAAATGTGTCTGAAAACGTGGTTCTAGAACCATTGTTTTATGCTTGACTTTCTCTCTCTCTCTCTCACACACACACACACACACACAAACACACACGGTGAACATTGATTAAAGCTCATTTAGGAGGCAGAGATCATGTATCGCAACCCCCAGCACAGAGGAAAGAAACAAACAGAAGAAAGTAATCAAGGCCTCGGAGAACAAGATGTGTACACTTCAGTATGCAGGTCATACGTGCGTATGTGCGTGTGAATGTGTGTGTGTGTGTGTGTGTGTGTGTGTGTGTGTGTGTGTGTGTGTGTGTGTGTGTGTGTGTGTGTGTGTGTGCAGGTGCTTGTATGTAACCAAGAGAAAAAGAGGCCTCAGCATAGATTAAAGTTGAGGACCACATCCTGCATACTAATCCTGGAGACCTATATGCACACACACACACACACACACACACACACACACACACAATGACACACCTACACACACACACGTGCAACATCCTGCATACTAAAGCAGGGTCCCCTGAGCTCTGTGACTGAGATAACCGGGGTCAATGTCTCCCTGTGAAGATATGGATCATGTGGGTGTAAGAATAGAAACATATGGATTGCTATGATAGCAACGGGTGTACAGGATGTGTGTTGTTTGCGAGCAAAGCCAAAGCTCTGGCATTTGGACTCTCGTATACTTGATAGATTTAATTAGCTTATTCGAACAGAGAATTTAAAATCTCAAACTGAAAACATCTTGAAGCAACAATTCTGCTACTGAATATGCAAAAGCAAGCTGTTTCCCACGGACACAGACGCATACACACGCATACACATGCATACACACGCATATACACACACACACCATGCAGTCCGTCTCCCACAGCTGACCCTCAGTGTCTGTTTCCGTCTCCCAGGGAGAATAACTGAGAGAAAGAAGAAAATGTTCTTCTTTTTATTGAGAAAACAATCTGTCCTAATCTGCAGAGAGATGCTTCTCATCAGCCCCTCTATTCATTCATTCCCATCCCTTGTTCCCATCAGCAGAGCGTACCACCCACCACCCACCACTCACTTGCACACAAACACACCCACACACACACACGCGCACACACACACACACACACACTTGTGGATACTTAGACAGAGATACTCTTTTATCTGTCTCTCCACACCCCTGGGGGTAGGTAGATGTGAATGCTCCCCCTGTGTCACCAAACAGGAAAGAGGAAGTTCCCTCCAGCAGCTTTTATATCATGTCTTCAGTCGCGAGAAGAAAAAAAACGGCACCGTGGAAAATCTGTACCAGTTGGCTTCTCCAAAGAACACAGCTAATGCTAACAAGCCATTTTAGAGACACAGAAAAAAAAAAAAAGATGCCTCTTCCAAGTAAATGTGGCAGAAACTTCCAAATGGAACAAAGGCCTACTTCTGGTGGGTTCCCACAAGAGAAGACATGCGTCCCACTGGGACTCCGCCAGGACAACAGGCACTATTTGACTTCCACTGGGGATTAAAAACATAAAAATAGGATGGATCGTCTCCTCGTCTTAATGCTATAGTGTTTTAGTGTCACGCTGCAATGAGGGCAGCAGGGTGGCCTTGAGCAACTTACTAACAACTTCAACTCTCTTGTTCTGTTTTTCCCTTTACTATCTGAGAGCAAGTCTACTAATGGACTAAAGATCAGGGTTTTTCTTATTAACTTTATCTGTCAGGGGGAGGTTTTGCGTCACATTAATACAATACCATGAATGCACACCATTATCTGCTATGATTGCCGACCACGTACGGGTTAAACAGCAGGAGTATGCCGTGAAGCAGTCGCAAATACATATGACACGCTGTCAGATTTCCTTCCCTATATTTTCACCAGATGGCATCAAGCTGTTGCTCATTACTGGTTTTAATTGAAAAAAAGTTCATTCACAAGTTGAATTGAGAAACTCTTCCTATTTCGGGCGTTGAATGAGTCACAGATAACGTGAACGTCCAGACTCTGCGTTCAGCAGGCTACCAAGTGATGGAATTATAATGATTATTTTCAAGCATCCTTGCACACACCTCTGCCCGTTATCTGCAGAATGTTACGATATGGAGACAAACACCAAGATTCACCTGTCTTTCCGACTCGAGCCGAAATCAATTCGTAAGAATAGGGACACACACACACACGCACACACACACACACAAATGCACACCGGGCTCGCAACCGTCTCACCGTCAATGTCCAAAATCTCAGAAATCTGTCTCCCCTCCACACACGGGCGCAGCGTCACCATCTCCCTGTGGCCAGTCGCTATAGATTTCCAAGCACTTCCTATCTCAGATAACCAGACAATCAATGAGCTGTGTTCAATTAGCCCCAACACCCGGTAGCTCAGCTCCACGATGGGTAAGTGTGTGTGTGTGTGTGTGTGTGTGTGTGTGTGTGTGTGTGTGTGTGTGTGGCTGTGTGAGTGTGCGTGAGTGGCAGACTGATGGGATGTGTGTGTCTCTGTCTGTGTGTTACCTGATAGGTGCTCTTAGGGCACAGCTCCAGCCCCATATCTGATGTATGGCCGAGCTAATTGAGTGGCCTCGGCATGCACACATCGAAACATGCACGCATGCACGCACACATACACACACACACACACACTCCAGCTGAAGTCTCTAGAGTTTAGAAATAGACATATAGACACACTCCCAGACAGTAAATCCAGCACTTAAAAACACAGATGTCCATAGAAGCTGGATAATATGTTTCACACGTGAATATAGAGAGAGACAGAGCAGCTATTCGACAGATCCGTACTGTTCTATCTGTAAGTGCTGTGCACACCAATTAATTTGGAGAATGAACTGATAGAGAGACATCTTTCACACATACTTTGTTTTGCCAGGAAGATTTTCAGGCGAGATTCAACTTCTGACTTAAAGCTGTCCGAGAGATCTCGATCCATGAAATCAAAATACAGCAACAACAAAAAAAAAAGCAGAGACAGAAACACGATGCTGGACGTGCGTTCATCACCACCTTTGTTGAGCTCTCGACCTTTTCAAAATCCTGTAAAAGTGACCGAAACAGCCGTTGTTGTTCAGGTTGATTAGGAATCAACAGTCACTCATTCGGCAGAGATCAATGGAGAGACGAGTTGGCGTTGCAATGAACAGCTAAAGAGCTAAGACGGCATGCACTGCCATTGGCAAGGATTGTTACTGCAAGACCGTGCTGCATCAGCACTGACGGACATCAAAAGGAGAGAAGAGGAAGCAGAAGCCAGTGCTGCATCATCATCATTTAATTGAAACATCTTTTTGCATCAACCATCTTAGCCAAACACTATTTAGGCCATTTTGGTCAGTTCTGATGTTCTCAGTTCTCTTATGTGCAAATCCCCAAAATGCATGAAATCGGCTTGATAGGAAGTCCTCAGTAGCAAACAGTAAAAAGATGGCTGCAGATGTAAAAGTCTGGATCAGTGTTGGCCGGGGCACTGCTGAAAATGCTTATTCAGTCCTCAGTGAAGACAGCTTACGTCAAATGCAACTTGTCTCGAAGAGGAAGATAAATGTCTCAAGCCATCAAAAAACAGAGACCAGGTATGACATTTTGCAGCGAATTCAAATCAGGATAAATCCCCAGGTAGAAAAAGACATGTGCTTATAAGTGGAGGGGAGCAGACGAGAGAGGCAGGACAAGCGAATAACAGTCGGAGCTCCCATGTGCTTGATTTGGAATTGATTTTGCCTGATTGTCAAATGTGGTTCTGTGTTAAATAGCAGCCCGTGATTGTCCTTTATTCCATGACAAGTGTGTTAATCCTGAAAGAGATCATTTTGATGGTCAAATCAAAAGACCAAAGTTCCAACTTTGCTTAAGTTTGATGGAGAAAGATGGATATAGAAAGAAAAAGCAAAGAAGATGGTGAGATTGTTCTCCAAATCAAAAAAAGACATGAAATTTAGATTTTTTTTTAATAGAGTCATTACATTGTTTAACCAGCAAAGCCACTTTTTACACACAACCCTGCGGCAAATAGCCATGAGCCATATTTTGTTTAGGTTATCAGGTGCTTTTTGCTATTGTTTTGGAATAACTTAGTCTATATATAGCGATGATAAACTGGGACAATACAGTCAGGCATACAGAAACTGTGCTGTTGCTGGATCCTGACCGTGATTGAATCCCAATGTAAGGCTTTTTTTTTTAGATTCACAACCACCAAGCAATCATGTTTCCTCTGAGGACAAGCCAGTTTCAATTTCAGGTGTCTGTTACTGCTGCTTTAAAACAATGACATCAAAAGCAGAAAGAAAAGCAAAAGGTTGGGACTTAAAGCACATGAAGGCAATCCAAATGGACATAAACACAAAATCCAAACAAGAAACTTTGAAACAAAAGAAGTGCTGTCACTTCCGAGCAGTCAGCAACTTATGGAAAAAGTTGGAAACTACAACAAGGAAATGATATTTCATTGTCACAATGTCAAAATTAGATTAGCGACAACAGATGGATGAATAAACTCCACGAACCGTTTTGGACAAAACACAGCGAAAGAGTGTCAACAGGGAGTCAGAAAAGTCAGATTAATGTCTTGAAAAATTGACAACTGAAGAGATTTTGTCTGCAAACAGAAAAACAACGGGGGAAAGAAATGAGCCGGGAGAAAGAACATACATCCAAAGAGGGTGTGGGCGGACACCAAGTCACTGATGGACAGGAGGAATTTCCATTAAGACAGACAACATTACTCAGAAATAGTCCCTTGACTTCCAGGTAGAAAATACAGGCTGACAGTTTACAGATCCCTCCTTTCAAAACACACAAATTTACTGTCAGAATCAGTCCCATCCTTCCAGACCCATGACTCAAATACACACTCACTCACTCACTCACACACTCACAGAAAGCTCTCACGCATCCATGCTTAGATCTCCTCGGAGGACCAAATGCACTTAGACAGGCTTGCTTAAAACTCTCACTTTTATTCTTAGGGTGTGGAAAATGACTCAAAAATAACTTTTCTTTTTCATTTACCTACGTGTACTCACACACACTCAAAGGGGTGTCGCCGAGCCAATTAAAAGCAAGCAGTTCTGAAGAGAATCAAAGACGGGAGACATTATTTATAGCTTCAAAGTCTTTTTGGTGACGACCTGACTTTGATATGGCGATGGGACTCTCTTTCAGCTCGGACTGCGACGGACTGAGGGATGTTTCAAAAGAAGCGGCACTGTAATGCACGCGCACACGCACACAATCAAAGAGACAGATAGTGGTAGGAGTGCAAAGATGAAAGAGATATTAAATAAATAGAGAGGATGTATTAGTGAAAAGAATGTACAGGAGTGAAGAAGAAATTGGAGCAGAGATGTGAAGAAGACGTCAGGAAGGATAAATCTTTATATACTGCAGGAATTCATTTTGGTTGGACTGCGCAAACCATTGTGGGGGGAAAAGAAAACAACAACAAAAAAGTGTTGGCCTTCACGCCCCAGCAAGTGATCGTCTGCTCTAAAATATCACAATTTCTTTTGTTGCCTTGTGGAACGGCGTCTCTGTTTTCCTTTCTGGCTGACCGCCTCTATTTGGCCCTCTGTGTTTGAACCGTGTTAGATAAATCTTTATCAACGCCAAGTGGCGTGGAGTGTCAGGAAACAAACAATACAAAGCCGCAGCAGGTCCGCACACACATTTGTATGCAGTGACGAGTGTGTTTTGGGCCGGTTTCGCCGTCTCTACAGGCACACCGCCACCTTCAGTGACAGGAGGAAAGAGAGGAAGAAAGAAATACTTGAAGCAAAAGGATTTTTACAAATGCCAAAATATGGAAGTGAGACACTCAAATCCGTCAGGCAGGGTATCATCTTTCTTTCAACTGGTTCCAAGAAATAGTATTTGCTGTCATACCTGTACATATTTTAAATGTATTGGGGTTTTTTCAACTAAACCCTTTCAAAACATACCTAAAGAAGTTTAAATACAAACAACTGAACAAGCCAATAATCCAATAAGCCTACAGATCTACTATGCTAGATAAACCTTTCATCTTTCCATGTACTGCGTGTCATCGTGCGTGCATGTGTGTGTGTGTGTGTGTGTGTGTGTGTGTGTGCGTGTGTGTGTGTGTGTGTGTGTGTGATTAATCCAGTGTTACTAGTAGGAGATTGTGATACCCTGAGGCTGTATTTCCCTCTGATGAGCTTTTGACAGCTAAGGTATATTTCCCTGCATTGCTCTCTCTCTCTCTCTCTCTCTCTCTCTCTCTCTCTCTCTCTCTCTCTCTCTCTCTCTCTCCCTCTCTCTCTGTCATTGCTTCTTCTCTTTTCTCTTCCTTAATTGCTCTATCCACAGCTTCTCCCCAGTTTATTGCTCTTCTCTCCACCCCTCCCGCCTGCTTTTCATCTGAAGCCCCTCATATAAATAAATCTCTCACCATTCCTCCTCTCACCCATACTCTTTCTTTTACTGCATATTGTCCACCATTCAAGCCCTCTCAACTAAAGGTTGAGACATTTTTCTCTCATTAACTTTGCACTAGTCTCTCTCCTCTCTCTCCTCTTCTGGTGTATCACACAGGGTGAAGCTTTGCACACACACACACACACACACACATACACGTGTGGAGCAGAGACGCCGCCCCACATGTTGCCCTCGCTACCAATAATCATATTAGCAATAGCTGTTATGTTTCAATAATGTCGAGCTGAAAAATAATTGTGCGTGCAAGCCGTCAGGAGCTCCTCCTCCTCCTCCTCCTCTTGCTCCTCCCATCTCATTTCCTGGCTTTTCCTCTCTGTAGGTGATTAGCAGTGGGAGGTCAAAACATGTGACACGGTGAAATGAACAGCTTTACTTCCAACCCAGCAGTGGGCTCAAACACTTACTCACACACATGCAAAGAGGAAATAATAATTGTCTGCTTCCTAAACTTCACAGCACATCATCTCTCGAACACAGCGATACAAAAAGAGCAACCCCCTCAAACCAGCATGTGAATGTGATGGACACCAACATTAGGCCAACAGGTCTCTAAACGTTATGATAACGCATCATGATGTGCTCCAGTCACATTACAGCCTGCACGTTCATCGAACAATGTACAAAGATATATAAATCCATTATGTCTTCCCGTGTGACATTTCAAAAGGTCACGTTTTATGTTGATAGACGTATACAGCCTCGGAGCACAATGTAGTGTGGATAGTTCAAAGCGGGAGCACACTCAAGTGTGACCAACTTATTTTGGGTAATTCTGTGAGCAGAGGCCCCCCAAGTGCAGAATAGGATAAAATGAAATCATGTGTGCATTGATCGAACATGATAAATCTAGAGAACCGCAGTACTACATTTCTATTTTTTTTTACATTTGCATTCATTAGGCAGGGCGTCGTATTGACGATACACAATTTTGGGATTGTGACAACAATGAATAATTGGACTGAATAACTCGATTGGTCCTCTACACAGGCCAATCAGAAGAGCTGATGAGATGAAGCAACGATTCTGAAATCTTCGCACTGAGGACCGTCCACCCTGCAGCGAGAGAGGGCCGGCGGGCGTTGGGAAGCAGCGGGGTCGGGTCGGCGCCGCGAGCCAAACACAACAGGCCATGGAAAGCAAATGTTTCCTTTGGATCAAGCATAAAAATAATTGTAGTGGGATGTGTTACGCTGCTAGTCTATTTAAAACGATATAATAGATGAAAGTTATCCAATTCTGATAAATGATAAAATATTCATCCCTCGCTTGCCAAACCTTTTGATTCTCCTTTCCAGAGAGAGCGAGAAAGACGAGCGCGCCCACACAGATAGAGGCTCAAACTTCCAGGTAAGCTCCTTTAATGACAAACCGGTGAGTTTCAGGCTGTTTATCGCATTAGAACGTTTAAGCTTATTTGCTAGATTCATCTTTGTGGGTGGGTAAAAGCCTTCACAAATGTGCACCAGGAAACAGATTTGTTAAAACACTCTGCCTCGCATGCTCTCGCCTCTCACTTTCAGTATATCCCTAGTCAAAATTACAATTGTGCATAATTGATGAGTTTTTCACTCTGTGTGTCTCTCTCTCTCTTACACACACACACACACACACACACACACACGCCTTCGTTCTCTCTACCACATACACACACATAACCGTACAGTGCACGTGTGTGACAAACATTTCTCCTTGTTTGTGGATGATTACAGATGCAGCACGTGAGAGAGGAACAGGGTGTGTTTGTGTTCTTGGCCTCCTCCATATTTCTCCCCCTCTTTCCGACAGGATGACACAGAAACCAGCACACGTGGTTGTGTATGTGTGTGTGTGTGTGTGTGTGTGTGTGTGTGTGTGTGTGCGTGCATGCATGTGTGCGTACATGTAAGCGTGTGCCCGCACGTGTGTGTGTGTTTGTCCTCCAGCGCTCCAGATCTCTACCTTGAAGCTGCATGAATAGAAAGTGTTGATTGCCTGCGAGCAGCCTTCAAGTCTCAAATCACCACTGCAGAATGCTGAACACACACACACACACACACACACACACACACACACACACATGCACACACACAAATGCATCCTGTGAATCGAAGCAGCAACTTCATCACTCCGTCAGTAACTAAGTGACAGACATACGCATGTATGCCGAGTCTCCAGGAGGAGCGTCGTGCTTTGAAGCAAATTTGACATAGTGGCCAAACTATAGTATTACAACGTGGTAACTGCGTGTGATGGATCGTCTCGCATGGCCAGTGGTATAAAGGGTCATGTGACTCGGGGGCGAGTGCCTTTTGAGTACAGTCAAGTGTCATTCTGGTATTACAAAGTGCCCGTCTACTTGCTCGATTGTCCCTCTGGTACGCTTAAGTTCCCTTCTGGTAGGGTCCTTCTGGTTCTGGTTATCGGCTCTGATCGCGTGTAGATTTAAATTAACTATATGATCAAAACCCAAACCGGCACGAGGTTGAGGTGCCCTTCAACTCAACTCATTTCATCTGGACAGACAGAGAGAGACGAGAGGAGAAGACGGACTAAAGAGAGAATTAAGGAGAAGAAGAGGGAGAAGTGGGTTAAAGGAGAAGTGAAGAGAGGAATGAAGATAGAAGAACAGTACAGACATTTTGTTTCATGTTTTTAGAAATACATTACACAGAGGAGATACGCCTAATATTTTACACCTTTTCGATTTTAATCATTTCAGCCTTCTCATCCCCAGTAGCTCATAACGGCTCATATCAGATCCAGATGGCTTCAGAGACATAAGTTCAAGTTTATTGCTCAATCGACTAACCCGTCTAAAGCTTAACGATAAAGTCTGGGGCAACAATAAAGATGGAACGAAGACACGAAACAGCTGAAAGGACTCAATTGCCTGAAGGTCGAGGGCTCAATGTCACACTCACTGAGCAGTTAGTGAAGCGGGTATGTGTGTGTGTTCAAATGCGTATGAGACACCAAAAAACAGCAATATCGCGGGCCAATGCCAAATTCCGTGAGCGTGCGTGCGTCTACCGATGCACGCCAGCTGCACTCGCACATCTGTCGTAAAGCCTGTTCTTGGATTAGAATATAAAACCATCGTCCAATTTATTGTTGACTAATAGTGTGTGTTTGTGTGTGTGTGTGTGTGTGTGTGTGTGTGGTCTGGATGCTCGTGTTTCTGGGTCTGTGTGTTTTGTCTGTTTGTGTGTTGGTCTCGGTGGTGCCAGTCAGGCATGTCGGGTGTAGAAAATTAAAAGCCGTGGGCGCCGATAGACCTTCTCACGTACCAAAGGGTGTGTCGGTGTGTGTGTGTGTGCGTCTGTAGAGAGTGACCTTCTCTCCAGACTACCGTCACAGACGGTTGGTTTTGGTACCGGCCCTTTGGCTTCACGGGGGCCTTTGGGGCAGCATCTACTACTGTCTGGGAGTGAGTTTTGAATGTGAGAATGTGCGCGTGTAGGATTGTGTTTGCGTGGGTGCGCGCCAGCTCTTCCACCCACGCGTGGTTCACTTTCTTGCTCGCTCACTTCAACAAAAGTTTGTGCAACGCGGTAACAAAAATAATGCTGCTGAGGGATAGAATTATTCCCAGTGTGAAGAAATGCGTAACATGTCTGCACGTCAGTGAGTGCATGGACAAGAAAGGGGGAAGTGATTGTGGCATGTGAAAGCCGTGTAAGATTCGAACACGTGTCATTGCCTTTTCATGAGGTTAACTGTACTCGAGAGCAAATTATGAATTTTTCAAATGGTCTATTCCCTCCTTCCCTCACCCAACAACCCGTCTATGCACTCATCCACCGTGCCATCTATAAATATCTATAAAAATGGTCAACTGGAGAACATTTAAGCCAAGCTCGAGTCTGTGAATCACTGTTAGACGAGAACGGTCTACGCCAATTAATGAACAGGGGACAAATTTGTAAAAAGGCCCTTATAAATATCTCTTTTATCCACGTCATCTAGCGAGAACACTTCTGCTATTAGAGTCATCAAGCTTACAATTATAATTAGTAAGTATGCACAGTACAGTCAGCTCTTTATTGTTCATTGGATCTCATGCTCAATATGCCTCTTTCAATGTAAGACACTGCTTGATTTTAAACAAACACTTCGTGGTTGTGAGGCGCCTTGGCTTTGTATTCAGCTCAAGTCATGCACAACCTCTTCAACATGCAGAAGCACTGACGAGTCCTCTCTTCTCTCCTCTTTTCTCATTCATACTCTCTCTCTCTCTCTCTCTCTCTCTCTCTCTCTCTCTCTCTCTCTCTCTCTCTCTCTCTCTCTCTCTCGCAGAGCCTCCATAGGCCCAATTAAACAGCCATAATTACTGCCAGACAGGAATGAGAGGATGGACTAGAAAACAGCATCCATTTTTTAACTTAGGCTAGATATTGCATTACATTAATGTCCCTGAACATGACAGGAGAGGAGAGTAGACAAGAGGCGGGCGGTGAGAGCAGAGGAGTAGGAAATGGAGGGCGAAGAAAGAAGAACGAGTGGGCAAAATTAGAAAATGTGTGAGAGAGAGGGGGGGGGTCGGGGGGGGGATAAAAAAAGAGTCTTGCGGAGGAGGCGCACAATATTAAATGGTGCTTATGTTGCTGGAGAAATATATTTAGAAAAAGTCATTTGTAAAATGTATGCACCAATTGCAAAAAAAAAAGCAAATAGTATGACTCAACCTTCAAACATCTATAACATATTTGAGTATAGTCATATTACGAGTTATTGGAAACACTTTATGGATACTGGTATATCTGGCACTGGTACTTTATATGTCTTATTATCGCACATCTCTACTCTGTGCATGGCTCTGGAACAGGACAGGAGTCAGCAGCAAATACTTTAGCTCGGATGTCACCACCTCATCCTGAGCGACGGTGATTTAAAGGGACAGTGTGTAGGATTCGGTGACGTCTCGCCGTGTGGTTGCAGATTGCAGAAGCTATCCTGACCGTGATAACACTCCTTTAGGAACGGCAGATGTCAGACCGTGGCAGTACCACCGTTCACACTCCGCAGCTCCTCGGTTCCATAAGCGAATTGGAAACCGGTCTCATTGCAAGGGCTTCAAATACTGATGCAATGCAAAAAAACAAAAAAAACACCAAGAAAAGTCAACTGTCAAACCAGCCATGTCAACACTGTGAAGAGTTTCTTCATCTTTTCTGTATGTTAGACAACTTGGCAGGCCAGTTAGGTGGTTGGATTGACAGCCCTGTGGCTGTAGATTCATAGATTACCCACTCTGATGGTCAGTGTGTCTATCAATAGCTGGAATAACTGGAATATCTGTCAACGTGTCCTCGAACAAGACACATTATATGCAATTAGCACATTGACATTTCAGCTCCTCTGACCTATAAAAAGTCCAAGCCATCATGTCATCTTCAACGTGTGATTTGTGTACTTTTTCTTAATTGCTTGCAGGGCCCATGGCTGCAGCATAATCCGCTCCGTTGTGTTTTCTTCACAGCGTTTCTTCGGAGCTGTCTTCATCACAAGCCAACATTGCTTATTATAACTTACTGTGAACAATGTCATTAAGAAAAAAAAAACATATATTTTGTTGGCAGGCGGGGGGCATACATAGATTATGTGGTTGTGATTGCTACATACAACGTGTTAACCAATATGTGGCAGTCTATTTCTGTGGATGTGAGAGCGAATGAGTCATGAATCATTCTTTAAATTCTAGGTACAGTAATGGATTTAATTGAACAGAAATGAATTAACACTGAATCATAGCTTGACAAATGTACTTGATGTGTGTGTGTGTGTGTGCGTGCGTTTGTGTGTGTGTGTGTGTGTGTGTGTGTGTGTGTAGGTGTCTGTCTTTCAATATTTCACTCTCCTTATAGTGTGTTTCAAAAGCACACAGGCTGCTGTTTTTGGCTGCAATTAGTGTTTGTTTAAGTATGAGCACATTTCATAAGCCTGCATTAGTATGTGTGTGTGTGTGTGTGTGTGTGTGTGTGTGTGTGTGTGTGTGCGTGTTTAGGTGTGTGTGTGTGTTTGTTTCCTACCCAAAGAGTCATACCTCAAGGCAGTGTTATCGCCAATAGCCTTCTAAATGAATCAGTACCCCCCCAGGCCTCTTGACCAGACCCTGGACACACACACACACACACGCACACACACACACACGCACGCACACACACACACACACACACGCACACACACGCACACACACAGCAGTCATATGCTTCGCAATTTTTACAGAGGCATCACTCACTGAGTCAAACAAGCCCAACAGCACCCCATGGAGAAATACTGAGACCGGGTGAGAGATATATAACGCACACACTCATCGACAAATACACAAACACACACACAGAAACAATGCGGGGCTGAGGCGGTATCACGTGCAAACATGTGCTTATGCACCGCACCTTCAACTGGCTCAAGCAAACACTTTCTACTGGATTGTGGATTCCTTATCAAATGTGTCTCTGCCATTGTTCGTAATAGTCCCAGGTCATTCATGATCTTCCAGTGGGAGCATATCGTGATGAAATCATGTATCGAGATACGTTGATACACAATTACGTTGTCTAAATTGATAATAATGAGCAAGTACTAGCTAAAATGTATCAGAAAATCTGATGTGAAATATTTTGAGTGAATATCACTGAAAGAATGTGTTGTTTTTACACCACGCTTTACATTACCACTCGTTTAATCTGATTAACAAACTAAAATGGTAATATTGTTAGCATAATACTTGGGAAATACTTATTTCCCAAGTGTTTAATCCACACGGGAGTACACGAATAGGTTTAACCATGTGGTTAGAGCCGCACATCGACTCATCAGCACGAGGGAGAATAGACACTTTGAAAAAGTAATGTTGTATTATTGCCATGCAGTGTTGAGAAGAGAGAAAAGAAGAATGAATCATTCTTCATCACACTATAATGCAAAATATGCGAATGAATGTGGACTCAACCTGTGCTTTTGTATTCTTGTGTGTGTGATAAGTGTGTGTCTGTGTGCGGAACAGAAATTCATGTCACTAGGTTAGTTACGAATACATTACCACTGCTGCCGGCACACAACGAAGGGGAAATTACTGTGGAATCCCTGTGTGTGTGTGTGTGTGTGTGTGTGTGTGTGTGTGTGTGTGTGTGTGTGTGTAGGTGTGTGTGTGTGTGTGTGTGTGTGTGCGCACACTGCAGCAGTGTCTAATTCTCATTTCCATAATGGCACCACCAACTGAGGGAAGCCTGGAAGCTCTCTCTCTCTCTCTCTCTCTCTCTCTCTCTCTCTCTCTCTCTCTCTCTCTCTCTCTCACATATATATGTCCCCCCAAAGAGACAAACTTTTTTGTAACACCTCACTCTCGTAAAGTGCTTTGTTCGATATCACAAATAGACACACAACACCTCAAGTCCCAAAATATAAAGGGCAGGAGGAGGAGAATTGTACTTTTGTGTTTAATTTGTGAGGCACGACCCTTAATAAATATATAAAGATACACTTGTATGGACAGCCTCTCTGTTGCTTCACCCACTGCTAACTGTCACTTCAGGGTTAGTTGGTTAAAATGTGTGCCTTTAATTATTAAACATTTAAAGTACAGGACTCAAGACTAACTTCTGCTGTCAGTCGCACCCGCACATGACTTAGTCACACTCTTTTTTTGTATATAAAATGTAACATAGAAGAAATGTATGTTTTGAAGATAGACAGCCATCCCCCCGCAACCACGTAATCATGAACCGTAAAACAATGTAGTTAATACATGGAACGAGAATCTCAAACATATGAAGAAATTCTCACCGTGGGTAAAAAAAGACATTCAGCCAAATGTCCCAACGGGCGTTCAGAGCATGTCTGCATCTTTTGAAGATAAGCTTTTATTTGGTTTTCACCCACTCAGCAGTTTTAAATAGGACATGAAAGCTGACATTGATCTGTACCTTGAAACTGAATTTATTTAAATTTTTAGATTATTTAGTTTTGTGTATCAATTTGTGTGTCTCTTGCAATTTCCACACCTGTTTTTAAACATTTAGGCACGCTACCGACAAATATAAATCTGCTTTCACGTTCAAAATAAATCATGTTAAGTTGACAGCATTCACCGCAGCATTGCAGTCTTATGATGAAAAAAGAAAAAGGGGAAGGCACCAAAATATACCTGGCGTTAAAAAAGACATCTTTCTCTCAGGTTAAATTCTAGGCTTTTACATCTTTCTCTGCAAACCATTCATTCAATGAAGTCTGTGGGCTCAGATATGAAAGAGCCCATATCTAAGATAGCACAGGACATTTAACCATAACTCGATTAGGTTTATGGCTTTCTGAAATTCCTAAAAGTTTGAGTTTCTTCAGTCCTGAGCTTCCGTTTTCAAATAGCGGATGATGAAAAACAGGTTATGGCCCTTTTTTTTTCTTCATAATTCCGTCGGTAAAGGCCTTTCAGCACCGTGGACGTTGCATTTAGAGATTAAAACAACAACAAAATCAATAGGAAACTGGTTGCTAAGTGTATGCTAGGACATGTTGGTGGACCATCAACCAGTAAAAGCCTGGTGAAGACTCTGGAGCAGGGCCAAAAGGCCTCACGCTATCCTCTAAAAGCGTCTCCCCGCCACAACACAACAGCAACAGTGTGAATGTGACTCTACAGTGTGTGTGTCTCGCTGCCTGACCGAGCACCTCAGTGCGTACACGTGTGTCTGTCTGTGTGTGTGTGTGTGTGTGTGTGTACTCATTTTTCCATAAACCTTGGCAGGTGTCCAGCTCCAGTTGGACGGAGCTCAGTGAGAGAAGGGAAAGACTTGTCTTGTCTTAGCATTTAAATCCCCTCTGAGACGGCGAGGGAAACACACTCACTGAGTTTTATGTATTGTTGCGAAGCTGCTTTTTATGGAGTTAAGCGGTGGTAAGCACCCCCTCGGGCTTCCTCAATCGCCTTCGCCAACAGGTATTATGATACACAGGCTTCGGTTCACTGACGGACCTTCAGAGGAAGCTATGTCGTCTGTTTCCAGAGGATTAGACGATTACCGTTAAACTAAATCACGTGTAACAGGTCGAACAAAACACTCAATAAAGTAGAATAATCTATTTCTCCATCTTCAGGTTGTATGCAAATTCAATTATTAGCGTGGGACGCTGTACATTTTAATTCCCATTAAATAGATGGGATTTTCAGGGCATTTTGTCAGAATCACTGACCTTATCCCGTTCAATCATGTTACCTTCATGAGAGCATCCCCCCCCCCCCCCCCTCAAGACTCTTCAAAAATGAATAAATCAGTATGGTTTCCTGACCATCTGATGGCTAACGCTAACCAACAAGGTGAGCCCCAATTTGAATCATTTGGTTTAAAATACATGCATATGCAAATTAGGGATTTGTGTGTCCTAAATATGTAATGAACCAAATAATATGAGAGGTTTGTTTTTATACGGTAGACGCATACACAGCGACAATATTTCCCTATGTTTAAATCATTGGTGAAGGTTTTTGGATGATGAACACTATGTTAAGGTCTTTCTACAATGAACTAGAAACATAAAGACCAAAAATTGAGACATCGGCCTGCTGTTTATCTGCCTGGGCTCCAGTCCACTCCGACCCGGTCCAGCTTTTCTACGAGAGCGCTTAAAAATATAATTTGCTGTCGTGGTGTCTGCCAGTCAACACCACGGATGAATATGGCCAGTTGAGCAATATCTTGAGTAATATCATCGCTCCCATTGATTGTTGACTGTGGCTCTGTGGTTTTCATGTCCATCTTTCACTCAGATGATCGGTGGTTTGAGCCCTGGCTCTGCTCGTTTAAATCTCCATCAGGCCGGACTGGACCCCCTGGCAGACCGGATCCGGTCCGCAGGCCATATGTTTGACACCCCTGACCTAAACTATGACAAAAAAGCTACTGAATACTGCTCATTCTATAAAACGTAACAGATCATATTTCCTTTGTTCTGCTGCAGAATGTGTGTGCCACTTCTTTCCTAAAATAAAAACGCTACACAAAAAGCTACCGAAAAGCGTGCAACCAAAATGGCTTAAAGGGTCTATTCTATTTTGTTATTCATGACTAAGTAGTTGATGACATGGCGATCTGTATTTTAGACTTCAAAGCACGAAAGTAAAAGCACACGAGGCGCGTGTGCACGCAGCAAGACTCGACCAGCAGATTCCCACAGGGAAGATCTATGAGGTAGTGAAGTGAACTGTTGAACATATTGTTTGGCTTCAGAAGATTTCAGTGATGCTGCACACTTTTGTGATAGTTAAACATAGAAGTGCAAATACAAAGTGGTGGCTTTCAGATGTATTTTCTGAATTCTACCATGAAAAGAGCAAACGTTTGCACACCAGTAGGTCGACAGGTGCGGAGGAGAATACCCAGGGGAGACAATATAGAACAAAAAAATGTCTTCCTCACTTGCATCCAAATATATTTCAGGTCTAAATACTACCGTGAATAAATTAGCTGCCAACTCTTCTGCAATATGAATTATTACACTCCTGCAGCATGCTGGGTATAGCTTGCGTGCAAGTTTTGGAGCGGCTCTGCTCTATGAGATATGATCATATGATGCAGCTTGTTTGATTCCCCCACATCAACAGATGACACGAGGGGTGGGTGTCCTTTCTATCTCGGTTTTCTATGAATGTCTTTAGCTCGTTTCATTCAAATTAGAATGCATGGCGTAGCTGTCTTCGTTGACACGAGGAATATTTATGGGCATTTCATATTTTTGTATTGTCAAAACACCGCGTAATCAATCATGTAAATTGTTGATTAATCACCAGCTCATTATTCGGCAATTAGGCACATAAAACTGGTCTCACTGGAATGACTGGAGGACATTTTGAAGCAGCTAAAGCAAAGCTCGACCCCTATGGAGAGGAAGCGCTTTTTTTTTTTTTTGTCTCCGCGCTCCTTTCTTCACGCTCCCTGACAGACGAGAGGAAACACATCAAAGCTTTTCTAAATGTCATCCTAATTATCAGAGACGTCGCGGGGAAATATCAAAAACATACCAAAATACCAAAGCCTCAAGGTTTCTCTCATCATGTAACCCCTCGATTTGATCCTCAGCTCTCGAAGCCCGATCGGCACCGCAGAGAGGAGTCAACAGCGAGTCAGGCTGTGTGTGTGTGTGTGTGTGTGTGTGTGTGTGTGTGTGCGTGTGCATAACTCACCGTGAGTCACAGCTGACAGGCCGACAGAGGGGATGACCAGTAGTCAACTTTGCTGACTTCCAAGAATAAACTATGTACTTGCACAAGCAATAAATACCACCAATAATATGAATTGGCTTGCTTCTAGCATTGCAATCATTCAGCTACTACTACTACTACTATTACTACTACTACTACTACTACTATTACTACTACCACTACTAGTACTACTACTATATCAGTTTGAACATCAAATTCAAAATAAGGGATTTCAACCTGCCTTCACCTCCTAATTGGCTGAAGCCGCTGTAGCTCCTCCCCACGGGGGATATTACTTAATCGGCCAGTTTAGACCTCTTCTGAGGACGGACTGTGATTGAAACTGTCGGAAACCTTTGGTTTTTGTTCGCACAGGCCTTCACAGAAGGTGCGCGGGGCACCGACGGGCTGAGAATTATTGAAGCCCAGAACTATCATCAAGAGCAAAGATGGCAAATTTAGAGGATGCCGGATGAGAGTTATCACCGCAGGATTGTCTGAAATTGTTATTGTTGGTTGGTGTCACGTAGAAAAAGCAAACAAGCAAAAACAAAACATTTCAAACAGTGCTCGGGTCGTACGATAATATATAGCGCTCAACATAGAATTCCCCACGTAAAACGATATAGCCCATATCGTGAATAGTAGATGAGGGAATACATTTGAGCACATCCTTTTTCATTGCACACATTTTGACAAGACAACAAAATTACCATTAAAAACATCGACATCTCCTGTGAATGCTGGCACACTCGCATAGCTTTTATTTATTTTGTATTTCTTTTGTGCAGCTGCATCTCCACTGGTGTGGAAGCGTTGTACAAAATATGAGCTGTCAGACCGGGAATAATGTGGTAAATATGTCAGCGTTTGGACCCAGAGTGCAATAAAGCAGTAACAAACTGCTGCAGTCGTTTGGGTAAACCTGATGCGAGGCTGTTTTGGGGATTTGTAAAAAAAAAATAAAAAAGAGTTGGATTCATTAGGAAGGAAGAAGACTGTGAAGGGAGTCTGTTCGGGTTCTCAACACACTTGGAAATGATCGACAATTCTACTTTTTTTTTTAATTCCAGGGTGATCGATCACATGTACTCTAATTTATATAGCTCTGCAGCATGAAACAGTATACTGTCTTGATAAAAGTTAATAATTTATATGAAATAATAGCAGTGTAACTGGCTGCACTGCACCGCCCACGAGCTCAATATCTGACCTTCACTCAGGCGTGTGGGCAGGAAAACACGCTGGACTTTCATGGACTCTGTTGGATACTCTAAAATAAAACTGGCCTTAGAAACCCAACGCAATATGTCTTTTTATGTACACAGCAGGCTCCAAATGTAGAAGCATACGCAGGCATATGATGGAGAGAAAGTGATCACGAAGTCGGTCCACCCTCCAAAGTCTAATATACCAAGAAGGGCGTATGTGTGGATTTGGGGGACGAAAGAACGAGTCCAAGATGCGAATCAATAGTCTAAAGGCTTGGACACACTTGTCCTTCACTTTGTAAAAGAAGAAAAAAATAAAGCCAAAGATTTATGGAGATGGAAAAGAAGCGAGAGAAAGAGAAATGGAGATGAAAAGGCTGAAAAAGTAAAAAGAATACAAAGAGGGAAAGAAAGAGAGAGTTGAGGACCGAGCAGAGTAGAAAAGAAGGAGCGAGGGACCTAAAAGGGAGAAATATAGAGACAGAGTTTGAGGAAGAGGAAGAGGTGATGAAATTGCGAGACAGAGAAGAAAGGGAGCCCTGGAGAGAAAGAGAGAGATGAAGGGATGCAGGGTGTGGAGGTGAAGTTAGATCTAGGGTTGAAGAGAGATAAAATGAGGGCTCGGTGGAGGGAGGTGAGAGGTCGCACTCTTCTCTCCTCTGTCAGAGCTGTGATTATTCCAAAGTACACGTCTCTTTCTCTCTCTCTCTCTCTCTCTCTCTCTCTCTCTTTCTCTTTCTCTCTCATTCCATCTTTTTCACTCTCCTGTTTTTTGTCGTCGCTGTCCTCAATGATAGCATCCCCTGTTGCCTTTTATCCTCATCTTTTGTTACGTTCCATACCCTCTTTATCTCTCTCTCTCTCTCTCTCTCTCTCTCTCTCTCTCTCTCTCTCTCTCTCTCTCTCTCTCTCTCTCTCTCTCCTGCCTGTGCCCTCACTTCTGTCCGTCTCTCTTTTCTCTCACTCATCCTCTATGCATAATTCAAGCTGAGATTCCAGCGTGACGAGTGTGGCCATTAAAAATACATGCGATCGCTGCGCCGAGGCCGTTTAGTGCTGCCTTACCTCGGAGGAGGAGCGTTACCGGCTGGGGCAGCGAGGGCAGAGAGAGGGAGAACAGAGGGGGAGGAGGAGGAGGGGGAGGAGGAGGAGGAAGGCAGGAGAGAGACAGAAGCAGGATGGGTGGTGAGGTGAAGAAGCTGAAAGAGAAAAATCTCATCTGAAAAACAGAGGGAGAAGGTATAGGCATGGGGGAAAAATGGTACGGTGTCATAAATCACACTTTCATTTAAAAGATCTTTGTTTATCTGCCATTCTCTTTAACAAACGGTGCGCGTGGACAAACAAATTCAAACATGTGGTTATTGTTTTTTGCGCAATCTTCCATCTGCGCCAATAGAAACACTGCTGCACTGTGTTTTGCAAATGGAGGTCTTATTGCAGCGTCTGCTGCAGCATCGCTCTCACAGACTGTTTGAAGACTCCATGTTCTTTCCAATATCCACGTTTTACCCACACTGGAACAATAACATCACTACGATATGCAGAACTCTTATCCATTCATCACGATTCTTAAAGTTATCGACACTTTATCATCTGTCTGGACAATTAGTAGAAGTACAGCATTCACTTGAAGTAATCAAGCAGGATTACTCCTCGTATGTGCGCGCGTGTGTGTGTGTGTGTGTGTGTGTGTGTGTGTGTGTGTGTGTGTGTGTGTGTGTGTGTGTGTGATTGGGCCGACGCAGCACATTGCCGGATATTGTTGCATTGCCTTGTGGCCCTGTCTTTGTTTACACACAATGCTAATGTCGGTCTGAGCACGACTTTGGGAAAGCTGGAAGCAGGAGGAAGGTGGCGTGATGAGGAGGAGGAGACTATTACTGACAGGCAATGAATGCGGATTAAAAGGAAAAAAGAAAGAAATGTTTGGTTGTTTTTTTGCCTCTGTCCTCCTTGACCTCCAGCTTAGGGGGGTAATTGGCAAAAACCCTGCAAGTAATGCTCTCTCACTCACACACACACACACACACACACACACACACACACACACACACACACACACACACACACACACACACACACACATGCTCTATTGCTCTAAACTCTTCGTAAGCCAATATCACACTTATATAGCAGCTTAATAAGTCGCCAAACAAACATAGAGGATAGAAATTATATATCTAAATGTATGCGTGTGTGTAATAGAGTGAGAGAAAGAGTGTCATATCCAGTCATGTTCTATATAAATCTCTAAAGGAGGACATCTATTTTAACACACACACACACACACAGAGTCAGAGAGAGACAACTACACACACACAGACATATTCGGTCGATGCCCACCTCCAAAAGTTATTGTTTTTTCTGCAGGAGGACCCTTGCTTTCTGCTAATGTTCTTTCCATGTCTCCTGGCCTGCTTTCATAAATAATACGCCGCTGCTATTAACATGGTCCGAGAAGACTGCTGGAGACGGAGAGCAGAGAAGAAAGCAGCCAGAAGAAGAAAGATGGATTGAGGCATGCCGAGAGCAGGAAGGCAGGCATGTGGAAACGCTAAACACTTAACCTCTTTTTTCCTTCTTCCTCCCACCTGCTTTCTCTGATCTAGTGTTACATCGCTGCAAAACACCTCCCGCAACCCGTCTTTTTCCCTCAAGTCTTCAGCTGCTCTTTTACTGAACTCTTTTCCTCTGACGATTACCATTTTACCGCCTTCCATCTCCTTATCTATCACCTTTACTGCCCTGCTTCCTCCTGTGTCGCACTATTTACTGGCCTCCTCCTCCTCTTTTAGGGATTGGAAAAGAAGCAGAGGCATAAAAAACAGAATATGGATGAGAGGAAAGCAGAAAATGGCACCGCTGTCGAGAGAAAACAGATTAAGAGGTTAATCTGAATAGTGGAGAGGCAAATAAAGAGAAGCGGAGGTTTTCTCTCCATAACTTGCTTTATGTCTGCTTCTTTCATTGCACCTTCTCAGCTGGTAATCATTGCTCTACATCAAACATGCACTTTTGAGTTTAAGCTCAGCACCAGCAGACGTCCTAAAATGGTCTGCACCTCATTTCAGAGAGAATCCCTCCCTCTTGTCTTATTTTCTGTCTTCTGTCCTACTTCCACTCACATTTATTAAAGTCATAACGGATTATGTTTTCAAATCGGTGAATTTTTAGGGGCTGCTCTTGTTTGAACCGGCCCGCCGCCTCGCCGCTGAGAACGCTGCTTGAAAGAAAACGCCGATGTCATGAAGCGCTTGCGTCACTTCTTCCGCTCCCTGAAAGATTAAAAATGCATTTCTTCCCGTCCACGCCCCAGAAAGAGACTCGCGTGTCGGAGAGTCACGTGTCAGTCAATTCTACAGAAGAGTTTGAAATATGACGGTTGTTGCTCCGCAACACCGGGCTGAACCTGTCACCCAAGTGTTCATTCTGTCACCTCCGGGGAGCAAACGCCCGTCACGCCACGTGACGCGATCATTTGCAGCACACGCCCACAGATCGATGGCGGGGACGAGCAGCCAATCAGAAGACGCGCGATCGGGACCCCGAGCGGCTGACGGAGCGGTCGCCCGGCACAGATTGCTTTCTTGTTATTCCAGCAGACAACTAATGCTGAAACTGTCGCGTTTGGTCTTTTTCAAAGACAGACACGTCGAGCAAATACAACAGAAAGTCACTTGAACTTGAGCTGTTTTCCCAATTCCAACACTTTCCAGAGCAATTATCAGCCTGCCGCCACATTTCACACCTGTATAGCAGCTTAATCACACGTGTGTGCGTGTGTGTGTGTGTGTGTGTGTGTGTGTGTGTGTGTGTGTGTTTAGGCTATTTTAACAGGAGTGAAAGATGACCCAAATAGTTTTGGAAGACACAACACGACACACTCTCCTTCCTCATGACGTGAGCTCTGAGGCGCTGTGAGTGTCTGTGCTCCTGCAGTGCCTCTATGCAATGAAAAAATGTACATAAAATAATAAGGACTTCTCACTTCTAACCCACAGGGGCCGCTGACGCTGTTTACACATCGGGATTGTTTTAGCGCTGCTCCACTGTGGAGGGTTACACTGAACACACAACATGTCGTAGTAAACTTTAGGATGACACCTTGTGCTCTTACATTCACATGAAATAGGAAGAAAGCGCATGTTATTGATACATTACACGTTTCTTAGGCACCTTCTAAGCGTTCATGAATACAAGCAGCACTGCTCCGCAGGAGGGCTGTAACTAGAGATACGATTTGTTTGATGAAGTGTAAAATAATTACTCAACAACAGTCCAAAACACAAAGTCATTTATTTTACATTAACGGCATTTTTGCTCGATTGAACGACGATGAGGCTTCGTCCTTGTCAAAAGTGTCGCGTCACAATTAAATCTCTGTTGATCGATAAATCTACTTTGTCTCAGCCCTTTTCTCTGATGCGGGCAATGGGCCCTCATTACGGCAGCCGTTTTGACATGTGACAGCAGGGTAAACACCGGAGTAATTCATAACATTTCATTCAGATGGGCCACAGCAGGTATTGTGCACGCCGACTCGCTGGAATGTGTTTTTTTTTCATTTGAGGAGTTCAGCCTGTTTCCATGTTGAAATAGCTGCTGTGTAAACGTGACATCCAGAGATTTAAGCTGCTGCAAACACCGGAAACGTATCAACGTGTGGATCAAACCCGTTCCAGTAAATGACTCGTACATGCAAAGCTCAGACCAACTCGTCGCAAGCATCGAGCAGACCTTCTGCTCAGACAGCAACCCAAACAGGTGAGTGAACCCGCGACAGGGTAAATGCAAAACTGGAGGAGTTGTAAATGATTCAAAGGCCTGCAGGCTTAAAACAGCTTCAGTGAGCAGACAAACAAGGCACAAACGCTATAACATCACCTTAACGTTACAAACTCAATAAAAAGGTCACTAAATTCATGTTTCACACAGAAATACTGCTTAATACTCCTTCAATTGTTGTTACCTACACGACAGCAGCCAAGAACCGGCATCGAGTTCAGTTCAGAAAATGGCAGATCCCTCTTTTAGAACTGGAACTCCTCGGCTGTAGTTCCCACTGTGCAACTTCTCACTCAATTGCGTCGTCTCTCGTTGTCGAGTTAATTCATTTCGAATGAGAGAAGCCATCACATCATCATCACGCGCAAATGCATCATTCCGATTCATTTGCACATGTCTTCCAAAGCGAGTGGTGGAATCGTGCCGGCTGAAAACATTTTGTCAGAGAACCAAATCCAGGACAGAAAATGTGTTTGTGCTGTTTTCGCTGCAGCCAAAGAGCTCTCTCCCCCCCCCACCGGACACGTTGTCTTGTGAAATAGAGGCGCGACTAATACCGCTAACAATATCTGCATTCCATGTAAGCGTGCCAGCGTCCCGCTCTTGCGCTCGCTGGCTTCACACCTGAACGACCACGGGTGCCGGCTGAGCGTTGGCACCTGAAACAACCCCAAATCCCACCAGAGTTCAATGCAGTTTGAAAATAATCCCCCCCATGTAAACACGAGTTTTTCTCCAACCACAAAAAGATGTGTGATGCATGTTGGGTACGCTGCCACCGTGGCTGCCAACTCCTCCTTATTAGCCAGGAGGGATGAAAGTCGAGAAAATGTTACCTGACAATAACGAACAGGCCCCTTTCTCCGAGCCCGAAAGCCCTGACTCCGCATCACAGGGAAAGCGCAGGTGTGACTCATAACATGCGCTATGAGATCCGTTTCTTTGGAGATGTGTTGCGGAATACATTAATTCCAGCATCAATATTACACCTGTGTCTGACAAGTTGGAATTTCCGTTGGGAGAACGATCCGTAACGTCAAATGTGACGGAGGAGCCGTTAATGTTGTTAGTTACAACGATGCTCTTCCTGCTTTGACAAGTCAAAATGGTCTGCTTTGTCCCTGTGTGGTGTGTGAAAGCGTAATAGGTTCACTTATCTCTTATCTGAGCTTCTATTCAGGCACCAAACCTGATGAAAGGAAGAGGGGAGACCGGCTCTCAACACACTCTAATGTACTCCGTACACTGGTCCTCTCCATATACGCGCTTGTAGATAATACTCAGACCACCTCTCTGTTTTTTACGCTTTTCATCTCCCTCACAAATGCAGAGACTCAATGAATGCCTTTTTTTAGGAAACCCTCTGTCACACACCATGTGCTCACAAATAAATCCACAGCTTAACACACACACACACACACACACACTGTCCGCAGTTTCATTAAACATGTTTAATGACCTCTTGGTTCTTATCAGAGAACTTGATTAAACTACTAAATTACATTTCTATGTTGTGTCTATATGTTGTGATTGGGATCGTGAGTGTGGGCAAAGTTGGGTCTGCCGAATATGGTTTCAGTGAAATTGTTTTTCACCGGTCCAGCTATCTGAGTCAGTATCAGACCGATCTGATATTAAGATGTATTGTTGCATTTAGAAGTTAAAGAGCAACTCGTTCTATGAACATACTTCAGGTAATTGGGAATCAATACACAAAAAATGGAAAGAAAAAGTAAAAAAAAAGAAAGGCTGAATATGCGCCATGGCCCTCCAAGTAAATAAACAAACACAAATATGGGTATGTTTATTTTTTGCATAAGAAATGTAGCAACTCAACATGTCTACAGTGCCGGCATATTCTCCATGCGGAATACACAGCATTGTATTACTTCCTTCAAGGTGTTTCAGGGCTCTATAAAGAGGATGTCTGTGTCGTACAGATTGTGCAGATTCTTTGAAGCAAATGTGTAATTGGTGCTGTTTGGGTTGTGTCGATGGAAATTACTTGTCTCGACTCATCAATGGAAAATTGCTAAGCTAAGCTCCACATTGACACATTTTCAAGGGTGGAAAAAAAACAAAAACAAAAACCTTCATCCAACTATTCTGTCATCTTCCAACCCGGTTCAAAGGAACGGCACCGTTGAGCTGCAAACAAATCCAATTTACTCTGTGTTCACCCATTACATATGGCTCTGGTAAATGAATCATCTCCGAGCAACACTCGACAAATGAAAGCAATAAATAATTTCAGAAGGATAATTAAGTCCCCCTTCATTAACCATTTGCTCATTAAGGCTGCCTTCGTTAGCAGAGGTCGGATGATCGCGTCCTGCTCGTCTGACGCCGCCGTGATGTTTTCCCCCGCTTTCGGGAACGCTTCGCGAGGCACAAGTTGACACAAACCCGAGACCCACTCGTGTCCTAATGAGGTTTCCTGCTCGCTGTTCAGTGTGCTGTGTGCCGTCGTTATCGTCACCCTCTTAATGCATAATGCCTCCGTGAAGGAAATCAACACCACATCATTACACTCTCCAGGATGCCGCGCTCTCCCCTGCTCACTTTGTCTTTTTTTTTTTTTTTTTTTTCTTCTTCCGCTTTCTCTTCTGCATGTTCGCCCGAGTCCTTTCTCTTTCGTCTTCTTCCGTCTGTCAGACTCTTCCTCCCCGGTGTTGTCTTCGCACTCTTTGCCCTCTCTGCTTTCTCGGCCGTCATTATTTCACAGTCGGCAGGATTAGGACGAGACTGTAACTAAGCCCAAAACTCCGCCTGACCTTGAGAATAATAGCACATCTGTCAGACATCGCGTGTGAATTGGCATGTGAATAGGAAGGAGAGGGGGAAAAAAAGGCCTTTAATTGCATTTTAATGCAGCTGTTGTCAACCTTGTGAAGCTGAACGCCAAGTTGATTTGTATTTCAGACGGTGCTGCCGCGCCTGAAAAAGGAGATTGTTCTCGTGCGCCTTTTAAATGTACAAGAGCCCCAGCCTTGGGTGACGTTCCACGGGTTTGAGCAAACATTTGCGTTCACTAATTTGAAGCTGAAGGTGTGAGGTTTCAGTCGCACGTGCATGAGAGCACTTTGTTTGGAGAAACACACAAGAAAAATGTAGTTTGGTGTCGAAACAAATACATACTTTATAGTCAGTCATTCAAGTGCCTCCTGGGACTGGTGATGTTCGCGTCACACAATGCACGGTTAAGAAATCCAGCTCAAACAGAGAGAGCAGTGCTCAGGAAAGCAATCATTGCAGTGGTAATACACAGGCAGATGAATATATCAGCAATATCACACGGTGCGGCAGTTAATTCCCCAGACAGGCCGAGAGGAACGGAGGCTGCGGCTGAATTATGGAAGCAATTGGAGGACTCGTCTGCAGCTATTCACCCTCATACAGGCATTTCACGTGGCTACACACACACGCACATGGAAGACATACTTTACCAAGATGCGAACCTTGAGTAAAAAGGCCCGCACACTGCTCACACACTGCTCACACACTGCTCACACACTGCTCACACACTGCTCACACACTGCTCACACACTGCTCACACACAGCTGGATGTTTGGGTGAGCGTGGGAATGACTTCTGCTTCTGACCCTGGAACGCGTGATGAAAACCACCAGCAGAGACACAAATAATAAGTTGTCTCCTTCAAGGAAACAAGTGTGTGTGTGTGTGTCTGTGTGTGTGTCTGTGCGTGTGTCTGTGTGCGTATGTGCAGTGCTATTTAGATTCCCCTGAGGCAAAGTCATCTCTTGGGCTCTCACCGGGGGACAGCCACTACTTATCAATTTATGAATTGAATTTCTTCTTTTTTTTCAGCTTCCAACACCCAGCGTGCGAGTGTCACACTTCATTGTAAGACTTCCTGGTAACAGAGCAAACAAAGACAAAGACACACACACACACACACAGACACAGACACACACACACACACACACAGTCCACTTCGATGCAAGGGCAGCTATTACCTCCTCGCTCTTAGGTACAATTTGTCATAGTATTTTATAGATATGACCCACAGTTTTGGTGCTTATATGTGGACTATTAGCTTCTTCATGTGCAAACATTAGCGGGATGACATCGTTCTGTTTCGGCCGAGGTTTGCCTCAAGAGGTGACACAAAGTCTCAGGGGTTAACCGATCCATAATGCTGCAGTAATTACCTGCCGCGTACACGATCCATACCCGCGGATGAAGCGGTTGCTCCCCGAGGATGAGCGGTCGCAAAGCGAGATAAAGACAAAATATGACAGTGAAAAAGAATATGACACTGTGTGAGTGTTTTAATGAGAGGAGCAGAGGAGGGGCAGCAAACTGGACACAGGGGCAGGTTGGCGACGGACAGGATGTGTACAGGTATGTGCCCTCTTTATATATGACTCCTCATTAACTCGATTCCCCACAGAAGCATGAAACAATGCCAACTGGAAACAAAACAGAGCCTCGTATGAGCTCCAGTCCAGCGGCTGTTCCACAGACCGGTTCATGCTGGATACTTACAGTTTATTACAGCTCATATTTTTGGAGTTTGGGCAATCAGTCTGAAAGAGATTGAAGTCATCAAGTTAGTGAATCAGATCTCGGAAAGCTGCGAGGAAGAAGCACCGCCGGCCAGGAAACTCAAACGCTCAAGACGATCACACGGATTTTGCACGAACCCAAACCATGACGATACTGCAGCGCTGTGATCTATACATTTCCTTTAAATGTAGCGTAGAAATTGCCAGCTTAGAGCATTTTGATGACCCCCATTCGCTCTGTTCTTTTTATATGTTAAATTCCTTTGGAATTTCTTCAGAAATATGCCGCTGCGCCGGGGCCCGGTTCCCCACGAGGATTAGCAAAGTTTCATCGTATTATATCTTATGTCATCCCCTCTCTCCACTCCGTATCATCCCACAAAGCAGAAGCGGTTACAGATAATCTTCAAAAGAGGAACCACGGACAAAAGAAACACCAACAACTTTTGTTCGTCTTGATTTCCCTGCGACTGTCAGCACGCGGTTCCCTCTGCGGCTGAGCGGGTGGAAAAAAAAAGAGAGGCTGTTTTCCTGAGGATTTGGACGTGATATTTTTCACACAATCTGTTGTTTGAATCTCTTTTGTCTGCTGCTAGATTTAAAAGACACACACACACACACACACACACACACACACACACACACACGCTCTCGCTCTCAGGGCTGTGTTAGCTTTCTGAGCTCCTTGTGTTGAGTGGGCGAGTAGCTGTGACTGGCACTGTCAGATTAGCCCAGTTAAAAAAGACATATGTTTATTGCAGCATGTTTTGTGTGTGTGCGTGTGTGTGTGTGTGTGTGTCCTCCATGCTATTTTCAGACTGTGACACACGCTGCATTATTCATGTTAAACCATGCAGAGAGAGATACAGTCTTGTGTCATATAATACAACTGCCACGGGGAACTCAAACACACACACACACACACACACACACACACACACACACAGAGATAGGTTTACTAAATACATAAGACTTTCTCTCTCACACATACACAAACAATCGCTGGCACACTTAAATACTGACATGCAATACACACGTGTGTACGCAGACGCACACAATGCCCTAAATCGTATTAGGCAAATGAGAAGGAGGCAGTGCGGAGCCAGGAAGGCGCTCTGTTCGAGTGCTGTTGCTGTGACAGATCCTGGCATAAATCATGTTTAGTTGTTGTTGTTGTTTAATATGCAAATCTTCCATTCAAAGCACGAGTTGGTTGTTAACAAGTGCGTTCAAACACACACACACACAGTCATACAATCCCATGTGCTCTCACACACACTTTCCAAAGGATTTCCAAACCAAGGGATGCGCAAATATGTGGCTGCGAACACACACACAGACACACAGACACACAGACACACACACACACACACACTTGCTTTGAGTGTGCGTGGGATAGATGTGGATGTGAAATGCCATGGGCGTCATCACAGGACTCATATTTCATAATCATACGGCCATCCATCAGCCCGGTTCAGCTAATGATGACAACGCCAATACACACACACACACACACACACACACACACACACACATAAGCGCCCCCATCCAAACGCACACCTAGAGTAATATAAGTATTCTCTGTCACAGATTTGCGAGCTTCTTCTGCAAGGACACAAACAGGAGCGGCACAAAGGGAGGAAACGCTGCATGCATACACATGAGGATGCTCAATTAGGCCCGCACATGTACTAGACAACACGCCAGCACAAAGAGGCGTCGTAGCGCACACGCCCACTCGCACGCACACAGATGTACGCCGCAGTGGACGGAGTGGCTGTTGACAGATTTCAGCTGTAATTGATACCCGTGTTTGGCAGCCATTTTCATTTGGCCCAACCACAAGGCAGGAATGATCTGACCTGCGCAGTACAAACACACACGCGCACGCACGCACACACGCACACAAGCAAAGCCCAGCATTACAAGCAGCACTTGACACATCATGACATGTCTCTTTTCACGGGCATACTGTATGCACACACACACATCTGAGCGGAAGAGATTAAATCTCACTTTAGGCGTCGAAAAGGCAAACGCACAGGCTTAAAAAAAAAGTATATACCTTTCCAATCTGTACGGGGAGAGGTGGCACTGCTGCCTCCGCTGGAACCTCCAGGAAGACTGACTACTTTTTAATTGGTTGTCATCATTGAACTTTATCTCGCCGGCAATGATGAGTGAGGGGAAATGTGCAAGCGGGCTAGACAGAAATGTACACACACACACAGACGCACACACACACACACACACACACACAAAAGAGTGGAGACGGGAAGAAGTGAGACGGGGAAATAATTTGATTTCTACAGTTATATATCTTACCTTGAACAGGCGCAAGATGTTGGCCACCATGATGGACACCGAGCTGGCCGCGGCTCCTATCACCCCTACGATTTTATCCGGCTTGGTGAAGATCGGAGGGTCCCCGTTAGCGCAGCGGACGTCGGAGCCGTCCCTCTCGATCAAGGCCTGCACAAAGGTCAGGGACTGCTCCAGAGCGTACGTGTCCCTGGAGCAGGTATCCAAGATGCGGGCCCCCAGGGTGATGTTGGGCAGCAGCTCGGGGTCCTTGTTGATCAGGTCTATGGCGAACATCATGGCCTCCAAGCGATGGATGCCCTTCTCCTTTTTCAGCTCCCCGCAGGGCGTGCCGCGGTCCCCCCGCGAGTGCACGGGAAATAATCCGCCGAGGATGATGTCGCCGTCCAGTCGGATGGAGTGGGCGTACTCGGGCGCCGCCTGGGGGTCTATCGGGATCCGCTGGGGGGCGGTGACGGGAAGGAGCCACGTGTAGGACGTGGCCATGAGCAGGAAGACGACAGAGGGAGACTGCGGGCAGGACGTCGGGTTCCACTGCGGTTCCATGATCGACGATCGATGACCAAACAAGAGCCAAGTCTTTAATTGGGGGGGGGGGGGGGGTTCGGGTCGGTATTCCAAAACCGAGGATGTGTTATTGGGGGAATATTTTGACAAGTAGGGCCTTCCTATTGGTCAAAAAGGGAGGGGTAGAGGACCCCAAGGGTGGAGCTAGCCAAGCCCCATGAGCGAATCATATTCCAGAAGAGGCAGCGTGATAAAGAGCGAAGCTTGGAAACGTGGCAGCGATGTCGCAGGAGTATAGAGTCGGGGGAGCTGAGCCTGTAATCCACAAGTCACATCGTCAGTAGAGCCTGTAGAAGAGAGACAGGGAGAGGATTTCTAAGTAGCAGTGTGGTGTGAACAACAAGCCGCTGCCGGCTTCAACGGACCACCTGACAAACATGTGTAAAACCACCTCATGGGCAATGAGGGAATGCAGTCAGGCATACCAAAAACGAGTTAAAAATACACACAATGCTCCTTCGCCTGCACACACTCACATGGGTATAGGCTTCTCCAGCAGACCTGTCAAAATTTGCACTGCCATTCTATAATTGAAAACCCAAAGTCTGTCAGTTTGTAATCACCTCTACACACACACACACACACACACACACACACACACACACACACACACACACACACGGAGACTTGTCTCTTGGCATATCGATGAGTGAAACAGCTGTTAAATTGACAGCAGAGAACCTTGGGACGCTCCTCGGGCACTTTGCAAACGAAGGCGCAGACTACCTGCTGCAGTGGAGGTGAGGGGAAGAGGTTGGGAGGAAGAGGAGGGCGCAGTGAGACGAGGGAGACGGGGGAAGAGAGACAGACAGAGAAACCACCTGAGACGGACAGTGTGAGCGAAACCGGGACAGCAGAGGAAAAGAGGAGCGAGCGAGCGCCTCGGAGCGTGTGTGTTGCATCATTCAAACACCTGCTGTTCCTGCTGCAGCTAAATGAACACATTACACCCAGCAGCACCCCGCTGCGCGCGCACGTGCATACAGAGAGAGAGAGAGAGAGAGAGAGAGAGAGAGAGAGAGAGAGAGAGAGAGAGAGCTTGAAATCACAACAGGTAGATTTAATGATGAGAGTTTCTCAAACAACAGACATGTTCCTGCTGCCCCTCCATCCCTCCTCGCTGCATATGAGCTGCATGTTAAGCGGCCGCATCCTTGAAAAGCGCCCGAACATGGTTCGGGCAGGGAGGAAAAACCGGTCTTGATAAAATCCCGGATTTAAATCCTTTCCGTTTCCCATGGAGACTTCGAATAGCGGGGAAGCAATGTGTACATTTCGGTGCTGAAATCAGAATTTAAAAGGTGAGTCAACTGGTGTTTTTTATTCTGCACGTTGTTTCCTGAAAGCTTTAGTGAACTCAAAGAGTGTTCATTATTTTTCTAACAAGGAAAGTGGGCCTCTTTGGTAACGACGTAAACGCTACTATGAATTAGCTCCATTCAGGGCTATACAAGGCTGTTCGGTCCACGTCTCATAACATACTTTCTACATATTCACTCGGAAACACCGCTGGTAATTATAGGCTTCCTGCTTACCTCAAGGCTCACAAGCTCTGCTTCTGAGGTGGCCCTTTTTCTCCACAATGTAGCCAACTAATTAGCCCTGAATAGTTCATGTAATTTCTTTAAATAATTCCTCAGCACATATAGACCACTGAGCTGCATTATAATGTTAAAACGACACAGTTTTAGACATGTTGGGACATGTCACCTTTTTGCCGATTGTTAGATTTGATACCGCGATAATGTTACTCCAGTAGAGGAGACCCCCAGTGGGATAAGCTGGTCCTGCCAATATCGCACTAAATAAGACCCGACTGATAAATGAGGATGAGTTGGGGATCAAATCCTACACTTTTATTGCGGAAAGCTTTCCCGCTTAACTTAAAGAAGAAAAACAACAGTGAAAGAATCCGAAAGCATCGTTCACAGAACTTCAACTTGAAATATTCAGCAGGCCCGCCTAATTTCACCCACAAGGGCCCCCTAACAGGTTTCAGGCTCAGATCTCATCACAGCGTGAGCCGCTCTTTCCATGAATCCATTTATAACTCAATTCTGTCCCAATTAATGTATCAGTTCCTCTCCACTCTAAATGGAATTAGGTCAAAGCCACTCATACACAGCCCCGGCTATGATTAAAAACCCAGCTGCTTTATATAGGTTAGCCGGTATTGTACTCGCCGCAATACTGTTTATTCAACACTTTTTCCTCGGCTCAGGCACGGAAAGCATCCAAATGAGGGCCGGAGCCCCTTTATCTGTTCATTACACGTAATTAAACAGCTGCAATTAAATATCGTCGGATAGGATCTGCTGGAGCTCACAGATTCATCTTCTCTTGATCAACTCTCTCGCTTTTCTTTGTTTCCGGGCTCTAAACATTTAGCATTAATCGGATCTTCCCAGCCGGGGAGTCACCACATGGACTTAAGTTAACCTAAAGGACGTTTTAATTCATGTTGGTTACGATACGTGTACGCCCGGCGGAGATAATGCGTGGCACTGTGTGTGCGTGTATGTGCGTGTCCGTCCGCGGCTAATCTCACACACTGCTGGACCCACGAGGCTAAAAGGTTTTGCCTTTTATGTTTAGAGACGTCTCGTGGTTGCACGTTATCACAATTTTATCCTTGACTGTTTTACACCGTCATTGACTTCTCGCTCCTCTTATCGGGCGGCGAGTGATCAACAACTGCTTCAGTGGCAATCGGCTAAAAACATACATTTTTCCATTTGCCGTGGCTCAAAAAACCACAGCCACACATTTTAGTCTCATTTTGAACCACATAGATGAATGAATCCCCTTTTTTTCTGCCATCCACGCGGCCACTTAGACTGTGTAAGGAAGCCCGGGAGGGACAATTGAGTGAGACTCAGCTCTTCTGTACTTGGGAGGGAAGACCATTGAGTGCACTTTTCAAGTTCAAGATGTAACTACATGCAAAGGTCTCAAGAGGGGAACCAAAAAGTCAGATCAGAGCAACATGTGAATGCTTCACGGTGGAACCGAGGCCCTGAGGTTATTAAAAGTTGCATGACTCATTTACTTTCATTGGTTATTTCAAAGTGGGGCAGAGGTACCGCACTGCTTTACTTTGTCTGTACATGACAGTAATGCACACCTGATGTTCTTAATCACCGGATTGTGGCTATTACTCCTTTAGTCCCGTGCTCTCACGAGGGTCCTTGTCTTTTATGACGCTTGACAAAAGACGGAAAAAAAAAGACGAAAAAAAAAGATATCTTCTCCTGAAAGAAGGCAGAGGACCTCGTGAAGAAGGAGGTTCCCTCCGCTGTGATGGTTAGCGGCTTGAAGATGAAGCGGTTTAAAGCCCAAGAGGCTGCAGCTGGATCATCACTCGCTTTAATTTACACCCACGGCTGGCTGTCTAGAGGAGTGTTGCCCACTCGCTGCTCGACTGTGTGTGTGTGTGTGTGTGTGTGTGTGTGTGTGTGTGTGTTTATCTGGCCTCCTTTTCCGTTTCACTCCAGCTGTTTTCTCTTCACCCCGCACCTGACCTCTACGACCCCTCCTCCGCCTCGCAACTCCTTCACCTCCCCAGTTACTTTATGTCTCCCTCTCTCCTCCACTTGCTCCCTTTCTAAACCACCCTCATGTTAATTCCCCCCCTCTCTCTGCTTCTCTCCTTATCGCCTCCTCCTCTCCCTCTCTCCTCTATCGTCTCCTGCAGGCCTCCTCGTTTCTCTGGGGAGCTTGCTGCTCTTTTCAGAAAGTGATAGCATTTCTGCCTCCCTCTCACCCTCTCTCTCTCTCGCCCTCTCTCTCTCTCTCTCTCTCTCTCTCTCTCTCTCTCTCTCTCTCACCCTCTAAGAAGGGGTCTCATTCAACAATTGCTGTCTGTCTTTCCCTCTCTGTCTCTCTGGTCTCATTCATACCTCACTTTTTTCCCATCTACCTGTCTCACATTTTCTAGGGGACAATCTTTCTCTGATTTTCGCAAGATCGTGGGCCAATGAGACACTCAATACACCCTGTCTTCGCTCTCTCTCTCTCTCTCTCTCTCACACACACACACACACACACATCGTGGATTCTCCCCAATTCAGTATAGGCTTACACACACAATACAATATAATAAATACATATTGAGTTAAATATGTATGGATAGTCACGTCAAATCCACGCAGGAGACAGCCTTAGCTCACGCATCCCTGTTGAAACAGGTGTCTGTGACGTAATGAGGTGATAAAAACGCAGCTCGCAGGTTCAGGAATAAGACAATGTGAGATCAAAGTAAAATGATGCTCATGTGGCTTCTACAGCAGTGGTGGCATCCCGAGTGCACCCTATAATTAAGCCAGTCCACAGTAAAAGGCAGAGAAGCCCCATTGCAATGACGTTATTAAGGAGATTAATGGTTCATGTCTCAGTTTTTCAAAACCCACGCAATACTGAGTTCCTAATTGAAACATTCCTCTTCTACGTGCTCGGAAGACGTTAACTCACCTCACCGCTCTTGCACTGAATCCATGTGAAATGAACATTAGGAGAAATCAATCAATCAGATCCCAGAAGAGATCGGCAGCCAGGCATATGGAAAGTATGCCCACAAAAAAAAAAAATACACAGAGGAATCTTAGGATGCATGCCACAAAGGAGAGAAAACACCTACAGCGAAACGAGGAAGAAAGAAAGAGGCAACAGCATTTGGTCAGAAGGGAGGAAGGGAGGGGGAACCCAGATATGATAGCTCATGAGATACCTGAGGAAATCAAATTGATCCGACAGCGTGTGACGGGTCTGCAGCCTCCTGCGCGGACTCCTCCTCGGGGTCCCTGTCCGCCTCAGGCAACTTCCTTGCGGAGCTCAGCAGTTTTCCCCTCCCACAAATATCAGCCCTCCTGGAGTGAGATTTCTTCTTTTTTCTCTCCTCCCACCATCTCCCCCACCACCACCACCACCACCCCCTCCAGCAAACGTATATCTAAAGACAATTATACCATCCAGAAGGTGACGACACGAAGAAGAAAAATGATATGTATATAGACGATTTCTTTTCTAAAAAAAGTGCTCCGCCGTGACCAGCCAGAGAGGATTTAAGTGGGTGAAAAATGAAAATTAGGAATCCCCGCACTTTGTTTAAGGTGGCGACAGAGGGAGGCTGCCTGTGATGAAGTCAATACCCAAGAATGAGTCTCAGAGAGGGAGAGGGAAGAAGGGGGGCGGGGGGAGGAGAGAGAGAGAGAGAGAGAGGAGAGAGTGAGAGAGAGAAAGAAAGAAACAAAGAAAGAAAGAAAGAAAGGAGAGAGAGAAAGAGAGCGGAGGAATCCATCACACACAGAATATGTCAGCCATGATCAATAATGTGGGCAAAACGCACCTGATTTGTATCCATGGTCCTCTCCGAGCTCTCCGCACTTTGCGCATAAACCCTCTCCGCGTAATTTCGCGCGCTCACTCCTCTCCCGCCGCTCCCGTCCCCGGTGCCGAAAGGGACAGCGCACGAGTCCACAGCCGAATGCAGCCCGAACCCTCCTCTACGTAACACACATGTATCCCGGGCATCGAGTCTGCTTCCCCCCCCCCCCCCCCCCACCCTCTCTCACCAAATCGCCGTCTAATTGCACCCCTCAGTCGTCCAGCAGAGTCCACACAGTCAATCAAGTGGATTAGCGATCAATCGGATCGATGGCAGGCTATTGGTGATTTGAACACGTTAATACATCATAAAGAAATGTCTAAAAAAAAATGCTCACACAGACGTTGCGCCACACTCTTAATTGCCTGAACTTAAATCCATTTTGACTGTGCCCATTGATCCCCCCGTGTAAAAGCATAGCGCCATGGCTCTTTGTGGTGAGTGGAATTAAATAAATGAACCGCATCCCATCTGCTGTGTAATAACAATTTGATAAGCTGTGTAGAGTGAGAAACCAAGCAATCGAAACCGACCCGGGTGTTCTCTCATGTGACAATGGGGAAGATGTGCGCAACATGTCCAATTTGTGGCTTCGCTGCAGCGGCGGGGAGGGCTGGAGGCCCGCGGAGCAATGGCGCCATCTGGTGGCTGAATGCGTGTTACTGCAACATAAGAAGTTTGTGGTGCTTCAGTTTGTAAGTTTTCTTTTTATTAACAGGCCAAATCGGCTGTGGATGAATGTAACTTATACTGTAACTTAAAGCTTGTATAACAACTTATAGTTTTAACTTATAGAATACAAGTTATTATAGCATAACTGTTGTAACTTGTATAGTATAATAGTTTTAATGTATTACTTACTTTCACTTAACATAGTTGATATACTTCTAAGTATGCTACTTCTGTAACTTATACTTATACTGTAGTGTAGTGCAGTTTTGAGGTGCTTGTACTTGTACTGCATTTACACTTAATGTTACTTAACAATACTTCAACTTCAATTCATATTTTACAAAAACAATAACACACAAAACATATGATCAGTGTAGCGCATCCATAATAATGTGATGAATTAGATCAAACTAAAATATGCTGTGATAATGTACATGCATTTGCTTTCAATGTGTGGACCAGGAGACCATCACGGGTTAGCAGGTTTCTGAACTCAAAGTTTACACAAAAGATATGCTGATTGTGTGCATCACCGTGCGTGGGGACAATGTGGCGTTTCTCATTGACGTCACCAACATGATTCCTTGTCCCTCTTTCAGACGTCAAAAGAAATGACGTATTGCGGCGCCGGGCAGTCGAGGGATGGGAAATAAAAAAATCGGAGAAAAAGTTAAGCGGAGATGTCCGCAAATGCAATTCTTGAGAAAGCAAATGAAATCTCCTCGCTACAAAAGCAGTAAACAAACATGATTGATTGAAGCATATGACTCATATCCGAGGGAGAGAAGAAGAAAAACAAAGCCACACAAAAGTTCTGAGTGAGATTCGAAGCAGTACATATTTATTCATTAAGTCGTTGGTTTTAACATTCTTGTCACATCTGAAAGGCCTGTCTAACTCTTCTCAAGTTCTCTAGAAGGTGAGCTTAATAACATACTACAGCTGATGAGGAAAGAAATGACAAGATTTTAAAAAACAAAAACAAAAAAAGTCTCCTACGGTTTTAATTCTCTTCTTCGCACATTCCAACAAAAACCTCCTTGAAAAAGGAAAGAGACACAAACAAAGACAACTAATGGAGGAATAACGCAAACGTGTATTAAACAGTGACAGAGTAATAACTAGTCGGACATGTTAGAAGCATATGGTCGACCGATAACTATTGTGACTATTATAACTATTATTTATAGCATCCGTGGAGGATGAATCCATATGTACATGTTCTCAAGACCTTGTCGCAGTAGCGTTTCCACTTATAAAAAATAAAGTTTGGTCTTTCTTCTTGTCTTCTGGTTTTGTTCCATTTCATGGCGTTCCCATTGAACATTAAGACGCATCTACATTTGGACTTCTTTCATCACTTTTCTCTGTGCCAGTGTTTCAAAGACTACCTCGGGGTACCCGTTGCTGTCATTACACAAATGCAGCCCCCTTAAGTTTGAGTTCAATGATGTTAATGGAACAAAAAGTTTAATGTAAACTTTTTTCCCGTTTTACAAAACTGTTTAGCCTGCCAGGAGCGCGCAGCTTTCTCCCTGCGCGCTTTGGCCCGTTATAAATAAGCAGTATGAGCGCCGCAAAGCGGTAGGTTCCCAAACATCTGGTGCCTGCTGCTTCGGCTCCACAGCCGAGACGCGTCAACAAATCATTGCGGGTCGGCGTTCTGCTTCGTGGCGAGCGAGTGGACGCCGGTCGATATTTCATTGGACACAGAAAACAAATACTTCCAGTTAATGTTTCCAAAGTCTAAACGCAGTGTGGCTGTTTCTGTAACACCAGCAGCAACCTGCCATTTTAATGTATGTATTCAAAAGACATATCGCTCTATAATGACATGTGTAATCGCATCTTCTGTGTTGACGGGTAAATGAGAGTCTTGCACAATAACGCCAGTGATTTGCGATGTATGTGAAAGGTAATAATGGTGTTAATTTGATAGTTTTGCCTGTGGTGGTACACCTTAAACTAAGCTGTTATAATAAAACAATCCATATTTGGAAGAAAGTTAATGTGATTTCACCTATTAGGCATTTGTAAAAATGTTAAATCATAACTCTATTGCCTTGTTCTGTTTCATGCCTTCATACTTTGAGTGAAGCTGGTGTCTCATTTCATAACATTTCTTCCTCTTATTGAAGCCCTGCTTCATACAGCCTCCCAGTTCCCTCACAGCCACATCAACCACACTATTACTGGGAGTAATAAGTCGGCTAATCTATGCAGATAAAACAGGGTACAGTTAAAGTAAAGGAAACCAACCCTAACAAATTGTTTTCTACATGCAGTCAAAAAAGAGGCAGAACTTAGAGAATTGACCTCTGAACAGAGACAGGCTTTTAAAGCACAAACGCAATTAAAAAAAACACTAAAAAATATACTTTGGGGTTTCTCTTGCCTCAAATATACCCTGTAAATAAAAATTCACTCCAGTCGCCGTTGAGAGCAGATATAACAAAATCAGACTGCTGGCATGAAGAATATCACAACTGGACTTTTGATCGGTTTGCTTCTCAGGAGTAAAGTTTACAAGAGAAGATAAAGATCATTTCTTTTAACTCTGAGCCGAGCAGCTGGCCTTCTGGAGACTCAAAGGTGGAAGCAGTTTGGTAACAGTTTCTGTTAGATAGCAGACCACAGCTGTCAGGGAACTGAGGGGGATTATCTGTTGGTCAGTCGTAATGTTGAGCAAGTGGTCATAAATGTATCCCCAACATCCTAAAACACTATATAAATTGTGAATGTACAGAAAAGTGATAAACAGCTAGTAGCAAAGGACCCACATTTGTTTTAAGTATCTGTTTGGGAATGCAAGGGCCCAATCAAATCCAGCTTTCTCCCAAAATCAACAATTTCCAGTCTATTTTCTGTGGAGGTCACGATCCAGTTCTGATTCACACACGCGCGCACACGCACACACACACACACACACACACACACACACACACACACACACACGCACACACACACAACCTTCATCTCTTTGCTACTGAGAGCCATCAGCCTTTGGATCTATATACATGTCGTTGTAGGTAAATATTCTGTATACAGTAGCGGTGAATCTTCAACAGTCTCTTTGTGGATAGCAGCGCCAGCGTCCAGCAAGCTGGCCGGCTTTATATTGAAACTATACAAAACAATGTCAGATACCAACAATATATTTGGCTCTTAAGCAAAGGATGGAAATCCTTTTTTCTTCACTCCTGTGTCGTACTTCTTGTGTTGGTTTCTTTCATCTCGGCTCTGTGCTCGTTCCATTCGTCCATTATTTTCCAAATTGAAAGTTTTGATTGGCTTCTTCATTGTTAGAGGCTCGCTGGTCCCTCATCCCCAGCTGACTGTGAGCAGAGAGAGAGAGAGAGAGAGAAGAAGGTAGACGAGCAAAGAGAAGAACAAAAAGAAGAGATTAGAGTGAAAAATAGGGGAAGAAAGAGGAAATATCCAGGAAAGAAAGAGCAACAATCAGACAAAGAGGGAGATTTCTTATGAGCGGTGTGATAGACGAGAAAATAAGCAAGAGGGAGAACGTAGGAAACAGCTGGTAAACGTGCTCAGTGGTCAATTAAAGCCTGCAGAATGATTGTGGTGTCTTATCTTTGCCCGAGGGAATAGTCTTCTACGCAAACATACACACAACTCTCTTGCAACAAGCAGACACACACACACACACGCACACTCTAACACAACTTGCTCAAGTACACCTCACACAGCCGCCTCACTTTGTGGTTTGTGAATACACAGCAGCAGCAGAGAGAACACAAGACAGGAACGAAACCAGAGAAAACAGAAAGCAAAATGGGAGGACAAGTAGACGGCGATGGCAAGCAGAGTCCCTGAACCCTCGATGTTCTTACAGTGCTTGTGTTTCACCAGACCAGGGATTTAGAGCGGGTGCTGACTCCTTTCCTCCTGCTGGCTGCGGCCGTCGCTGCGTTGCGGTGACTTCGCTTATGAGACTCCAGGTACAGCTGAAAAAAACAAGTTGAATAAAAGATGAATATTTAAATAAACCCCTACACTTCACTGATACATGCGATAGCGGTTACGTTCACTACATGGATTAAACTACTAGGTTAGACACATGGTTGTATTCTTATTAGGTGTAAATACAGAATATCACAATTAAGTTAATCTATCTTGATACATAGGCTGCAATTACCACGTATATTGATAAGTGAATAATAAACAGATTATTGAACACCAGATCCTCACATTTAATGAGCTAGAAACTGGTTCATTTTCTGTTGATCAGCTGACGAGTTAAATCGGCTAATCGTGACATGGTGTGAGATCACATCTATTCAAAGCGCTCTGGTCCGTGTTAAAGTCAAGACCCCAATGCTCCTCATGTGGAGTCGTCATGATGGCGTAGCATGTAGTGATATGTATCTTATCCACCACACTGCCACGGCAATTATCCCTCAAACTGGAATTTGTACAAAGGATCATTTCCACTGTAGCGCTCTACTTTTTTTACTCCTCACTGGGAATACTCAACAACGTTTATTTTAAAAGGAGGGGAGATTTATGTCGGTAATTGAAAATCCAATACCTTCTTGGCAAAGGCCCGTCCACACTGGTCGCAGGCGTGGAGGGAGAAATTCTTTGTCACCCGGACTTCGGTGGAGGACGACGACGACCCTATGCCGCTGCTCTTTGACGGGGGGTCGTGCCGTCGGGTGTGTGGGGTTTGGTTGCTGGGCGAGATGGAGGAGGAGGAGTTGCGTTGGTGCGTGTGTTTCTCACTGCGGCGGGTCAGCGGAGGGCTGATGGGACGAGGCTGGTGGGTCTGCTGTCTCTCCTGCTTGCGGGTGACAGGAGGGGCCGGGGCTAACGCTGGCGATAAGAGGTCCAGCTGTTTCCGAGTGACAGGGGCAGGAGGCTGGACTGAGGAGGAGGAGGAGGTAGACGAGGAGGAAGATGATGAGGTGGTTGGGCCAGCTGTGGAGCCCTCTTGCTTGCGAGTGACAGGAGGTGAAGGAGAGGAGGACGACGACGAAGAAGAAGCGGGACGTCCGTTCACTTCCTCTTTGACGCCGCCACAGATCTTCTTGCTGGGAGGCGTCGTGTTGAGGACGACCTCAGCCAACCTCTTCACCGCCCTGCTCTCCAGTTTGGGCATGATCTTTCCGAGGTATGCGGACGACTTCTTGTGGACAACCGTCACGTGACGCAGGACGTCGCGTTTGCGTCGCGACTCGTAGCGGCAGAGAGGGCAGCGGTAGAACTTGATGAAGATGTCGTTGCCGTCCGTGTGCAGCTCAATGTGCTTCGTTAAGTTCTGGCGAGAGCTGAACTGGCGCTTGCACAGTTTGCAGAACAGCTGCTTGAAGTCAAAACCGACGGACAGTTTGGTTGTTTTGGTGAGCCCGCTCCCGCTGCACGTGTTGCCACCGCGCGAGGATGAGGACGACAAGGATGCCGTCATCTTTGGGCTCATCGGGGGCTCCTCTTCCTTCACCTTCGTGCTGGTGCTTGCCACAGAAACACATTTGACTGTCTCGGTGCTCTCCATAGGAGACGGGGCCGGACTGCTGTCGATGTCCTCTGTGTCCTCGTCTTCATCTGAAGGTTCTACTGCCTCTTCTTTCACGCGGATATTGTTGCTTGGGACTAAGTTAGCGCTGCTGCTGGCAGGAGTGGCTACCGGAGGAAGGGAGGCCGACGTGGTGGCCGGCCTGTTACTTTTGATGCTGTATATTTTGTGGACAATACGCATGTGCCTCTTCAACATGAGCTGAAATACACAGAAGAATCGGAAAACAAATTAATTTTTCCTCCTTTCCAAAAAAAACACAATTACTATAACCAGACGTTAAACAGCACCTCCATTAAAACAACTTCCGTGTCGCTCTTCCTGCTTGGATCTGAGGCATTTAAGACAGCAAAAGCTAGAAATGTTTGAGGCTGCCATTAGGACAGCAAACATACCTGAGAGCTGTAGTTCCTCTTGCAGATCGTGCAGCGACATGAGGCCGGGGCCACCTGTGGAGAGACAGGGGGCGGAGTCTGAGGTTTGGACTGGTTTTGGTTCGAAGGCGTTGTTTTCACAGGCGTGGACTTGGAGCTGCTGCCCGGTGTCGGAGAGGAATTGTTGCTTTTCCTGGGGGGGGTGGCCTCCAGAGAGAAGGGCTGGCCGGGCCGCGAGGCAATGTTGGGTGTGATGGTGTCCCTCCGTAGACCGCGATGGACCTCGTCAAAGTGACGACGTACATTGGCTTTGGTAGCGAAGCTTTTAAAACACACCGGGCAGGATTTTCCAGTGGGTGTGCTGAGAGTCCTCGGCCGACCTTGGGCAACAACAACAACGATTGTTATCTTGAAGGTTTGCTTTCAAAAGCTCAAATGAACACTTCTGTGGAGCTGATCCTAAGTTTTACATACTGGGGACTGTGAATATTGAGCATTGAAGAGATGTGCAGTCTTTAAATATATATATATATATATGCTAAACAAAAATACTTCTCTTCTTTTTACAATGCCTCCTCATCCAGTGTACTGACATTTACATGTTTACATTATTCAGTCAACACTATAACTATTCAGCAGCATGACCATTGTACTGAAATATTAGTTAAATGTATCAACTTCTTTGTTCATGTGGGTTTTCAATATCTCATCATATTTTTTTTTCATTGGAATTTGAATTCACTCTTACCTTTCACCATAGAGAGCAGGCTTGTGGGCACTGTCCGTGTCTCTGTGAACTTTCGTAGCTCTTCAAGTTTGGACTGGTGCATTTTGCGGCAGTGACGTCTGATGCTGCGGCGTGAGTTAAAGTCCTGACCGCAGAGACAACAGGAGATTGTCACATCCTCGACCTTGACGGGAGGAAGAGAACAACAAAGAGAGAAACTAAGGCAATGTGGAAAAGATCAACATTTAGCATGAGAATGCATCATGTCTCAGCAATGGCAGGTATTTATTAGTTAAAAGATGTGCATTCACTGACTTTTGATGTGAATTTACTCCTGAATATCCAGTCACCTACCCCACTAGTGGACCCCTCGTCCTCAGGCGGTGGCTGCTCCTCTTTAGCCTCGTCCTCGGCCTCCCATCTCTTCTGTCCCTGATTGTTTCCCGGGCTGCTGTGGCTCTCTGGCCCTCCTGGCTGGCTCGGCTGGTTGTTGTCCACACCCTCCACTGATTCTCCCTCCCATGCTACGGGACTCTCTCTGGCACTGTGAAGGATGTCAAGGCAAGCGGTCAGAGACAAGGGAAGGCTGGGAGAAGCCTAAAGTCACACTCACATGGTCTATGGAGACCACATTGCACAAACTAGATCAGTGTCCATGAAGAGTGTTGTGTTCCGCTCTGAACCCCTAATCAAATTGGCCGACCACCTACCTGGGTGTGTGCGAAGGAAATCTAGCCAGCTCCTCCTCCGTGGTGAGGTACTGGAACACAGCCTTGTTTGTGGTCTGAATGGGCTCCAGGCGGACCACAGTGTCTGGGACTCTGGGATATATAGCGTCCAATAAATCCTTCATAGCTAAACTCTGTCTGTCATCACCGGATGAACCTATCAAATGATAAACAATGCAAAATATTTAAAAATGTGATAATTTAAAAAAAAATGAGGTTGTTATTACAATATTGTTTACTTGTTGTACAAAACAAGTTTGATATTGTGCTTTCGTTTAGTGAACACAACTATTGTGCCTCTCTAAAGCTTTCTTTACGTGGACACATTTCTCTTTTTGGTGAATCTGCAAGTTTATTTCAGACCATTATTTACAACAGAAGATAAAGAGAGGATGGAAAGAGAGGAACTGAATTTTCAGGCACTTTAAAAATGGACCACAAATCATCACTGGCGTCTGTACGGGTCCGCTGTCGAGGCTGGATGTTGAAGAATCGAGTGTTTCCAAGAAAAAACATTTTGTTTATCCAGTAGCCAGACAATTGATGCCCAGCGTCTCAATGGTGAAAGATGAACAACAATTATGTCATTCATCAAAATAACATTACGATACACGTTCAGCCACTGGTAATAGACTCTTAATTATGAATAATTAAGTGAAGACCACTTAGTTAAAAACACATGCAGGTGGAACGACATTTGGGATAAAAAACTGTTCATATTTTGCAACAACAATCACTAAAGTGAATAAAACTGTGCAAAATCTAATTGGCCATTTGTGTTGAGATTGATTTCTCTTTAAGGAGGAGAGGAGAGTTGAGTTAGAGAAGAGAAATTACTTGAAGAGTCTCCTCGGCTTCATCCTTTCCCCGAGTCTCACAACACTTCTAAGAAGCAAAGAATGGAGATGTGGACACATTTGGTCGCTAATAAGAAGTAGATAAAACATAAACGCTGCCAGATCAAAATAAATTTCCTTAGTGATGGAGAGGAGAGAGGAGAAACTGCCCTTTGAGTGAGTGAAATGATTGATGGATTGAAATGTTACAATGTGCACGCAAGCTTGTGTGCAAAGGAATGAAAGAGGGCTGTGTGCAGACAGAGGAGATACGAGGAGAATAATGAGTTGGAGACAGATGGCTCCAGGAAACCTTGGAGTGGAAGAAGATGAGAGAAAAATGTGTAGAAGCCTGAGGAGATGTTAAAGTAATCAATGAGTATGTACACAGGATTGTGTGTGTGCTGACTAAACTAGAGATTTGTGAGTGCTGAGCTCAAGTCAGTTTGATTGCTGCCTTGTTGGAGTATCTGTTCGTCTGTTTGATGTGATCTCTACACATGTGCATGTTCTCAGAATGCCCTAAAAGCTCTTGGAGTTTTTGGTTTACCTGGTCGGATGACTCATTTCTTATTTAGTTAAAAAACATTTGGTCTTTCCTGTATTTTCTGTGCTTTGATTTTCCATAGGGCGGCTACGATTTTAAAAACGTGTGTGTGTAAGTATTCTCATGGCTTTTTTGTGTGCGTGTCTGCATGCTAATGTCGGATCACTAACCGTCGGGTTCAGGCATCCGTGATAGGCAGTAGTACTCTTTATGTGTGATGAGGTTGGGCAGGCCTCTGAACAGACTGCGACACAGTTTACACTCAAAGATGGTGTCCACCTCCTTCAGCAGCATTTGTTTCAACTGGCTGGTGCCTGCAAGCCAAAGAAAAGCAGTAACGATTACCTTTGGTGACTACGAGAAGAATAATAAGACATGTTACCATGTACATACAGAAGAGCGCACAATTCACTGCAAAAACAAAAATCTAAATGAATTAATATTTCTCGTCTTGTTGTGAAAAATAAGTAATTATTGTGTGCTGGAGATGAGTCCAGATTCCAGCTGATGAGCTTTGTTCACTGTAAAGGCATGTGAGGAAATCTACGTTTTTTTTGGGTAATTGATAAACAAATTGTCGTTTTAAGAGTGAATTACTTCTTTAAGCAGAGAGAAGGAGATGATACATTGCAGTCTGAATAAAATGCCCAAAAGGTAAACTCCCCTCAACCTATCTCACTGACATTTGAAAGGACTCGGATGATGATTGCCGTTCTGTTAAGTGTAACTTTTGCGTCACTGCTGTCATCCCCTTCCCCAGTATTGTCATCAGCATGCTGACTAGTTTAATGTCAAAATGACTGAGTAAACACTGTTAGGGTGACTCAAACAGACGTCAGTACCTTCGCACAAAACACGCATTGCTACATCCTCACATGTCTGTATTTGGCACTGGCTCAATAAGGATGCAAGTGTGGTGTGTGCATGACTGTGTACCACAACAACAGGAGAGCCACACTGACCCAGAAAAGTATGACTGCCTGAGAGCAGTGGCAACCAATGAGTGCCTCAACCCTTAAAGGAGCTTTGGTCATCGAGCTCCTTTAAGGGTACTGGGCCATGGCTGGCCCAGTACATGTGAGGTCAGGGAGACAACAAGAGAATACAAAGCTTTGCATACATCGATAGCAGCTGTTAATGCAAAGCAAGTACTTCCTGCTACGGTTTTACATGAAACGCTTCCCAGCAGGAAAGAATGCGTGAACATCACAAACATTGTTGAACATCGTTCTTCTTTCTCATTAGCTTGGTGGTTCTTTTTTAGACACTGCAAGGCATAAAGACTGAGACCTGTCATTTCTGTCATTGACAAAACACTTGCGCTGTGTCTGCATCATAAATAATAATAATAGAAAATAATAAAAATGAGTGGATAATAAGAAGGAAAAAAACACAGAGACACGAACCTGAGCGGAAGCATTCAATTATCTGCTGAATCCCAGATTTGGAGGTCTGTAGCGGCTGCTGGAGCAGAGGAGGATCTCCAGGCTCCACAAAGAGACCTGGAGAGCAAGAGACACAGAGATTGCATTTCATCAAAGCCGGCATATAATTACATCACAGGATGACAGACCTGGAGAAACACACCATCACCTGGGAGTTCAGGGGACCTGGTAAGACACAAAGTATATTGCAGTGTAAAGAATACACACAATCACTGTCAAACAATGAGGTCTGTATAAGACAGTGATTCACTCTGACCTCATTACCTCCTCGCTAACACACACATACATATAGAAACACACACACACACACACACACACACACACACACACACAAAGATGACTACGAGAAAGCAGGTCATCTGTATTTTTTCTTATAATTTAAGCACATCATTAAAAGCAGCTGAAGTGGGACTGACGGCTGCATTTGGTGCAGAGTCCATCAGTGTTCAGAGTCCATGCAGTATTTCATAAGTCAGCTTTGGTGTCACGTAGTGACGCATCAAAACAGAAATGTGAACAGGAGGAGAAAATGTATTGATAATGCTATTGATTGATGTTGGTACATGTTTTGCTTTGGCTCGACCTCAATCATAAGAGGGTGCAGGGTCAACTGCTGCACGACCCTTGTGCTGGTCGGGATTTATTGTTTTGTTGGATTTATTGACCTGCTTTTATGCTTTCCTCCCTTTTTAATTATTAAATTTGCCACAATAATACAGTGAGGGCAGGCAGGTCAACAGGTTTCATCCTTTACATGTCGAGTTCCTTGTAAACTTGTTAATCTAGGAATATTAAAATGGCACACTACAGCACTACCTGCAACCCATACAAGTCCATAATACGTCCAATATTAAAACAATTATTATCTAGCATCACACACAGCTTTTATTTTGACATACACAAGACAGGTTGGATCGTCTTTTTTCAAATGGTCAATCCAGAATGAAACACTGCAGAGAAGCATTCACCACAACATGCCAAAACTAACGAAAATCATCAAATATGCTTTATGGTGTTTGTTTTACTTAGGGCAGAACAATTTGGGATTTTTAATTTTTTTTTTTACAGTGATTGCTTTGACTAATGCAATGGCGATAGGATTTGCAATCTCAGTGGGAGGCTCATTTAAACATAATTATGCTCGTTTACACTGAAAAACATTAAAAAAAAAAAAATTTGCAGGGGATCTGTACCAAAAAAGATGTTAACTTAAATCTGTTGAATACGCAGTGGCGGTAGGACAATATTTCATTAAAATGTGTATTTTAACACAATTCTACTTCTACAATTCTACAAATATTGTGCCGGTTGTGTTTTCTAAATTGCAATCAGCCAAATTCAGATGACATTTTTGAATAATTGTGCGATTTAAGGGCCAACATTTGTCATTATCTTTTGTATAAAATATTTTAAATAAAATACCCGGAGTGGTTCCTGGTGCAAGCTGACTGTGTCTCTGTGATATAACAATGGGCTACTAAGACATATTACAAGAGGTAAAGTGCTCTCATTCTACCCATTTTCATGCATTTTATTTATTTCAATGACTTAACTTTTACGTCAATACTATGTTAACTTTTCATGGCAGTGGGGACAAAAACAGAGACATAAACAGTCTAAAGAGCAGAACAATTACAGTCAGAAATGGCACCACAGACTTTGTAATCAACTCAAATAGTTACGTCTAATTTCTCACTTTAGTTGATCTCAAAGAAGTTAACAGGGAGCCGTTCTGCTGCAACAAAAAGAGCATTTTGTAAAAGTGATGCCGGGGACAAAGTGCCGAAAAAACTATTTAAATGTTTCCAGCTGTGACAAATGTCCACCGTTTGTTCGCTTTTGAAGCACGCAAACTAAAATGTATGTAAAGATGCACTATTGTCAGAGGACGTTGTGCTTTGATAAAGGAGCCGCATTTACCATTCTGAATATTAATATAGCAGTAATTTCCATTTGTTATGGAAAGATATACTGGAATATGCCTACCCGATCAGAGAATAAAGTCCCTCTCCCTGTGTGTGTATTTATCAGAGCTTCTCTTTGCTTTTTTGACATAGAAGTGCTATTTAGTGCATGTGAGCATGTCCCACTGGTGCGCTCGCGCTGGTGCGCTCGCTGCGCTGCGCTGCGCTGCGCTGCTCTCATACGTCGGTCACAGCTGATAACGGGGTCCTGACTGACAGCGTCGTCACAGACACGCAACACACATTCTCGGGTTCCCCCTCAGGTAAACACAGTTAGCTCTGTCAGGCCTTTTCGCCGTAGTTTGCACTGTTAGCGCTCTTAGGTAAGAGCCGCTTGCGCTCATGTTTCATACCTTGCACCTTGAATTAATGGCAACATATATATTTTAGGATTTTGTACTAGATTGTTTTACGCAGTGTTGTTCTAATCTCAAATTAAGTTAATTCTGGATAACAAGACTAGGGGATTGTGTACTTCTAAAGCCTTGTTTGTCACATACTTGAATAAACACACACACACAACAACACAAACCCACACGACATAGTAAGTAATGCAACATGACAAATTGTGTGTGCCTGTGTGTAGACAGAAGGACAGACAGAAAACAAAAAATACCAGCAGGCGGACACAACCACAAGACAGAAAGAGAATCGGAAATGTGAATGACAACAGTGTAAGTGGGTCTGACGGAGAGAGAGATGGAGATTATGTATGAATGTGTGACAGAATGTGTTTTCCCCATTCCCATCCCCCCACACCTCTCCTCGGAAAGCTGCTATAATCCAACAGGGGCAGGTCAGCGACCCGTCGACCTCCCCACCCTCCTCCGCGAGAGGGTCAAAGATCAACCAATCAGAAACATCAGGCCACACAAACAGCTTCCTTTTACTACGAGTAGCGCCTTCCTTAGCAGCACTGTTAGAAATTAACTCACAGTAGCAGGGTTTAGATCTGAATCAAGACATCTACATCTGTTTTTAAAGGAAAGCTACTGTAAAAGAAAAGCAGGAGGACATATGGGTATCCAAGCCAAAAGGGAGGAAGGTAACAAACAAAACATGTCAGCATTCATGAGAAACATAACACATCAGAAGTTCAGCTTTACTAGACATGTAGTATATTTTATAATCCAGTATCAATGGGATAGCTTGGCTTCAGTGTCATGAAACACACTAGCTGTCAACTGAGGGAATAATCCAAATAGACAGTGCTGACAGCCAGTAGTTTCAAGACAAAATCAACCCAAGAGAGACAGATAAGTGTGGCCTATTTCGAGCCAGCAACATTTCTATGGATGAAGTGGTTACACCTCGGACAGCAATGTATCCATTCAAGCAATATTTTAGATTTATTTATTTTTTGGTAATTTGACATTATATATTTCCATATCTCTCATGATGTGCTTTTTGTATGCTATTTGCCCCCCAAAAAAGAGGTGAGCTTTTCAAAATTAAAATTGATACAGGATTCTTTCCTGTTCAAAATACAAACGAGAGTTTTTGACATGTAAGGCTAACCAGCAGTGTGCAATAAAACAGTGCCTCTTTTCATTTTAATTTCTTCGCACACTAACACACACACACACACACACACACACACACACACACACACATACACACTAATTGATCTGATGTAGATCACATATTAGTGCTCTGGTGCTCTGACAGTGAAGCTACACGAGAGCCTGGCAGACGGTTTAATCCAGTAGTGGATGAATCAAAGCAGCAGGAAGTGCCGTGCGAGGAGAACTTTTACCCACCTATGTTATGACCGTGCTCCTCAGTCTGGCAGATCTGGTCCCTAGTCTTACTGTTGCCGTTCCTGTGCAACTCAGGCAGCAGAGGTGGGATGGGCTTCCACAGAGGCTTGGCCTGGAGCTGCGCCGCAGTGTCGTCCTTTTCCTCGACTTCCTCTGGAGTCTCGATCTGGTCCAAGTCCTCCGAGGGAACCTCAGCTGAAGCAGAGGTCTGAAGCTGGGTTTGATCAGAGGACTGGTCTCCTTCTCGGGGCTCCTGCTGTGCTGGATGCTGGGTGTCTGACTGCGGCTGGCCTTCCTCATTCTCTGTCTGAGCAGCACTCTGTGGTACCAAAACCAGACATGAAAATATGAGCAACAGAAAAAGCATGGTACAGATCAACAAATATAAAGATGAAAAAGGAATACAATTATAAATAAAAGGCACTGTGTGTATGCTTCTAATGCCATTATAGTGTCTTTGAAGAATAAGGGGCTGTTCACATGTTGCATCAAAAAACATGTGGAAAATACCAGCTGTGCTACTTATCCTTTTATCGAGGTGCTTGAAACGTTACTAAGCAACCATAACCTGCGCAGTGCGATGCCGATAATGATGAAGCTGTTGGAATGTAGCAATAAGCCTCACTGATAAAGTAAACAAAGTCAAAACAAACATAAATGGATTTGCAGCACTGTGAATGCCTCACTGTAGCTTTACTGCTTGATTTGTCTGTTTCAACTTGGCTGAACTTTCAAGACATTGTGACGTCTTGTGACGGAAAGAGTGAAGCGAATAAAATCGTCCGTGGGACAGATAGTAAAGCCTTAGATAGGACTGCACTAAAAAGGATTTACTTAATATTTACCAAAGAAACAAAGGAAAGGATCTTAGGAAAGTTTGCTTGCTGCGTTTGCTTTTGAATGCACCTTCCCAGGTCTAGGTTTGAACAACATTGTCAACGGCCCCTAATGATACAACAACATGTGAAGCTTTTAGTCACTTAATCTGAGACACCCTGGTCCAATATGTAGGTGTTGAGGGAGGCAGCAGACATTGTTATCTGCCACAGTGAATGCTTTCTTCATTCTTCCACTAGACGGCGCCAAAGTCGGACATGTTCAAAGTCAATACATAAGGAATTTAAGAAAGAGAGACGCTAACAATCTAGTTCAAATGACGAATACATACACAAAAACACACACAAGGGCGTATAAATAAAATGTATCATGAATTAATAAATAAATGCTGGTATGAAGCAATCAAGAAAGAAATTGAAGAAATAATGCCCATCATAGGTCAAATTAATCTCCACCCTTTGCTGAAAAAAACAAAAACAAATAGTTGGGCAGAATGAGGTGTCACAGCAGGTGAAATAGAATGTGTGTGTGTGTGTGTGTGTGTGTGTGTGTGTGTGTGTGTGTGTGTGTGTGTGTGTGTGTGTGTATGTGTGTGTGTGTGTGTGTGTGTGTGTGTGTGTGTGTGTGTGTGTGTGTGTGTCATGTCTCCTGAGCACCCAGAGATGTTGTGTAGGGGGACATTAACCTTGTCGCACGAAGCTACCCTTCAGCAGATAAGTGACTCCACAGCAACCCATACGTGTGTGCCCATGCATCTGTCTTAGCGAGTGTGTGTGTGGTCCGTGTGTGTGTGTGGCTGTGTCTCTTGACCAGACCTCCCCAATCTTTTCTCCTTTCCCACCCACCAATTTATCCTCATTTTCTCTCTGTGTCTGTCTCGCTCACTCCTCGTGTTCCCGCTGCCCTTGAAGAGGGATAAATGACTCCACCGGTCCGACACATTACAGCACATCACCGAGGACAAGTGGGCCACTTGGAAACAAACACACTGTGCATACCACGGCATAATCAAATAACCATTAAATAGTTTAACAGTATGGTGCACATGCTCAGTGAACCCATCCATGCAGTACAACACACACAAACCATTACAGACACTGAAACAAACACTTCTTCTACCAGTGGATCATGCTCTTTAGGAAAGTGAGAAGTGTGAAAAATTTCATTCAAATCTAAAATGTCTATCTTACTATGGCAAGAAAAACAAAACTTCAGCATCTTGACACAGTTTCACCATTCTGTTAGCGTATACAATTGTCAGTAAATCAATCAACTATTCATGCCTCGTTTTATTTTTCATTGCGAAATGGTGAGCATGAAGCATGACAAGGGTGCTGATTAGAGTCGGTGGACTAGCTATTAATTTCCACTTACTGCTCAATAAAACTACGAGGTGGAACAAAGAAAACAGTGGTGAAACCTGGATTAAACAGGTTGGATTATCATAACTATGACTGATTATTCACCTAATTAATTCCCCAGGTTCATATCAAATGTAATATATGCTGCATATCAAAGTATAATCTCATCTGCTATTTTCAATATGATCCTGAAAACAAACACTTCATGCCACACAATCCTTTCTGAACAAAGTACACACATTAAATGAGCAACAACTGTCTCTGAGGTGCTTCCTCGAATGACAGTATGTGAATGTGTCTCAATACGGTGACTTTCATTGTATTTCCTGGTGTTTGAGCCCAAACTGAACGTCCCTCATGGGGGTAAAGGCTTTGGCATAAACAGAGCATGCTATAATTTCCCTAAGCACAACAAAAAGTGTGGGATATGAATAAACAAAGAAACAAAAGTATTGACATACAGGGCTTGTTTCCAGGCCAGGGGATATGGACAGGACAGACAGTTGAGATCAGGACTAAAACAAACAAAGTGTTTCCCTTGTCCAGGAAACTGGTTACATGTTCTTCTGTACACCTATTGTGACTAAACTGTAAAGCCTGTAAAGTTGTGGAGTTACAAGAAGGTGGGTCCTTTGGAAAAAGAGCACAGTGTCTGGTAAACTAAGACAGAAACGTTCAGGTTTGTTTTTAATAATGTGACATCTGTAAAGTGTGAGTTGATGTATACAGCAATTAGAGCTGATCTCCACTGACACACAGAGAGGAACATTTGACAAAGACAGTAGCTGTTCAAATGACCCAGGTGGAGGTTGAGTTGGGCATTTTTATATAGAAAATATGTTTTCCAGAGTCTGACAGCGATGAGAGTAAAATTAGACAATAACATCCATGCATTGTAGTCGTATTTTTCCAGTACCTCCAGTCTGCGGAGACAGTGAGCGGCGCTCTTCCTCCTGGTGGACTTCTGGACCCTCACCATGTCGCCAAGAGTGGTCTGCTCCCTCTGCTGCACCACGTGTTCACGAGCAGCACACTCCTGCAACCTGCAACAACACCGCACATGAGCCAGGACATCGACCTTTTGTGAAATATAACTGTTGGATGTAGGGCTAAGATTTTACATGCTTGCTTATGTCTGTACCTAAGATTAGTTTCTCACAATATATAAAAAGAGATAAGTCAGTGCACAGGCTCGCTGCACTACAACTATCTGTTGCATTATTTTAAGGACAAATAAAAGCTATAAAAATGTTAGCAGATATGTCTTCTTTCTCTTTCCACTGTTAGTGAAAAGTAACTCAGTACATTTACAGTTCATTCTGAGGAGGTACTTAACTTGAGTATTTTCATTTTATGTTACCTCACTATATTTCACAACGAAATATGTGCTTGCAAACTATGGCATTGTTACTTTGATTGTAAATTATTTGAATACTTCTTAAAGTACTTCTCAATTAATCGTGGTAGAACCTGAACTTCACTGATTGGAAATGTTACCCAAAATATCTTAGCCAAACATTTTGTATCTTTTGCCATCTGTACATATCTGTAAGCCATCACAAAATGAGTGAGTGACAGGTTGGTGAGCAGCATGTAATTATATATGTGTATGTATCCTATAAAATATCGTATCATATTTATACATATATCATGTATTACTAGTCTCACATCCACAAATGCACCAACCAGATCCCTTTCAGTTCAAACAATTTTACAAATGAATGAAATGGTAAACTAGATTCAATCTTTGAATCAACAACAAAATGTCACTTCTGTTGCTAAACTGTTCTTGCACAATACATTTATTTATGTGCAGATACTTCTTGTGAAAGCATGTAAAATGCAATAGCAAAAACTCAGACACACCACAGCTTCATGAGTTTACTAGCTGCTTACAAATCACCAGGGTGCAAACTAGATCTAAATATAAAAAACAGAATTGAGTAAAAAGGTCACAGGAATGGTTTCCCAGAATGCTAATTCGACTGCTTGTCATATTGCTGGCAGGACAATTAAACCCATTTTACCCCCACGCTTTACTCTGTTTGAGGCTCACTAGTGAGTACTGTGGTCCCACTAACACAAATGCTAATGTTATTTATGTTTTTCCCAGGGGACCATACAATGCTCGGAACGTTGTTCCTGTATAGTGGATCTGTATTTAAAAATATATATATATATAAACAAGTACTGTTGTTGCCAACATGCATACATATGCATGCATGTATATGAAGTACATGAGTCATTTCTACAGGGGATAAATCCAATTTATGTGCTGGGATTTGGGGTCAATGTGTATCCACCTTACTTCTGGTTTATTCCTCAGGAATGTAGCTTACTTTTGGCGTAGAAGAGAACCAATGTCAGGATGGATATTTTAACCATTTTCACCGTGTTGCATCATCAGTACAGTCAACTTGGGGAAAACATTCAAAACAGTGTCCATATGAAAAGTAGTCTATGAGCCCCCAAATTAATATTATGTATAACTATTGATAACCTTCACCCTCGACTTGTATTTGATTCTAATGGATTGATATGACAACATCAATGGTGAAATAGTGGTGGATGCTGCCCTCTGGTGGCTGTCTAAGTTAAAACAGCTTGGTGTAACAGCCACATGCACCTGACACTCCACCAGCTGAGAATAACATTGTTTAGTAACACTAACTATGTATGCCCAGCAGCCTTACTATTTTTCTTATTTGTTACCCTGTTATAGCTGCACAAAGCCAACATTATCTGTCACCAAGGTCTGCGAACCAACAAATAACTGCATTTGTATGAACTGCAAGTGAGAGGTGCTTAACGCAGTTTGGGTATGACCACAGGTGCTCAATGCTAATGGAAACCTGGAATAAGCCGAGAAGCAAGAAAAGTACAAACAACTGAGCAGATATATGAGTAAAAGAAAGCATTGATTTTTAAATAAAATAAGATAAAATCACTTTTAAGCTTGTGGCCGACATACCTCAATTCTCAATTCTGTGATTTTAAGGTAAACTACTGATGATGATCCAACTATGGTTGGAAATGCATAGATTAATAGCTGGATAATAATTATTGTGGCATAAAACTACAAGTAAAACTTAATAATAATCTGACAGAAATGGAAACATAGGTGAATAAACTGAACTGAGGGCTTGCACTGAGACTAAAGTCACACTGACAGTGAAAACAAAGTGTGGCGGGAACGTCACATGCTCTTCTGCACAGCATGCCTCCACCTGGGTCTATTTGTAGTTCCACTTGACCTCCAGCAGAGGGAGACAAAGCGTATACTTCAAATGTTTTACTAAAAGTTTTGTAGTCTGCTGAGGACTCCGATAGACAAGACACAGAGTGCATGGGGCCCCAGAGGGGTTGCCCCAACGTATGTCTCAATACAAAGGATGTCATGTAGCTGTACTGTTTCAAAAAGGCATGCACATGTACGAGGTTCTGCTTGGCAGTTAAAGTAACAAAAGCGAAGAAGAGCAGGTCAGATGATTATATTTCAAAACGTCCAACTACATTACTTCACCAAACAAATTATCTTCCAGAACAATGCAAACACGGAGCCACTTTTGCATTAAGGTCAGATAGCTCTTATTGCCTTGTAATGGAAAATGAAATACTTTGCAAGGTATGGCCCTAAATAAAGAAGCATCATTGTGATTAGGACGAGTTAATTCAAAGAATTCAAACAAAATGTGTAGTTTGTTCTTGAATTCAAAAATAAATTAAACGTTTTAAACCTCTGTAACCACTGGTCTTTCTTTAAAATTGAGGTTGCACACATGAAACAATCGGCTTTAAGTAGCAACGATGAATTAAGAACTGTGCGATAAAATGACAGCAGTCTCTACTTGCAGTGATGGAGAGACACAATTCACATTCAGCATGGAGAGCAGACAGGAGCTTTCAAAATGCTGCTCTTAACTTGTGACATACTACATTCAGGAGACTATTATCTATAGGGGTTAGCAGGATCTGACACTGAGCACCACCAACCACCGATGCATCAAATTGTGTATAAGGTGAAGACACATGAGGGATGCTACAGGTGGAGAATGTGTTTGTGAACTTTACTCGTGAATCATTCCAGCACTCAAGTCTGCCTAGTCAAGGTTTAACTGAAATGAAGACACAATTAATTTATGAGGAAGCTTTAGATAAAAATCATTTAAATTACAGACAAATTAAGAGTAGGAATATAAATGCATTATGCACCTTCTCTGGTTCTATTTATATCAGGGAGGGAGATTAACACTAACCATTAACTATAATGGGAAATGAACACTTTGACCGGAAAGTCTGTCTACCCTGAGAACCAGGATAGAAAAACAAATTCATTTAAAAGGTTATATTTCCTTATGCCACAGAAATAACTAAAAGGCGATGTTCAAGTGGACTCATCCCTCTGTTAGCCTTTTCCTCTCAAAGCAAACATCTCCCTCAGTAGATCTGAGTGGTCCGCATGCTCTCCATATCGGTGGGATTTCCCCTGTCTAAAGATGTCGAGCTCTGGTGAAGACTCTTCGCTGGTCTTCACTGCGAGTGTGAGCTTGAGTGAAATCGATGCTCTGATGTGTGAGTCTGTTAGCCCTGTGGCCCTTGATGACCCATTGAGGGTGTTTATCAGCATTTCACCTTCTGCGTGCTGAGATACAATCCAGCACCCTGTCACACTAATGAGCAGCTACTAAGAATACATATGGATCGGAAATTTCTGAAAAAAAGATTTGTTGATAATGAAAACCTCCATGATTTTCAGTAAAAACGGGTGTTTAACAGAAGTCAAAGGGCCGAGCGCAAGAAAGATTTTGACTTCATATCCTCAACCTCTCTCACTTTTTTCTGGGAGTTTTACTTACAAACGTTCCAACTCGTATTCCCCAAACTGTCCACACCCACTTGTCGTTGCTCATTTCAGCCTGATGAATGTCACCTGTCCATGAGCTTATGAGATTTTCTCATTATTATTATTATTGTCATCAAAAGCATTACCGAAGAGTGAAAAGAAGGTTCAAGTCCTGCTGTCACAAATCAGTAGATAAAAATATAACACTTTTAGCAGTTTCAGTAGTCATATTAGAATATTGTTTTTTTTTGTGAAATTAGATAAAAAGTACTGCTGCCAACAACGTGTCATCAAAGCAGCACTATACAGGACAGGTCATGTGACTATCAGCGCTACCATACAAGAGAATATCATAGCCTACAACAGGTGAGCCTGAGGCACTATATATATATATATATATATATATATATATATATATATATATATATATATATATATATATATATATATATATATATATATATATATATATATATATATAAATAAATAAATATATATAAATAAATATAAGGATGAGAGGCAGAACTTCCAAGTCTGTATTCACCATCAGGGTTGGGAGTAAATTACTGCTCCATGAGAAGAAATCAAGTATTTTGTTCATGAGTAAAAGGTACAATACATATATTAAACATAATTTGAATTTCATATTAAAACTCAAAATTCACTCAGGTTGAGAGATTTTAAGTGTTTTTTTTTCCCTGTGAGGAAAGGCAATCTTCTGTACTTGACTGCACAGTTTCATACTGAAGAGAAAATTCAGAGTGTTCGGAAATTGATGAATGCCACAGATTCAAACAAGTCTGTGGGTACGAGTGTTTTTTGCATCAGGACCCAATGACTGTGCGGACCGAATAAAAAATGTCTGTCACAATAACAAACCAAAAAAGTTACTTTGCTGCCTTCGTTTACATCTACAGTGCTATTTTATATGGTAATCAACTGCTATAATTGTCTCGGGATTCTGAGTCTTATTTGAGTGTGCAACAGCACCAAGAAGGTTGTGAATCCCAACACAAGAACCACCAGTCTAATTACTTTGTTGGAAAGTGTTTCATAAAAACTAGACACGCAGCAGCAGCTTGTCGGTGCTGCGCGGAACATAAGAGCCCCAGTGTGGACAACCGTCTGACAGCATACACAACGCTTTCTTAACGCACTTCCAAAGAGACTATATGTACTATAAAAAAAAACACATTCAGCCACACAAATGCGCCAATAATACACTCACACACTAACACATGGGACTCTCCGGTTTCCGTAGCAACAGACAGACGTGGTGGTGAAGTAGTGACTCCTGTTCTGACTCAGATAATGAGATCGAAGGTGTCCTGGGCTCAAGCCGAGGATGGTTTTCCTCCGTGGTTCAACCCCTCAATCTTCACTCCACACACTGCTTCCTTCAGGATGCTTTCTAATGACTTAGGCATTTAAGATGTATTCCACTTCTGTGCACATTTCAAGTTATTCTAAACTAAATTACAAAACAAGCCAATTAGTCTTATGAGGAACACTGAACATCAATGAGAGAATATCTGCAAACTTACAATTTTGTAGGTGTTAAATACTTTGAAAGCAGTGATTATTAAAGTTCTGACCTTTGATTTTAAGAATCAACACATCCACACAACAACCGCCGAAGAAATTACATTCTTCTAGATGTCCAATGATGTGCTGTGAAAATGTGAGGAAAAACATCATTCCCTGTTCTATACTCGCTGAAAGAGCAATTTCATGAAGATCAATGAAAAAACCTTCCCTCCTTTCTTCTTCCTCGCCGTTATACTTGATGGGTAACTGTTGATGAGCAACGTAAGACAGGAACAATGACCAAAAATAATAATAATATGAGCCCGTAAGAAATTAAAAGGTTGAGATGTGACTGAATGCCTAAGGCAATACAACAAATCCTAAAAATAATGATTTACGGCAACAACAAAAAAACAAGGCATTATCTTCTCCTCAGCTATTCACAATAACAACGCTGAACAAAAGGACAACTACCTGTTAACAGACGCGGCTTCATGACTCACTGAATCAGCCATTTAACTAAATCCATAATTTCCCTGTTGTAAATGTTTGGAAGCCCTAACATACTAACCCTTACACATGATGATATCTTCTTCAATGTTACATACTTTAGACTCAAATATGTTTAAGTTCCATCTCCAGTGATTATCTATAAATAATTTTGTTTATGCCAACCAGAAATCAATTTGTCAAAGCGCTTCTCTTTCGGGAACATCTTTTATTTTAGGAGACAAATCCCTGTTTGCCCTCTCAGAGGAAACAAACGAGGTAAATCCATGTCAGAGTAGCACAACTTTCTCTGCTCTGGAGCCTCAGCTACTCAACGATGTTTCATCGTGTATAGTGTGTGTGTATATATATATATATATATATATATATATATATATATATATATATATATATATATATATATATATATATATATATATATATATATATATATATATATATATAGGGGTACGTTTGTGTATCCACAGCCAATAGATGTGTGTCTGCAATCACCACTCCTTCTCATAGTTATTTCCGATGCCAGTGTGGAGGTGGTCTGACAGGACTTCCTCCTAATGGAGGGACACACCACACACTCACTGGCATGATGCTGACTCCTGGCAGACGCACCGGTGATCCAATCTGACCACAAGGTAGGATGGGAAAAATGCTGTGGCCTACTGACAGAGTTCCTCTGTGCTTACAAATATGCCTTTTTTCTGTCATCATACTGTATTACTGAATGGTGGAGTCCATGTCCTGTGGCTCTGGCCTTTTTACCACCTTATGTCTGGTTCTTCTGAAGTTGGAAATAGGATATGATGAAGCTGTAGGATATGATGATGATAGTATATGATGAAGCTGTTGTACTCTGTCATCTTTTTATTGTCGGCATATCAAGTTGTACTTGACAAAAATAACAATATGCTTATATAAGATGGATGGTATATGTTCTAAAAACATTGAGTGCAATCAATAAAATTACACTGCAGCTTATGTGCAACAACCAGCAGTTGTTTTTTAAGTGACAAGCACCACGTGTTTTACAGAGGAATCACTATCCAGGTTCTCCAAAAAGACTTTATCTTTATCGATGTGAGTCTGACAAGTCTGGTTTTCTGTAATTTACCGCATGTGTCAAATAGCACTTGAGTTTTAGATATGCTTTACTTAGCTAACTGGTGTGTTTGACAAACAGTAAAAACTAATTGAGCATTAATAAAATGCCTGACTTCAGGAAATTGTCAGTGGCAGAAAACCCTATATTGACTTTCAGATATGATTGTCTAATCGTACTGCGGGTGATTGTAACGTCCCATGAGACAACCTAATGGACATGTGCTTATGGACATGACAACAACAACAACAGGTGATCTCATGTACAAACACACACCAGTGGTGCATGATATTTCCAGTGAGGGAATATTACACCACTGTATTACACAAGTGTGTACCACTGTATTTGGAGAAGTCCCAAATAATAATCAGTGGCGACAAATTGCTCTCTGCACAGAATTCTTTGCAAATAGGGGAAATACATCCAAATACACACAAATTACACATACAGAGTTGTGAGCACGCACACATCAACAATTATACAAATTTGGCCTCCAACACAGCAAATTTGAATAGCTGCAAACATGTATTTTAACAATAACGTTTCCCAGATTGAAACATATGCTGTTTTTAGGTCTGCAAGTCAGTTTGATTTTCTGTGATAATTTTATCACCCATTCAATCCAGAACACACTCAGTGGCAGGATGGCCGCTATCCTAAGACTTGGACTTCAAAACCAGATATGAAAGGAAACTTCTGCACCGGCCATTAAGTTTTGATTCTCATCAGAGAAATACCATTTCAGAGCAACGTAAAAAGGAGGCAGCAGCAGGGTGTGGAAAAGAAACTCCAACACAGATTCATATCATAGGAGATGCATAACAAAGCAGCCTGACGTCTTTCAAACCAAACCTCCAAAATCGCATATAAATGTATAATTAAGCACTATAGATGGAGATGTCAACATGACATAGCAAAGGAAAAAGCAGCATTTTCTGTGATATACAAAGGTTATTTTTAATTTTAAAAACTATAAACTGAGAATCTCACTCTGTACTGTTGAGTGTGAAATCAAAATATATGACCGCAGCTTCCTGACTGGCGGATAAGAAGACTAGCAGTCTTACTGGATAACTACTGTAGTTAACTTGCTTATTGACAGGCTGACACAGATGTTCTGGTTGCCTAACTGGGTGGATATATTAATGTCTGTACCTCTGTTTAGCTTGCTGACAGGTTATATGACCAGCATGTTAATGGGTGTTCGCTAACTGACTTAACACATTAGGTTGATATGCTGACTCAGTGACTGAACACGGCACTACATCGTTAAACTGTCTTAATCACACAGTGATATCATTAAACTGGTGAAGTCAACAAACCAATGATACCTGGGAAACTTTGATCAGAGAAGAGAGACAGGCAGTCTTTGCTGCTGTTCAGACAAGGACAAGCAAATATCAGGTTACTGAAACCCACAGGTCTCATGATAATAGGAGGCCGGCCGACGTCAAACGACAAATGGAATGAACGCTGACGATATGGTATATATGAAACAACAATATACAGGCCAATTCTGATAACTTCAGGCCAAGCGGGCCTTCCATTTTATTTGTGTTTCTTATAACCCACTTTGTTATCTACACTCATGTCCTAGTTACCCATTCGTATTCCTCCTCAAGCCTAGACTGACCATCTTTGTTGTGTCAGAAATACTTGTGCTGTAGTGTTTAGGGGGGTGTTGGTAATATACCTGATATGAACTGATCCATTAACTGTACAACACATGTACAGTAGAGACATCTCTATGTTTTAATTTAGACTAAGCCAGGTTTTCTGTCAACATGCTATGCAAAAATAAGTTTCCAGTCAAACTTGGAGTCACACGCAGGCACCAATGAACGTTGAATTCCGAAGTGAATCTCTACCTTAGAGAACAGGTAGCAATCGCTATTCCTTGATTTAGTTTTAAATGCACCTATAACATCAGTGAGTACACTGCCTGACTGCATCTACAGCCTTTTTTTAATCAATGCACAGGAAGTGGATGGAGTCATGTCAATGCAAATATATAACTTTGCCACATAAAATATCATTAGGCAAGATTAGAATAATGTCCAATTCAATGAAATGCTATACATGTGCCCTATTTTAGTATATTATATTGCAATGCTCCCATAATACTGCAGTTTAACATATTCAAAAATGTTGATGCCATATTGTCTTAAAGACAGCTTTTATATTTTAATGTTTTCTACAGATTAACTTACATTGTATTAAGAAGTTGAGTGTGTAACCAATAAACCGGTGTAATTGATAATATATAAACAACATAATTTCCCCTCAGCATAATAGTATAAATGTTTTCCTGGTTGGCTGAATATGCACCTTGTAGTTTGAACATTTCGGGACTTTCTGCGTGGTGAGTTAGTTCTCTGAGCTGTGGTGGAAGAAACCATGCGCAGTGCCCAAAAGCGCAACAGCAACAAATAAAACAACCTGGATATAAACGCCCCGCTCATCTCCATACCAGCAACGCGTGGTGCGCTGTGGATAAAACAACAACGTCGCGAGTGTGTATCCAGAGTCCGACACGTAATTCAATCTCGTTCTCCGCGCTGGTAGTAAAGGACTTACGGTCACCTCCCCATCCAGCGGAAAGACGTGCATCCACCACACACACACACGAGCGACTCCACAAAAGCCACATGCACCGAGCACCATGAGGGAGAGCCGGACGGATATACTCCACCCCGGCCGGCCTGTCGAGCCGTGTGGCGGGTTGAACCGATGTGTGCACGCATCCACTTACGCATCGCAGGCAGGGCGAGGAAACACAACCATCCCGAATAAACCGCGCGATCTTCCGTGTTGATACAGAAATCCCATAAGTCGGAGCACAACTGGAGAGTGAAAGCGCACGGCGATTGTTGCCGCCCGGGTCTGTGTCGATTGGTTCCCTTTCAGCTGGGGCAGCGTCAGCACATACACACACACACACACACAGTCTCCATTTGCAACTCCATCGCCCCCCATGGGCGTGCGAGGCCGCGGGCTGTGACGCAAATGGCACTGGGTGATTTGCAAATGACATATCTTCCTAATTCAGTGTGGTCGCCGCAGGAACTAGTCCAGATCACAAGATACTACACATAAATATCCATCCGATGGTGGGTGACGAGTAAATAAAAGGCGGATGAGCAGTTCGCTCTACGGGGATGCGGTTGCATAACTCAGGAAACTTAACAAAAATGTGCACGGGGCGAAAGATGTGCGGTCTCCACGGTCAGTGTTTGGCCGTTGTTTGTTGTTGATCGTGATGGCCTGCACCGTGACACTCGGCACGCGATCCGTCCCCGACTTTTGGTCACAGGAGGAACCAAGCAGAGCGTACACACAGGGAACCGAGTGGCCTCGCTATGGTGGATGTGTGGCCAGTGCTAGGACGCATGCACGTAGCTGACGGGGGGAAGACAGGACAGCCGGTGTGGGACTTAGGACCGCATTCACAGGCCATAAAGGGCCCGCGTGAATACTATTGTGCTCTTTTATCCAAGAGTCCCCAACTATTTACAAAAGGTTGGCCAACACACACACAAAAAAATATCGCGGCGAAATGGTGGCGGCGGTTACAGCAGCTGCTGCCACTGTGCCCTGCGCAAAGCAAGCAGCACAATCATTGCGCAGCGCCGGTACTTCCCCAGTTTTGTGCAAACTATGTGATTCGTCCAAAAGACTTTTATTTCTGGATCTCATTCAGGCAGTCCTCGTCTGGCGAGCAGCGAACCAGAGCGCAGGGCAGTCGCCGTTCTCATGGCACGATTTGCATCGCCCCCATTATACCCGAAAATCTCTTTTTACACGGTTATATTGTCGGCCTAAAGCCCACTATATTGGACCACAATGGGACAGCTTGACTTGATCAAAGGAAAATCCAAGTACAAAATGCACCTTTCACGCCGTAAAAGAGAGGCCCCCTCATACGGATTGCAGCATGGCAGGGGAGTGCGGCGTAAAAATGAGCTAACCCGAATAAAATACACACAAAGACAAGGTGCAGTGCTCCCACAAAGACGTCCATCGCCACCATGGTAATAACACTAAACCATCCATGGTCATTTGATGTAGCTTGGAGCCGGCGAGGATGGCATTATTATGAATATAAAACGCTGCGTTTTGCGGCTCCGTGCCACCTTTTCCAAGAAGCAGCTTGGCGCACAGGACCGGTGACCCTTCCATCTTTGCGCGTCCTTCTACCGAGCGAAACCACCCACTATCTCGTGTTTTGGCGATTTACTGTCGAATACAACACGTTGCAGTAGGTGATTTCCTCTTTGAGGAGGTGAACGCTGCGTGTAAAGGCTGCTACAAGTCTCTAAAACTATCCCTCTCCCCGCCGCGGCCAGGCAGAAACAAGAGGGCGATGACGCCATTTTCTGCAAAAACAACCATGCTCGGGAAGCCAACGCGAAGGAGGTTTAACCCGCTCCGCAGCGCTCTGGTCCCGCTGAAACGGATTAAAAACAAGTCCTTACCTTGTAAACGTTGGCTGGGTGGTAGGATAGTGTGTTTGAAGAGGTAAAACTACGCGGTTGTGTCTACTTCGAGTCCGGAGATTGTTTATTTCGCCTCCCAGCGTCCCCGGTTCACTCTGAACAAGTTGGTGTGCGAGCCGCTGTCTTTGTGCACCCAGAGGAGCCTCTCAGCATTAAACCAGCCTCTGCATGCGCAAAGGTGCACCCTCTACGTCCGATTCCAGCTAGAAATGTCGGCACTTTAGGGCGACACTGAGAAAAAAATGAAGGATTTGACTGCTTTAGATTGAAGAAAAGTTGATCCCCCCCCCTCCAGCTTTTAACCAAAAGCCGCGGTTGTCGCTGATGTGTCGCCCCCAAACGCGCAACCTTTGAGGACACAGAGCTCTCCACGAGAGTCTACGACGCAAACGCAAGATGAAACTGGGGGCAGATACAGGCTCTCAAAAAACTTCATAGGCTACAAAAACTGAAATATATATATATACATATATATTATTTTTTCCCTAAATCCCCAGTGAAATAAATTCGCCAGAGTAACAATTAGATGACTTAACTAAAAGTGTAATTCAGAACTTTGTGGCCACAAGTAAATGGCGTGCAAGCCTACACGTTGTGTATATATTGTATAGTTCAAGGCAAAAACATAATTCACAATCAAGTACACATTCAACAATAGACCTAGCATACTTTTGTTGAGAAATACTCTCCACATCGGAGACGTTTCCCTTTTTCAGATGCTGGCTGCTGTGGAGCATAAATATGACATCTTCACGTCACTGTGTCAGTGGACACAACTGTTGATGAACTTCTCTTCATTATGACAGGGGCCACTCTGCAGTCCCTCCTGGAGGCCCGTGACGAAACCTTTTCAGCTAAATTAATCACAATGCTGATTCCAGTAGTTGTTTTTGTCTCAAAGCCAATGCAAATAACATCACCTCCGAGTCAATCAATAGTGGACACAACAGACTACTGTTGGCCAATTGTGAATACCGCTAATTGTCATTGACTTTTTTTTAAAGGCATATCTCGATGCACACGTTTACGTTTTAATCACCCAACTCAAAAACGTGTTTAAATGTGTTTAAGATGATCCAAACTAACTGTAATAAAACGTAAAGCTAGCTAGCTGAATTCATTTGGCAATAGTAGAAGTAACGTTAGTTGTAACGTTAGCTGAGTATTTTTACGTCGGATAACGTTACTTAACGAAATCCTCAAAATAACAAACCACGGTGATGTTGAGGGATATCGAGTTAAATAAAAATGTTACAGGTGTTTTTTTCGCTGCATTGCAATCCACTTTGTGCCGTTTCACACCAAAGCTAACGCTAGCTAGCTTAAATCCAACAGCTACAGACAATACTTCGAGGTTAGCCGGGTTTATTTGTCACAACGAGATGTGACACTGCCTCAAAGTAATGTGTTTTTTAAAGAAATAATAACTATAATTAGTCATTTTATTATAGTAGCTAATTGTGGACAGAAAACTAGTGAATGCCATGTCATCCAGAGATAGCAACTGCCTTACCTTGTTCCCAGGTGATTGAACAGAAAGTTCTTGTGGTTTCTCTCACTTCTTATCTGCAGAAAGGATAAAGGACATTTTCAATATGTCCAAGAGTGCACAACTTTAACAGTAACTTAACTGAAAACTAATTTACTTTCAACAGGAACCAAGCTCCATAGGTAACAGAACATTTAGCTCAAGTTAGCTACAGCCAACGTATATTGATCAATTTAAGGTATGTTTTCTGTTTCACCAGAACCTATCACACTTGTTAAAATAATTGGGAACAGCTGGCTCAAATATTTTACATGTAACCTTCAGGGAGAAGATGGTTCAGCTGAGTTTATGCAGGTGTGTGGGGACATTGTTCTGTCTTGGAGGTACTATGGAGGGTGGTGATGGAGATGAGGATGAGGATTAGTGGTATTTGCAGTGACTTGATGAAAGTGTTTCAAGAAAGGGAAATGTAGAATGAGCAGAAAGAATAAAAGACCGTGGTCAAATAAAATGGTTTATAAAACCTCAGTAGTATTAGCTGTGTTAGCACACTTTTATAGAAGCAACGTGTCATTTTCCTCAGTATAAAACATGGCATGTAATATCTGTTCAAATAAGTGTAATATAAATTGTGACACAAGTCGGCCTATAGCTATTTACTTCAGTATCAGGGTATTGAGGGGGTCATGCAACAGATTAATATAACTGTATACAGTATTAGTACTTTAACAAAAGCATTATATATGGGGGCCACACTGTGCAACATAGTCTGTTGAAAAACAAAAGTGTTAACAGTTGGAGTACTTTAGCCTACCGCTACCTATAGATTGATAGTGATTGAGGACAGCATGATTTCCTCTGCAGTTTGCAGGATCTAGGTTAAGATGTGGTCAAATATGCCATAGGCAAGAGAGCCAAACTCTACCCTGGACCTAATTTTAATGAAAAAATGGCACCATTTAAGTGGATTCAAAATGCTAACGGTAAACACAGTAAACATCCCCATTAAACTGTGATTGGATCTCTGCGGTTAGAGATTAAATAAGAGTATAGTTAAGCAAAGTGTTCCACTTGAACTAAGCAGCTATACTTTAACCAGAACAATAAAGACATGTTATTATTGACTCATTATGAACACATTTTTGCGTTACACCTGCTGTAAAAGATCTTTCTACAACATCTTGAGCAAGTCATAAATACATCTTTTTTATCCAGCCACCAGGCTTGGCAGATGTTGATGGATATCACATATGTGTAAAATAATACAAACATGCTCTACCTATCCTGAATGCATCATACAAGTCTAATTTCCAATAAAGAAAAACACTCAACTCATTGAATCCAAAGTGGGTAGAAAGTGGGGGGATTTGAGAAGTTCTATACGAGTTATAATCCCTGCCAGCTCTTTCCTTTAGGCTCATGAGAGCTCACAACAAAAGGTGCCCACCACTATCGTCTATACACAATTAACTAAAGCACCAGCATTATTCCATTATCATAAGAATGCTGTTTGCAATGGGGGGAGAAACTCCTCGGCATTCATGGACGTTGCCGAATAGAGCCCAGAGCTTTTATCTTCTCAATTACATGCAGGCTGCATTTATCACAAAACCTAGTGACATGTTTGGACACTTTTTGCGCATGACAAATAATTTGTTTATGCTGCTAATTTAAATAGCCTGTTTATAATTGCAGCATTGATTACAAGTGGGCCAGGAAGGACTGTTGAAGATGTTATAATGTAGAGTACGATTTGATTCCAGTGGGATCCCCTGAGTAAAAAAAGATGAATTGATTTAACTGAAAAAAACCTTTTAGGCTTCCCATTAGAAGCAAATGTTATATTAAATATCATGGTTGACACATTTGTAAATGTAATGAGAATGCCCAAACATTAAGTGTCAGATTATGTGTGTTCAACTTTCTTACAACATGTGGAATTAGGTACATATTTCATGAAATATTTGATATATTTCCTTAGATGTGTGCATTTCTGATATCCTCGGCAGTCGTGTGGAAGCTGCCGTGATTATGAATTCAGAGAACAACCTATGCAGTAATTGTTCATCCCAGCAGGAGCATCTGAATAAATGAAGAATAAATAAGGGTCGTTCCTTACTTTGAGGTTAACATCATTGGTTCTGCATTGCATTTCTTTCTGAGTGCTTTTGATCTGATATGTTGCTGATGAGATTTGGGGTCGTGTTGGAGGTAAATGACCACAAGGTGTCAATGTTGTTGGTAATGTGTTTTTCCCTCATCTCAGTCCATTAACGTACAAAGCACTGAGTAAAGCAGTGGGTAGAAAATGCCTGCTGGATGTCATGCTCAAATAAATCTAATTGGATGTAGCGATATGTCTGGAGAGCAGTAAAAGATGGTGGTAGAGCCATCTGTACATGTAGCCACAGCCACTGTGCAAAAGTGGTCTTGGCACAGGCCTCTATATTTCAGACTTTACACATACATAACCTCTGTAGAGATGCTCTAAAACTGCCCACCATAACAGTAACATAATGCAATACATACAGTGTGTTTAAGCTGAATCTTTCCCCATAAAAGAAAAACATGTGGAAAATGTTAAGAAAGGGTGTATGAGAAACATCTTAGCACGCTGTAAAAAAAAAACAGGTATCATGAAAAAATAATGCAGCAGCTCCTTTTGTGAACTCCAGTCTAAGATGCAAACGTTGGAGCAATCTGTGGGGCTACACTTCACCGCTCCTCCTGACCATGTCGAGTTTTACGCTTGGGCCACAGTTTCTGTCTCTTTCATGGGGAATTTTACTTTTCTTCCTGCCAACTGAGACTGTTTCCTTCTGACCTTTGTCCCATGCTAATCTCCATTTTGCAGAAAAGATAATTACCATTAAAAAGGGCCAAATGGGTATCTGAAGTCACTTGAACTACAAGAACCTATTAACAACTTTACTGTCCTATCAATCAAACAGCTCAGTTTTGTAGCCTGCAATGGCCCAATTTCACCTCATCCCCAACATGAACTCTCAGAAAACTACATCAACATATGGGTTGATGCATGACTGAAATCATTATATTCATCCAAGAAGGTTTAATCAATGATCAGGATCACTTTTTGGGCTAATGTAAATAGATGTGTTTGGTTCTCATTAAAGTTATCCAGACAACTCAGTAAAGCTGCTTCAGGAAAACAGCTGCAATTGAAAACAACTGTATGATCAAAAGCTAACAAACGATTGCATGACAGTTTCTACAATGAACTCCAGGTTTTGATCAGGCGAATATTTGGAGCAGATTAACCAGATACAGTCTAATCCAATTTGATTAAATTTACTAAAATTTGAAATATAGATGTCTGACAGCACTCTTGGATCAGGGGTTGTCTCCAAACAATACTCTACAGATGTTCTGAAAGTCTAATTATTAGAAGGAAGTTTATACTTGAAGTGAGATTATGTCACTTTGGAAAAAGAAATGACACAATAAAAATGCAATGATCTTGTTTGAATGTTTATTACACATATTACAGTAACAAAATGTGGGAACAGTAATTTCAAATCTCTCCATGCGGATCATGTCTCTTTCCCGGCTTTTCTCTCGCACTACTCCATTGGGGTCTACAGTCACATCTGAGTCTTGCTGTGGAGGACAGATGTGTTGTCCTCCACAGCAACAAGCACAGAGGCCAATTCTCAGCCATCACTGTTGACAAGATGCTGGTAGGGATGCAGCAGTTAGTGTTAAGGAGTCTGGAAAGCCCAGCAATAAAATCAGGCGACTACAACTTTTCATTGTACTGTACACTTCTATATGCAATAACTGATCTCCATCATTACAGGGATAATGATAAAGACTGGGTTGATAAGACTTCAACGACACCTAATTCAAAAAATAGAAATGGCCAAGCAGATGAATGTTTCCTTTCTGAATCAATCATATGTGCATGAAACAGACTAAATTCTCAGCCATCACTGTTGACAAGATGCTGGTGGGAAGTGAAGCAAGTTCATTTGTAATAATTACTTATTCCGCCAAATGATCAAAACTAACCCCTTTAAAAGGTTAGTGTTAGTTGATTTTTCCCTTTGGTCAATGTGTTATAAATTGGATGCGAGTTCTACCTCAACACACACACACATCTTTGATCTCGAAAAGATGCCGAATAACTGGCAGTCTGTAAATAAAGGTGAACAGAAGGAATGCGCTGCTCAAGTTCTGACGAGGCACTCGCTGTCCAGCACATAACAAAAAAAGCACTATTCATTTTTCCTGAACTCTTTTTAAAACATGCACAGGTCAGGGGAGATAGAAAAGCACATAAGTGTCTCCGTGGTCCGATTACTGCCCGCAGTGTCCTTTTATTTTGCTCAATGACCGACGAGAGCAGAGATATCAGTGGTCCGCTTTCCACTGTAAACAATAACATAAAATCAGTGACGAGAGAACGGCAGTGAAATGGAAATACAGAACAATCTGTGGTTCCATTTCATCCCTCTTACAGCACATTAAAAAAACATCATCACAGACTATTGTATCTGTCTTGAAGTTGCATCATCTCTAACTATTTTCCTTGAAAGGTCAAAGGTCAGGGACTTATGTGTTGCAAAAAAATTATGTTTTTGGTTTCATTTCCTTGGCATTGTGATTTCCTGGTGAGTAAGAGTGTCTTTAGAGCTGATCGGTAACCCGGTCATCCTGCTGTGGAAAAAAAAATTAAAGTTCCTCTTTCCCTTTATTGTCGATCAAGAAGGATTCTGGTTAAATGACGCAACAATATAAATATCTGTAACAAATTTGATGGCAACCTGCTGGTGGCGCTAGTCAGTAGGATTGATCCTCTTCGTCCAAACAGTTGTTGCGATGTTTCAGTGTGGACCCAGGTAGCAGACTGACTAACCGGAACCAGGATCGGAGGTCACATGTCTCCTCAGATTACAGCATGGAAGCAGACAGCACTCAGCAGTGTTTTCAAGAATAAAAATGGCAATTAAAGATGCATCTGGTACAATTTTTAGCACAAAATGTATAATTAAAGCCCCTTTTCAAAATACTGACAAGCACAGAAGACTTATTTGCTCAGCTCTAATAACACAAAGATGTCATGTCTCGCATCAATAATCCATACACAGAAAAAAAAACAATCAACTAATGCGTAACACACACTCATCATCTGTGGGACTTTTCCCTCCAATTCAAAAGTGGCATCCGCGATTTACAAATAAAACAACAACCACCTTCATTCATTTAATAAAAGCTTGGATATAAGACATGTTTTTGTATACAGCACGTGTTCAGTTGTTTTAGATGGGAAATCCATTTCCTGATTCAACTGCAGTGAGTGAATCCACCGCGACCCTCGCAAGGCATTTCTCAGACAGTCAACACAGTTTGGATCAGACACAACAAATGACGACGGTGCGCTGGTTTAGGGACCCGAAAAATATATATATAGTTCATCTTCCTTTACTGTAGTTGCCAGAAACACTTTTACAAAATATATAGATTTGTTTTTAATATACAAATAGACGTTGATTAAAGATCTGGGGCATTATGAAAAAGTGAAAAAAGAAAGTAAGCAGGAGGCTTTAAAAAACAAAACTGTTAATACCTCCATAAAACACAACAGCAAAGATAACATACAACTGCTCTGAAATTTCTTAACTTAATTTTAGCTTCAACAGACTGTAACTCCCCTTAACTATTACCATAAACAGTAAGTCAGGGTGGGATTTCCCATAAACATCTCAGCTTTAAGATGGTCATCCTTGATCTTCAGATACGCGTGAGAAGATAGAAGAAGTGGAAACAAATCTTTAATTCCCACCTGAACCATGGTTTTCAGCGATTAAACCAACATAAACCATCTGTATACTAGTACACGTGTTGGTATGCTGCATTAAAACAGAAAGATATATATGCTGTAATTGCAGGCATGTTAACGAGTTAACTGGACACCGCGGGTACCTGGATGAACCGCGTGTCCATCGTAAAAAATAAAGACCGCCGAGCCGACGTCGCTCGACCGATCCCAGAGATCTGAGACGATCTCACACGTTGAAGAATAAAGTGTCATCATGGGAAGCACTTGGGAAACGCGTAACACGGATACAACTGATTATGTACAATTCATTCATCATTAGTGCTTAGAGGCTTTTGAGACAAATTCAAAAGACACATTGGAAGCAGCTGGCGAGTACCAGGTGGGAGCGCCGCTCACAGCTCTACGCCGCTATCCACCACGTCAAAATGCTCTCAGTCACGTCGGCTTCATCCGCAACATCGGATGAATAGACGGGATACCTTTCTGATGGTTTCGTTTTTTGACATGCGAAGGGAAATCACTTGAAACTTCAGTCATTTTCTTTCACACGTACAATACCATAACCCTGTTTGTGCAACTTTGGACATAAAGTTGTGGCATTGAGCTGCTAAATAAAGGACATGGATTTGTTTTGGACACCTGATGCTTCAGATGTGCATTTTCTTTTTTTTAGGTATTTACAAAGACAATTAAACGGTGGCAGGAATGGTCATACTGCAGACCAAATGGCACCGAGCTTGATGTGTGCCGCCGTAAGTGAAAGCATTTTGATCTGGCCTTGATTTTTATTCAGACACAACAACCAAGAGTAATCGCATGGAGAGTAGACAAATGCCCACTGGAAGATAAAGACAGCTTAAAAATATAGCTATAGTTGTGAACATCGGTAGCAATGTGAAAAGGGGTGAAACTGCAGGCAAACAGGTATGTGGGGCCTTTTATATCAGAATACCAACCGTGGCCTGGTGTCACAAAGTCAGCCATTGTTCATTAGCATTACGTCCGTTACAAATTGTTGAGCTTTTAGAAATGTGAAGAAATACTAGTGGAAACATGACAAATGACATCTTGTATCGCCTGTTTTCCATCAAAATACAAGATAATTGAGTGTGAAGGATTGTGATTAACCTTAGAAACAATAGTTAGACTGAAGAAATCCTAACTCATGGTCCAGTAACCAGACCACTTCCTCACGTGATGAGCCGTCTCCAAGGCAACTGAGTAATCCCCCTGCTAATGAAGGCCGTGGCTACGTCCCAATTTCAAACTACACAGTACGTACTTGCAGGGTTTGAGTATGTAGTGTATTCTCACTGGAGCAGGGACAATTCTGTAAACTCAAAAGAAGTCCGCGGGTGTACTAAAATGACTCAAATTAAATAAAAGATGTTCTGTTCTGTTGATGGACCTTTCTGGAAATCTGCTTATTGTTGCAAAAAAAATTTTAAAAAACGGTACGCGAGTTGTAAGACAGATCCCCCCAAAAAACTGTTAAATTAAATTAGCAGGTCGGATGACATCTGTCGGGGCATCTCTTGGATCATTGACAAAATAAAATGTTTTTTTGGGACTGAACACAGGTTGTTGTTAGCGGTCCGCAGCAGCCAAAGTCAAAGTTTAGCTATGTGAGAGTATTAACTGGTATTACCTGAAAAACTGCAAGCTTTTGAGAAACCAGGCCAATCTCATCAACGTCAGTAAACACAGACCTAGATAGATAGGAGGGCAACATACTCCGTTTAGCTCATATTGAGCAAAAGGGGCCAATTATTAATAAATACAAAAATAATAACAGATATGTACACATTTTCAACAATATGATCTATCATAATACTTTCAGCATTTCTTCAAAATGCCATAGAAATGATTTATTTTGCTCAAAAAGTCTCTGTAGCTCAAACATCGTGGGTCAGTTAGAAAATAAACATCATTTAGGAACGATAAATTATTGTAGAAAAAAAGATCCAACACCGTAGTAATCATTCCTTTTTGGATGCAAGTCCTCGCACACAGACAGGAGTTTGTGCGTTTGCTTCTTGCAACATTTGAAACCAGAACGAAGAAGAAAAAAGAAACAATCTTCAACTAATATCGGATTTCTTCCTATATTAAAATACAATGCATTGACGCGGCAAACACAAATGTTATTTTTTTTTTCCCTTCCCTTGTGTGTACAGGTCCTTCTGTGGCACTCCTTGGGACTGCTCTGGAGTCAGTGAAGAAGGAGGCGAGGGAAGTAAGTGCACTTTGAACACAGGCATGCTGGGGTGGTAAAGGGACAGGGATAAATACAAATTGGGAGAGAATTGTAGAAATGTTGACAAAACCCAAACTAAAGCGGCTCATCTCTCCCATCTTTGAGGAAAATCAAACACAGAAAAAGTGATGGGGGGCCGTTGAGGTGGTAAAGATGAAGGTTGGGTCCTACAGTAGTCGTATCAGTAGGTCCTTCAACCATCAAACTCCAAAAAAACACTCACAGCAACCAGGAAAATGGTCAGAACAACTAGTTTAGAAAAATGTCTCCCCCTCCAAAAATGTACAGTGTTATAAAGAATGCCTTTAAAAACTTTGTGAGGCAAATTCCCTTTGTGTAGGATACGTTTTTGGATTCCACCATCTTGTTCTGAAGAGACGCTGATGCAAGGCAGCGCTCCATCACTGTGATCCACAAGTGGAGAGAGGGGAAGGGACTGCCGGACAAACTGTGGGCAAACACTCGGCCGTCCCGGGTTCACAGCTGGTGAACAGAACGGTCATTGGATAAATAGGGGTGACATCGCTGAGATGAAGCCGTCTGATTGGTGCCGTCAGCGGAAGAGTGGTGAGGTCAAAGGTCACAAACGGTGTTCTTCTGCACAGCTGCCCAGCATTCTGTCCATGTAACAGGCTTCTGGGATGCAACTTAGTCTGTGGGGAGACGAAGACCGAGGTTTATGAGGTGCTTTTCATTTATTATTATTATTATTATTTACTAAGTGTGATGAAACTTCTAAGAACTTTAAAAAATTAAAAAATATGCGTAAAAATTAGCAGAGAGCGACACATTTCACATGCCTTTAATGCCTTTGACCACCTGTGGATTATATTTTATTAAATTAGGTGTCGTGGTGCCATAAACAATCAAATTTATGTTTAATGTTTCACAATGTGTCACCTGTTTTCGCTTAGATTTGGCATCCTTTACAACTTGAGCCAAAAAAAAAACAATCAAACAACAAAAGTCAATTTCAAGAAACTCTTTACTGAAAATGTGCAAAAGAAGAGAGCATTAGTCTTCAAGGTAGGCAGTCAATCAGCTCAGTGAAGCTTCCATTTCACATTTGGCCACTCGAGCTACAGCTGAATTACATCAGATACCTTGAGTTTACCTGATCGTCATTCAAGAATCTCATATAAAGCCGACATTTCTTTATTTCTGTACTGAGGAGTAGTGCTGCTTTTAGCTCAGTGTGAATGATAAAATGTTTAAATAAAATGTGATTTATAGTTAATGTATATAGCAACACCTACCTATCTCGGGGACTCTGGCCCCGAAGCCAGTATTCCCACGCTGTCGCTCCCATTCACAAAGAGGCTCTCCAACCTGCCTGGCCTACTCAGCTTGGTGGCCTTCCCTCTGTAAGAGCTGGGACTCCTCCTCTTCCTCCCCTCTGCTCCTCCTCCATAAGCCAAAGGTCCAGAGGAGGAGGCCAAGGGCTGATACGGGGCGGAGGCTGGCTCCCTGCTGGGTGAGTAGGGTATACTGGTCGTGCCAAGTACGCGACTGGAGACCAGAGGAGGAGGAAAATTGCTATTAATTATATATAGTGAGCTCCAGTACAATCCCCCCTGTTTGGTAGAATCTATTTTGACCGCTATAAAATCATCACAGCAGATTTTACAGTGCTGTATATTTTAGAGGCGAGATAAACACCTGTCATCGCAGCCTATGCACTGCTGGCACTGTCCTCTCTGTTTAGACACTGCTCTCCTTTTAATAAATCACCCGTTTCTCTACAGCAGCACTAATACGTTGTGTTGAGCTGAGCCTGCATTGTGTCGTTTGTAGCCCTGACTTTTTAAGATCCGGGCCTGATCAAACACATTTCCATGACTGTCTAAGCTTTCAAACAGCCCTGCACCCACCTGTTCTGTGAGTTGTGACTTTGAGACCCGTCACCTCTGGACAACCAGTCCTCTCCGCCGCTCCAAAGCCCAATTCCCCCGCCCCTTTTCCTGGCTGGGTTTGCTGCCATCCCCCCTGAACCTTGTAACGTTGGATGATAGCTGCTGCCGTTCCTCCTAACATTATCCACAGTCGGAAACAAGGAAGGAGAGAAGGATGAGGAGGAGGCGTGGGAAGAGTTTATTCTCCTCTTAGATCCCACCACAGAGTCCTCCATGTCTTTGGATGGGCGGCTGGCTTTATGCGTGCCGTTACGGGCTTTACCCAGTGCGGAAACTGGGGTGATGGGCTGCGGAGCGTCTCGAATGCTGAACATCCCTGCCATGGATGCAGACTGAGGAAATGTGGCGGGGTAGGAGAGGGAGTTGAAGGGGGACGAGAGGTGAGAAGAAGTGATGGAAGAGGGAGAGGGCGTCTGTTGTAAAGTGACGGGGGAAGAACCACAGGAGGAGAGGGAGCTCTCAGCCGCCAAAGGCACCTTCCTAAAACAGGAAGAGGGCATTTTAGAAGATAAGAAATGCACCAATGAAGTTGCTTCATAGCTAATATAGATTCAGAGTACTAAACCTGAAGAACTGATCAATAACAATGGTCTTCTTTGTTTACATACATAGCATCATGTTTGCCACGGTTGCTCCTGTCGTGATTTTATCGATAAGATAAAAACTCAAAAACGATTCCTTTCCCAAACTTGTTTTTACAGACAATTCCTCACACACATTACCCACATTGCAAAGATACAAAGACAGTAGAAAGTGGGCATAAATTCCCTTTAATCAACACTCTTATGCACCTACAATTTTTTTGTCTTTTTTAAATATTTGTGTGGTTCTCTCTGCTATCATTACCTTTTTTTTTTTTTTTTAATTAACTGGCTTCTTGTTTGATTACATTTACACGTGACAAACAAAAACTCTTCCTGCCTACATACTATATTGTATTTTTTCCCCTCATAAAACAAGATAATATACACATCACTTCTTTTCTATTTACACCAGTTCAGTGACAGTAAATTTGGTGTGTAAATAGTAAACAGTTGATGGGAAATTCCACATGTATTGATTACATTTGAACATTTACCTTTATGAAAAAAGCTCTACCCGATCAAAGAAAAACAGTGAACGGTCTCGCAAACTTACCTCCACATGTGTGCGTTAAAGTGTTTCTCTACCATGTTCTGGAGCGCCAACCTCATCCTGTCCCATCGCCTGTCGAACACGTAGTGACCTCGTCCCATGAGCCTGCTGCTGAATACGCAAAGCTGGAAGAAGAAAGAGGAGGGAGGGTAAAGGGGATGGTAGAAGGAAGGTAAGGTCAGGCATGGAAAGAGAGATGTCGATAAAAGAGGAGAAGGCACATGAGGAAAAAATGAGAAAAGGACGAGCAAATGAATGAAAAGAATGGTCGAATGAAAAAGACGTAGAGGGAAAAACAAGAACGAATGACAGTGAGAGAAAGAGGAAGGAAGTAAGAGGTGGGTTGACAGAGCCGGATGTGGAGGGAAAGAGGCATCGACAGACACAAAGAGGTTGATGGAAGAGAACAGATGACCAAGAAAGAGCAGATGGAAAAATACCAAAAGAAAGACGATATACATTATAATGTGCAATATAGTTAAGACAGAAAATGGATATCCTTCCTGTGATCACGTTTTTTGGTCTTGAACCAGATTCTGAACAAAAGCTTCTCTCCTCTTTCATTGTTTTGCATTAAAAGCGCTTGAGAGGACCTCAAACCACTTACCCCTAAAGGCTGTGGGTGGCGATGGGAGTAGTGAAAGGCAGGTCTGTCAGTGTCCTCTGGAGTCTCTGCGTCTCCCTCATCACTGGAAAGTCGACTGCCGTCTCCTGCTGCCGCCCCCAAACTGTGGGGAGAAGGCTCTGGGTTGGGGGCAGGTGCTGGAGCTGGGGGCAGAGGACCAGAAGTGGAGGTGGACGTGATGGGGCCTGGAACCCTGGAAAAGAAAAGGTGAGGGAAATGGTAAACAGATAGAAGCAAAGAGAAAGAAGTGGTGGAAGAAAACAGAAACATAATGTGGAAGAGGAAGAAGAGCGGGGGACGACAAATAAAAGAAGAGTCAAAAGGACCAGAATAATAAAAAGGGAACAAAGTCAAGATTGAGGGACAGCGTAAAGAAGGAAGGAGATGGAAGAAAACAATAAGAAAAGAGGCAGAATGCCAGAAAAAAATTGTTTGCATCGACATTGCAATCAATGTCTTCATGTTTGCAGTGACAAAACTACAAAAAGACTTTATTTTTCAAACTGGGAATCATCTTCTAAATAGGAAGAGGAACTGAGTTTCTGGTAAGACTTTCATGAGGGCAGACATGCCATTCATTTACTACTGTAACTCCATTATAGCACTGTTGTTGTTTACAGCATCCCCTGGTGGGAAAAACATGAACAGACCAGAATATCCTGTGCATCTGTGCCGGCCCACAACAAATGTGTATTCAAAATAAATAAGTAAATATAAATAATGCTTGAAAAATTTCCAATAAAAAAAAGAGACTTTTGTTCAGAGAGTGTTTCTTTAAAATCTTAAACTTGACTTACATTTTGTTTTAATATATAATAATAAAAAAATCAATTACTTCAGACTCAAATGTGTGAGTTTTTTCCTTGCTTCCATACACGCGCATTTTCTCTGTCCTACCTGGGTATGTGTGCATTTGCCAGCCTGAGCTTCAGTGTGGACAGAGGCCGTCCATTCGGACAGTGAGGCTTGCTGGGACTTGAGGTCTCTTGTGCCGTGATACTCTGGCTGCTGCCTTCTTTCCCTCCCTGTGATCCGTCCCTCTCTTTCTCTTTCTCCTTCTCCTTCGTTCCCTCGTTGACCTTCGTCCGCCCCTTGTGTTCGGCCAGGAGGATGTCGAAGTGCTTCCCTCTGCCGGAGACGGCTCGGCGGTGGGTTAAGGAGTGAGACTGTGGAAGACAAAAAAAACAAACATAAAAGGTTATTTTCAGAAAGACTTTGTTAATGAAAGTATTGATATGTGGAGGATTTCAGCAGAGTGTTGCTATTTCAGCAGGGCTGATGGTTGTACTCCCAGGGGGCTTCAATCATGGCTCTCTGGTTTCAGGAACGTTTCCATAATCACCGCACCATGCTGTTTCCCACGTCACAGCAGACTAACACAGGTAAATATTGTCGGTTCATGGTCAGCTTGTCAACCAGTCCAACTACTTTGGAAGGCAACCAGCTATCAAACATTTGGTTTTCCAATAGTCCTCGAAAGGATGTCCGTGTGAGGCTGATGAACGACTGGTTTAAAACAGGTAGTGTGGCTTTTGGAAGGAAATGTGTTTTTTGTACTGTCGAGGTCTCTTTAAATGCTTTAAGACCTAACAGATGCGTCTTTTATACTCAAAATATACCAAATATTGATTGATTTAGCTTCTGCTCGGGGAAAACGTTACTCTTAAAACACATCAAGATCCATCAGTAACAGTTGCTGCATAAATGAATAATATGCTCTTGCAAGGCATCTTGTGAACCGTAACTCGTGGTTCTCATTGGGACTGCTGGTCCTGATGAAGACATAAACATTTAAAAAATAAAAAATACGATCACCCCAGCCACTCTTAACAATATCAACACGCAACCCTGATACAGCTGTGATTACTTAATAACCAGTTTGAAGTGATTAGTAACGCTTGCTAGAAGTAATTAAAGGGCGGTAAAATAGAGTTTTACAGCTGAGAGATGTTGCAGCCTCATCCAACATCTATAATTACCTCATTAAGGGAAGTGTGGGCCCTGTAATGCCTCCTCACTGCTACCTTGCATTGAACTGAGAAAGGGGAAGTGCAGACTGATCCCAGATGGCCGGGGCAGCGGGCGGGGTCAGAGCTGTGGGCTGGAGCCACTACAGCAGTAATGACAGGGCAGCGCTTAATATCGTTACTCTAATAAACAAGCAACGCTGCTTTCCTGGTCAGACGGCCTTCGACAGGAAGCAGGAAGAAGGGTCAGAAACATATTCACTCGCGCCACTCCGCAGGCGGTGAGCGTGGGTGATCGCATCTGTGTGTGTGTTTGTGTTACCTTGCAGGTGAGAGACCTTGTGCAGGGTCGCTTAGTTTCAGGGTCCTGGACTCCACAGTGCTTGTTAGGATCATAGACTCTTCCTGTGAAACATGTAAACCCATACAGACATTAGACTGGTACTAAAGGCCATCATTTCGTCCTTTCTTTCCTCCCTGTTTCAAGGATCTAATCGTATTGTCTGGGAGTGGAAGCCTCACAGTACCACAAGTGCATTAATGTCTCTCTTTTGACAAGAAATCTTCGCTCCCTGACATTTGTCTATTCACATATTCCTTTGTTCATTCAACAGCTATGGTCTCAGGCGCCTCTAGCCTAATAGTACTATTCTGTGTTACATTATTAGAGCAGTGTTTCAAGTTTTCAAACAGCTGAACTGTTAAAATCCCGCAAGCTTTAACAAATCATGCTCGACAGGACAAACTGCCAGTGGGACAAGAGTCGACTGTGACCGGCGGCCCAGGAAACTCTCCTGCTGTAACGAATAGCAAATAAACTTTGATGACAAACTGCAGCTATTAACTTTTATGACTGGGTCAGTTTGCAGCCCACGTCTCTGATGTCCATTGTAACGATCCGGTTAACGTCCTCAGATGTTAAAAACTTTATTTATGGAACATTCTTACAATGAACTTACCATCTCAGTCAGCTTCTTCCTAAGAGCAATGACATTTGGTAATATCTTATTGTTCACTTACATTTTGGGGGAAAATAAATCCTCATCTTTCATTCAGGATGTTGCTTTGTCAAATGTTTACAAGGTATTGTTTCGTCAATTTCTTTCAAATAAGGGTTTTTTAGAAAATATGGTCAAACCAGAACATTTGAGACTTGTTGATTTGTACGGTTTGATTGCCATAAAGTGACGCTGGTTATAATCACTAAGTGTCAAGATTAATAAGAGTTATTAACCTTTTCGCATTTGTAATTATGACAGTCCGGTCCTTTTTGTCTTTATTTAACCAATAAAAATGTCCTTTTGGCTAAGTTATTTTGCTCCTTTTTTCCAGGAGGAATGTAACTTTCAAAATCGGGTAACTATTTGTCATTATTATATATTATGAAGGCTTAATTATAAAGTTATAAAACTACATACAAAGCTTCAGAATGAACTTTAATGTCAATGGCACTTTGCTGCTACTACTTGCAAATGTTTTGCATCCTGATCAAAGGGTGAAGGCCTTTCATGTCTCTGCTGATACAAAGTGCAACAGTTTAGAAACGCAGAGACCTTTGTTGCCTTGCTCAACCGAGCAGGTGAACAACTACCTTCAGTCAGCAGGTTATCTGAAGTAGCGTTACTGTCAGAGGGCTATAATCTTCACCATAATCCCTGTAATCTTTATGTGCAGTGTCAGACAGGTGAACACGTGTACAGCAGCAACACACGAGCACTCTCAGAAACAAACTAACGCACACACTCGCTCAAAGTTTACATAACCCTTAAAAGGAAGTTGAGATGGGTCGTGTGACAGACTGAAGGAATACAATGGTGAAAAAAAAGGGAAACCAAAAAGCACAGAACAGTAAGACGCCGATGAACAGAGAGAAAACACCAACAGAGAGGAGGAACAGGGAGTGCGCAAAAGAACCAAAAACGAGGCCAGACCACGTGTATGTGTGTGTGTGTGTGTGTATGTGTGTGTGTGTGTGTGTGTGTGTGTGTGTGTGTGTGTGCGCGCGAAAGAGAGGAAGCACGAGGAGGTCGAGGCAGGAGGTGGAGAGTGAGAGGATGAAAAAAATATAGACACACAGAGGGTGGGGGAAATCTCTGAAGAAGATAATCAGCTTTTTGGCAGCAGGAGCTCATGAATTAGAGGGTGTAAATCAGAGGCGCAGCACAGCACAAACCAAGAGAGGAGATAAGAGAAGAGGAAGAGCGAGATGGAGTCATGACAACTCCCAGAAGTATCCATCAAAACCTTTTAACTTGATTACTGTGCATCTTTGTACCTATCTTACTTTGAGATGACCGCTTGATCAACTTGTGTGCATGAATGTTTATTTATTTAAAAAGAACAGGAAGCATGCATGCACAAGGATTCCCCCTGGATCAATACAGAAAAGAAATTCTGCGAGGCTGACCTGAAAGTCTTTTCTGCGACCTAGAGGGAGTCTTTGTCCCGTTTTGGTGCTTCTTCTCCAACAGCGACGGCGATGGCGGCGGCAGCAGAGCTCCAGGTCGGTGAGAGGGGGAAGGTGACGGGGAGGGTTTCCTGTCCAGCGTAGAAGGAGAAGGTGTTAACGACAGCCGCCTGTCCAGTGGCGAGCATGCCAAACTGGGCCGCCCGTCCAGAGAGGATGGACAGGTGGTGGAACGTGGTGTGGACGGCCCACCGGGGCCGCGGCCGTTCACATGCTTCTCGCTGGACCGTTGGGAGGCCGGGGGAGTGAGGGAGGGAGGTTTGAGGGAAGAGGGAGAGGAGGTGGTGAGGCGCACATGTGATGCAGCGTCGGCATGGCTGAGGCAAGGCATCTTCTCCAGGCTTACGACAGGAAGGGATACACTGCAGAGGGGAAGAGTGCAGTTAAAACACAGTGTGACTCAACGTCTTGAAGCTCCTGAAGAATGTTGTGAGGAAATGCGTAAAAAAGTCATCACATAAAAATAAAAAATAAAAAGTGTGTGCCCACCACGTTGTCTTGTTCCGGCCTCCCTTTGGTGGGTAGACTGCGAGAGGTGCCTTGCTAAAGCGTGAGTGAGGGAAATCTTTAGGGACCCTGAAGGCCAGCGTGTCCCCAGGACCGGGAGCCACAGCAGGGGCCACTGCAGGGGCTTTGGGCTTCATGGGGACCAGGAGGCTCCTGGAGGGAGCAGGGGAGCCGTGGCGCTTATCTGGAACAGGCCAACGCAGAGACACAGTGTGTAAGGTCAGATACTGTAGATGTGTGAGAGCTAAAGACACACTCCTACTATCGAGACCATGCTTTAGTATTGGGCACTATTTTGGGATCTGATTTGCATCCAACTATCACCAGGCTAGTAGTGATTGTGGTGTGGCATTTACACCAACTTTTTTCTTTTCTTCTCTACTCTGTTTAGGTGCCAGATGGCCATGTTGGAACACAGGAGAGACAAATCTGTGCCAGAACTGTTCTACAAAGAAATTTAGCATCTACAAATCAATTTAGTGTACTCTTCTCTAATTGGCAACATGTCTGACACCGTCTGAAGTGTCCTTGTCTGATTAACTCCACCAGTTTGGTATTATGTGCAGTTCAAACAAGAGCCAACAATTATGAATACATTTGACCCAGATCTGATCAGAATACATAAGTGAAAGGATGCTGAGGCAGAAAGAAAGGGGAATAAATAACAAATGGGAGAGGGAGAAGGAGAGGAGCTCACACTTACGGTTTTTGCTATGCATGTCTTTGTGGGAGGAGGGTGGGGAGGGAATGAGGGGATGTGGTCCAGGACTGTTTGTCTCTCTCTGAATGTCTCACAGGGAAACTACACCCCAGCTACCTGAATGAAAACAGAGGGGTGAACACGTCATAAAAAAACAGAGAAAGGAGGTGATACACTGTACACACAGTCACACAGTGTATTGAATTGGTGTGAAAAGTATTTCAAATGATATGTTCCATTTAGCTCTACAATGAGATGTAATGTAATTTAACCAGATGCTTCAGGAGGTTAATAACAACCATCTGCAAGATCTAGCAAGATGAAGCTGATAGATGGATAAGTTGGGGAAAAGCAGTAGTTAGTTTTGGGAGGAGACCAGTCCCTGTGTTTGGCTGAGTTTCCTGTCTGCTGATAAGATGCAAATCTAAAACTGAAGAGAGAAGTGGCAAGATAAAATACTCATAAAGAGAGCCGCTACAGTAGAATATAGACTGCTAAATGTTATGCTGAAGCTTTGATAAATTGACCACATGTAGCTATTTGTCAGTTGACAGATAATAGTGTACAAATACTAAATTGAAGTATTCACAAACATCTTTTCTCAGGCCTTGCCATAAAATACTTGACAGAGAGTAGAGGATATACAGGCCAAGGTACTGTACTCTCTCTCAAACACACATTGAGTGGCAGACAAACAGAGTCACAGACAAAATAGTAGTTATCAGAATGAAAGTCTAGATCTATGAGGATATAGAGGTGGCCCTCTACCAGGCTTCTGTAAAGGTAAACACGGAGGTCAAAGGTTGATAGGGATGAGATGCACTCCCAACTGGGACAGAAAATCAGGCCCAACTGCTGACTGGACAAAAGGCCAGGCCAATGTGCTCTGCACGCCCGGAGGTCCCACAGCCTAAGCAGAGGCCTCGAGTTTAATGTGTGTGTAAATCACGTTGCACCAGGTACATAAAACCTAGGTGTCACATCCCAGGAGACTGTGGAGAAGCCAGGCAATGTCTCCCATTGCATTTTGTAATTGTGCAATTTGTGCCACACAACCGACAGCTAGCCTCTGAGCCATTAGATAAGCACGCCGGATGTAGATTCACCCAAAAACCTGTTGAGTGATGGAATCTCTAACCATCATCCAGTGTGAGGATGAGGGGGGCAATCCAAGTCTGAAAAGATTTAGATTAGGAGACTGATCCACTCTCATGTCTGAAGAGAAAATATCTGCATCATGCTATCTGCTTATTGCTTAAGTGCAAACAAACTATAGTCTAATTTTAGAAAGGGTTAGCTTAGTGTACAAACCCTTGATCGAGTAGCAGTGATGTCATGCTTTACTCAGTGAGCAGCATTCGGTTGTTTGGGTGTGTGTGTGTGTGCGTGTGTCACAATGCTGAACAACCTGGTTAATGAGTGTAGTAGTAGTAGTAGTAGTCTACTACCAGCAACACATTGAAACAATAAGCGCAGGGCAGACAGACTGACCCTGTGTGTGTGTTTGCTTAGAGTGCACGAGTGCACATGAACGTGTGCTGCAGGTGACGGAGGGAGAGTTTGTGTACAATGTGTTTGCAAAGTGTGTCTGTGTGTATTGAAGATTAGCCATTGCATGCATAAGTATAACAGGTGTGCGTGTAGGTGTATGATACCACATTGAGAACTTCTACACCGCCAGTGCATGTGTTTTTGTCCAAGGTAAAGGCGATATGTAGTTTGTATGCATAGTCAGTACGCCTCTGCTTGCAGTATGTATAAGCATACTTTGCAAAAGCACAATTAGCATATGTGAGAGTATGTGTATGTGTGTGTCTGTGTGGGTGTGTATGGGGGGCAGGTGTGTAAATAGGCCAGTGGAAGCACAGGTCCAGGAGGCAGCTGTATTCAGAGTAGCGGGATCAAAGTCCAGAGCCACATTTGCAGGTATGCAGCTACAACAGTAATGATTTTGCACCCTAAATCACACACTATTTCACACATCTTTTTCTTCAGCTCAACCGTACAGCTTTGGTGAACAGTTGAGCTGACAAAAATGATTATTGAACTCATCCCCCCGACAATAAATAAAACAGACTAAGTTGTGTTTTGTAACAGAGCTCATCCTGTGAGTAAAGAGTCAGTCAGGAGCTCACGGTACTGATGTACAATACATGGACGGCTGCCCAGGCAAGGTCACTAAGCCACTCGACCACAAGGGCACCCTCACAACAACGCTCTCCTGCCTGCCTGCCTGCCTGTCGTTATGGCAATGCTGAGAGCCCAGCTGGTTGCCGATTGGCTGCTGGCTCATCCTGTGGGTGGAGCCATTGCATGATGAGGAAGCAGAGGCTCTCAGAGCTCAGCTGGGTTTGTTTACATTAAGCAAGGGAGGGAGTCAGATAGAGGTAGACTTAAGAAACTTCAGAAAAGCATCTATGACGATTCTCAGGAAGTCGGTTTAATAGAAACAGAGTCAATAGCATCTTGGTTTATATTAGAAAGCATCATTTTGAAAAAAAAAAAAAACTAAAATTAGACATGAAGGCAGCTAAAGAAAGGTGGTGAACCTTTGATCTCTTGGATACATAATATGATATAGTTTATTAAAGAAATACATCATCATAATAGAAGATTATCTCTGAGCATGAGGAACAAACCATATTTTTGATGCCATGCACTTTGCATTTGTACACACCGTACAAATTTAAAAGCCAAGAACTTCCATCTGATGTAAAGCAGCAGCTGGCATTTAAATTGGCCCAAATTGGTTCACACACAGCCAAGCCGCAATAACCGTAACACAACAGCAGAATGAGGAACCCTACCAGTAAACCAAACTAAGCAGAACGTCTGTGGTCGGGAGCAAAAACTCTCAAACAACAGACAAACATCACACTTCAGACCAACACACTCAGACATGGGAAGCAGGGAGCAGCCCACACACTTGTTCAGGAGTGAAGTGAAACCGAAAGGAAACAGGGTATTGTTTTTGACCTGCCTCAGAGCTCAATAATCCACCACGACAGAGAAAAGTTGGGAGTGAGGAAAGAGGGAGAGACTGACACTTTACAGCAACAACCACTTTAGCGTGCACTCGACTTCCACACAGCAGGCCGCCAGCACAAGACACAGACTGGAAGAGTGGAGAGGAGATGTTGTCGTAGATGAGAGAATCAGAAGGAATACACTGATCCGAACACAGCATTAAGTTCTGATTTATCCGAAACAGACAGCTTCAAACGCATGACTTACTCATACACGCACACACATCAGAAATCCTGAAATCTCTAGTTTGGTGTTTAGGGCAAGGATTGAAAACGCATAAAAATTCTTCACAATATAGCCGACAGCAATTTTAAAACACTGAAAAGGTGAAATGTGTTTGTGCTGCAGAGACATCTTCGCCTCCAAAATCATATTCTTCACACTTAAGAGAACGTCTTTGTTTGGTTCAGATCCCCGCAAAAAAAAACTTTGAACTCATTTCAATATGTCTTTTAATGGAAATGAGAAGAATAATGATGTAAAAATGATCATTCCCTCTAATATCCCAAATCATATCAGAATTGCCATATAAGTCAAATTGATCGCAATCATTCAAAGCCCAAATATATAAGCATACAAAATGCTATTTCAATTCACTTTCACTAATAATAGTATCCCTTAGAAAACACTCAAATATAAGGCAAGTTTTAATAATTCTCCCACATTGCTTGAAAGACTGGTGAAATCAAATGTCCCTATTGAGGAAATATCTTTATAACATCCCAGTCTGTGCAAAAATAAGCTTTGAGGTTCAACCACAAGCATTAAAAACAATCCCTTTGCACATTTTCTCTGTACAAGCTCATAGGCTAGAGCACGGTAGAAGCGCTGCCAGTGTGAGGGATTTATCCCACTGTGGCCACTTATGCTAAGAATATACATGCTCGCCTTCCTCCCCGGACATTTAATCAAACAAACCCAGTAAATGCAGACGTAAAATACAGTTTGAATGTTTTTGAACAGATGACGTGGCAAATATTAAACATCCATCCAGCGCAGGTCCTCGCTTAAGTTGTAACCAATCTCTTCGTCACACACGGCAAAGCTTGAGCAGCAAACTGGGCGTGGATAACTCGGCGCCACTGACCCCTGAGGCAACCCCCTCCTCCACTGTGTGTGTGTGTATGTGAGTGTGTCTGTGTGCGTCTATGTGTGTGTGTGCATGCATTTCTGTATATCTAAGGCATCCGTGATGATTCGACACACAGGTCAAGTATGAAGGCAGATCCTATGATGGATACACACAAATACAAGGCTATCGCAGTGAATATGATTTTTAAAAATTTAAAATCCCCAGCAGGACACTTCACTGGTGAGGATATTACACCAAGACGAGGAATATGCAACAATGGGAGGAAATGCATAAAACATTAGAAGGCAATCTTGACGGGGCCAGTTCCTCAAGGCAATCTGCTGAGCAGAGGCCAAGAGGAGTGTTTGTCATGTCCTGACACGGAGTAGTAGAGTGAATAATGCTTCACATTTAAGAATTAATGAATGCCGTACAGTTTGACTGAATTAAAATGAAGATAAGGTTCAAAGTATTTGATGATCTAAGACGAAAATGATTCACTCGTGCTACTTTTCTACTTCAGCATGTGACTTGGCCTGCTGGTCGACCACAACGCCATCTTGTTATAATATTGTGGCCCGAGGACAGCTTTGTTTTATAGGGAGCTCTCAGGAGATTCCCACTCCTGACGGTGTGTGTGTATCTGTGCCTGTGTGTGCGTGCGTGCGTGTTTTAGACCTGTTGTTATCCGACCCTGTGTGCGCGTCAGCAAGCAAAAAAACAACAGCGCCTGCCAGGAGATTGTGTCTGTGTGTGTGTATGTGTGTGTCTTACCCCTGACCTCTTTCTGCTGAGAAACAGAAAGTGAGAATGTGTGAGCATGCAACTCCGCTGGCCTCTCTCCTCTCAGGGAAAAGTGTGTGTGTGTGCGCTCATTAAGTGTGACCATTCCCCCCCCACCCTTCCTACTCCCCGCCCAAACAGACGGCTATGGCTGGTGCACGTGCCGCCAACAGAAGGAAGCAGCAGCTCACGGGCAAATGAGAGTGCACTCAGTGGAGCCACGGTCAAAAACAAACAAGAGGTTGACGGACAGGGTGGAGAGCCAATGGGAGCCGGGATCAGGTGTTACTGCTTAAACAACAAATACTCTTAAAAAGATAAGGTTTAACAGATGGGTGTGTATTTAGTTTTTTTAACCCATCTGCTCATTGAATCTTTCTTTTGCTTGAAAAGTATTTACTGGAGTGCAAGAAAACTACCTTTATTTTTCTCATAATTGGCTTTGTTCATATACAGAAAAAAACTTAGGCACAATGCTACATCAGGTCCATTTTTCTGTAACTTATGTATTGCTTTTCTGTTACATCAGCCTGCTGAGTATTAGACAACATAACCAAGTGGTGTTTATTTGCTTGGACTGGGGCGTAAGTTGTAGGTGGATTATGTTTCAAAGAGCTCTGCAGTGATAAACACAAATTATTGTGTTGATGTGTGTGCGTGCCTCTGTGTGACAACTGGAAATACTGCACGGTATGCCCTGAGGTTTTTAAGTGTGCCTCTGCCTCGTGGGGTCGCTGTGTGTGTGTGTGTGTGTGTGTGAGTGTGTCTTACCGTAGTGTGTGAGGATGCCCTGAGGAGTGACCACCTGATTGCAGACATGGCAGACAACAAGACAAAAATCCTCCAGTGCTCTGTAGCCAAGCATCTCTGAAAAAAGACATGAAGAGTCCACATTTCACATTTAAGAAAAAACAGAGTTAAAGGAATAAAGTGTTCTTCAGAGTAAATTGTCTGTGGGAAGAAACGGCTCTTGTTCTTAGTAGCTTTCAACCACGTATTACCACCTGCTCACTCACATTAACACAATTCCTCGCAGCCTTTCTAGGGCAGCAACTCATGATTCATTTCATTATAGATCTGGGGATAATCTAAAAGTTTGAAAATCCTCACAACTGAGAACTGTACAGAACAACAACAGTGAGAAAATAAACAAAAGTAAAATATATTGTGTTTAAATTATACAAAAAGTAAAAAAAAAGGCTTTAACGTTGCTTTTTACGATTATGACAGCAACAGATAATGTGTGTTCCACTAAACAGACATGCATAAAAGAGACAGACAGAAAGGACAGACAACCCTTTCAAGGCATCCTGTGGTTGAGCTCGCAAACTGAAACTTTGGGCCTGGAGGTAAAGAGATACTCAACCCACTAAACAAAAAGTGATAAATACAAATATTGAATTCCAATGGGAATTAGCCAATATTCTTCTCATCTGTCCCTAATCTTCCTGTACCCAAACAAGCTCTGCTGACAGAAATCGCAGCACTTATTAGCACGGGGCTTAAGCCAGTCACTGAGGGGAGGTGGGGCGTGCACGGATGTGTGCATTGTGGAAATTGAAGAATGTGTGGGTGTCTGACAGTGTACGGGTGCCGGCCTTGGTGTCATGACCTTGTATTGGTGAGTTCTGTGTCATCTGGGAAGTCAAAGAGACCATCAGACATGCTTTGTGCACATCAGGGTGTGTGTGTGTGTGTGTGTGTGTGTATGTGCAGGAAACACATCTGCGAAGGTTACTTCAGGTCCAAGGTCCATGATTGCTGCAGGAATTTTTCTTGACTTTAGAGTTATGTGAATACTGACTGAAGACGGCTGGTAAAGGGTTATGAGAAAGAACTAAAGAGAGTAATATCAAAGCGGTATAATGATCTGTTGTTAGCTGCTGAGGAAGTGGCTTTTCTCATCAAGCCCACCGTTGGATTCAGAGTAGCTGCCTCGTCAATGCAGAAGAGGAGATAATCTCGCTCTCTTTTTCTGTCCCCATTATTTCTGAACATGCTCCTGGATTTAAGCCACAATTCTAACTCTCTGGTTCCCTTGTTTGCAGACCAAAAACTGCTTTCCCTCACAAGCAAATAAACTGTGTTTGTTTTTCACTTAACTGAAAAAAGGCCTGATCTGAGCTGAAACACACAAATAGAGAGTTTTGGCCGCATGTGGGAAATTTCAAATACGGTGTCATTGTTGTCAACAGGTTGTGTGTGAGACGATTTGGTTAATAACTTTGTAATGTGATCAGTTGAACCTGGAGCCTGGAAACACGGCTCTTTGCTCAAAAACATGATCGCTTTGTGTCTTTCCTGCGAGTGTTTTCTCTGGAAGCGAGCGCGTTTTGTTGTCAATAAACAACGGGCCTGGCCACATCAAAATGTACAAAGGACTTTAGTGAGAGGAGTGAAAAAAATGCAAGAATGCAATTTCCTGAGCATCTGCCAAGTCAAATGTAAACTAAGTTCGCCGCCCATTTCTGCCATCTGAATGTGTGTCTTTCTCTAGCCAACTGCCAAACGACTGACAGGCCTGGAAATGAACTTCAAAAACAATCAGTCACCGGCGAATGAACATGAATGGAGCTACTAACAATAAATTATTGGATGCAGATTACATTTAGAGCAAGTAAATCTAGTTCCCATTGATAACATGCTGCTTGGAAAGCAACTTCAAAAGAACGGGTAAACAAAAAACAACAGGCTTTCACAGCAGTGACTAGGAAGATGAAAAATAAAAAAGAGAAGAGCACAAGTTACTCAGCTATGCTCTCGGAAACGGAGGTGTAGGTGACTCAAGCGACGAAACCGCAACTTGTTTTACTCAGTAAATGACCTGCAATCAACCAACAGAGGAAACCTCGGGCACAGGAGCCACTTTGGAATAATCACGGTTTCAACCGTTCCAGAGGAGGGCACAGCTCAACTCAAGTGGTTTTATGAACAAACGCACCAGATAATTATTGGACCTACACCAACTAGTCCGATGAAGTAAACACACTTACCAGCTACTGACTGCGAGCTTATGTTTCAGGCTTTTTACAAACTGACAATGCTACAAATATGGGTTAAACTTATGGAATTCAAGATTCTAGCATTTTGTATGAAGATGGTCTCGAGTTCTTTTAATGAAATAAGAGAGCGAGACTTTCAGTCGGTAACCAAAAATAGGTGGAGAATCTTTTTTCTAGGAAGCAAACTGTTTACAATAGAAACAGAACTGCAAACACAGCATGTCACAAGGAGAAACTGAACAAATGTGCTGGGTTATGACCAGGAAATCATAAAAAAGTTGAAACTTACTTTACTCAAGTTGTAACGATAAGCTTCAAACATCTGTTATCAAGGTCAGAACATTCTGATCATCAGGGATAAAAGTCAGGCTGAAAAATGAACTCCTGGAAGTAAAAATATGACATGAAGCTATTTGTGGAATAAACTGTAAGAATGATTAACCTGATATAATCACACACAAAAATACAATCGGACATCTCGGCTGAATACGTTAGCATCAAGGACAAGTTAATAATCTTTCCACTTCAATATATATTGAAGGATTTTTATTCATTTACTTTTTTACGTCTTCTACTTCAGATTATGTTTCCTTTCTGATGAATTTTACCGCTACCTTTTACAATTATTTTACCAATTTATCTCCTTGTTATTTGCTCTATTAATAGATTTCAGCTTGAATTGTATGGTCAAAAAAATGTCAGAAGAAAAACAACAAGTTTTCTGTCACAAAATCCTAAAACCTAAGGTGACATCAGTCATATTTATTAGATTGTCATATAAGACAAAAAAAATAGCAAATCCTACTTAAACAAGTAATCAAATATTTTTTTTTGTGTTAGCTCTTAAGATTTTTGATGTAGACTTTACTCTATTTTTTTGTATCCCTGTCAATCTTTCATAAGGCACCAGGGATCTTGAAACCACTTTGCTTTATAGAAGATGATTAATGATTTAAAAATAAGATGATTAATTTCTGCAAGAAGCAGAAATATATGCTTCATTTCTGCTTAAATCACTTAATGCAGACAATACTAGGTAGCAGACAAAAGCCTCTGTTGAAAGGATTCAAACATCAGAGAAAACAGCTCATGCAATGCAAAAAGTGTCGCACAATTGCCTGCACAAAGTTCTAAGGTCCCTTCTGTTTGATGCACGCTGCCGTTCAGTGCACTTACACTGCCAGCTCATTTGATCTCGGTCAACTCTCAAGGCGGGTTTCCAGAGATGCCAAAGAATGCTAATAAATACTATATTACGACCTAAAGCGTCACAACAATTGCATGATGTTCCTGGCGATTCCCATCCCCGCTATAGACAGTGGGAAACATTAAAATAGAAGCATTACAGCACTGCTTATTTCTAGTGGAGGTGATGACAGCCGCTGTCAGTCCAGCCCGACAAAGTTGCTGTTAGTTGTCATCACCTCCACTGTGTGCAAGAGTGAGAAATAGACATAGATACCAATCGTGTCCTGCACCCCACACACACACATAGACACACACAGACACACACACACACATCAATTACTGCCAATGTGGCTTCACCATCTACAGATGTGTGTAGACTGAAGTGACAACTGAGTGAGCATAAATCGACAGCAAATAATGCTACTTTCTGTCCGGCACATATTTGCAAATACAGCTTTTGAGACGAGTTTCCCGTCTGTTTGTGAGGCTTTACGGGTGTCTGTTTGCATATCACTCTCTGCAGGCCTTTTCAGTGTCACGTTGCCAACAGATCAGCAATTCTGAAAACACCGCTCCAGTTTGGCTCAGAGAGGAAGATGAGGCATGTCGGTGTGTGTGTTCGTGTGTGTGCGTTGGTATTTGACCAGTGAGAGTGAGAAGAGATTCACCACCTCTGTGTGTGCTTGTGTGTGTGCATGTATGAGCGCTGCTGCACGTTCAAACTTTCAAGGATGACTCAAGTGTGTTAGCGTGTGCCTCGTGCTCCTCTGGGTATTTATACATCTTGGGATGTGGAGGAACTCCTCTGGCTCTGTCCCTGCGAGGTTAGGGGGGTTGGAGGCACCGGGGCAGCACAGAACTCAGCTTTGAGGAATTATTATGGGCATTTTATAGAATTTTCTGACATTTTATGTGCAAAAGCTAATGGGGAAAGTAAACCATTAGTTACAGGATACTTCCTGTATAACAGCTGTGTTATTCACACTCACTAACGTCAATGTTTCCTCCTCACAGCTCAACCGAACCATGTGTTTATAAAGACTATAATGCCCGTTAATAGGGGTTTCTGTGAGGGTTAAAATATACGTGCATATAAATATGTTGGCATCCTTTACGCTGCAGAGCACGTACAACAACACAACAACAAGAACAAACACCAGCGTGCCAGTGACGGCGCTAAGTGTCTGTCAACTTCCTCACCTTCTTTGCCGAGCCTCACGGCTTGGTCGAGGCGGTAAAGCTCCTTGTCGCTGTTGTCCGAGGACGAGTCTGCGTCAGAAGAAACACAACAAGAAGCTCACAAAACAAACACAACAAAAAAACACACTCGTGTGCATTAACAACAAACTTTGGGGAAGGGGAGGGGGGCTAGCCACGCTGGTCCGAGGCTGGCCACCAGGCTAGCGCTTAGCTCCGCTAGCTGGCTTCCTCCTGGCTGTCAGAGCTAACTAACTTACAGCTGGGCAGCACGAGCGTTCCTGCACGCGCCAGCAGCGGTACCAAACTCCGCACAGGAGAGGGTTAGCTTCGCTCCGCGCGCGCGCCCTTTGCACGGCTATCCCTATTAATATTGCATTTGCGTAGTAGTCGTTTTTTTTGACAGTTACTTTGCTGCGCTTTGACAGACGCTGCATGGTGGAGCGTGCTCAACTCAATCACAGACAGTTGGAGCACGCACTTCTCGACAGTTTCCCCGTGAAAAACAACGAGGCTACCGACGTGCGAACTTACTGTCAACAAAACGTAATTTAGCCGCACTGACGAAGGAAGACCAAGGCTCGCAAAGGAAGGTATCCGGACTTGGTATTTGGCGATCCAGTGTCGCCATTGCTCTTCCTTCTTGTTGCTTTGCTGTGAGCCGTTTTCTTTTTTTTCTCTCTCTTTTTTTTTTTTTTCTTTTTTTTTCCTGTCTCTCCTTCGCACGCAGCAGGCGAAAAACGAAAGAACGAGATATGCTGACGTCGTTGTCGCTGGGCTTCGGCTGGACTCGGCATCCGTCGGAGGGTTGAGGGTCGAGATGTTGAGTGACGGACAGACGGGGAGCTGACGTTACGCACGAGTTGAAAAGTTCAGCAGCCTATGGAGGCAGTAGCATGACGTTATAACGTCCTATTCACTCACACGGTCACGTTGCATTGGAAACGTTGGATACGAGCGTTTTAAAATTGGTTAATCTAATGAAAGACAGAAAGAAACAAAAAGATGGGCATATCAACTATAAATACATTACATGTATTAATAAGATGCATGGCTTTACATTCTGTGACAAAGAAGCAAGGGAAGTTTATGTGTTTATATGTAGCACATTATTACATTATAACAAGGTGATTCAAAGTGCTTCACATGAAACCATCAAAAACATCAAAACATAAGGCAGAAGAAAACATTAAAACAAGAATATTCAATAACAATAAAAAAAACAGTCAAAAAATAGAATACAAGTTGCAGAGAGTAAATTATTGAAGATAATAACACAAATGGGGGTGTTTCAATCAGCGATTATTTGAACATAATGTAGTATTGATAATTAATGTATATCATCCAGACAATGAATGCTGCTGACAGTTTAAGTAAAGACATTAATCTTTATCCACCGAAGGTAACAATATCTGTAGGTTTCTGTTAATTGGTCAGGCTTCTAATGACACAGGGCAACCTTAATGTACATGGGATCTATGCTATCTAGACCGTTATGAAAAATGGTGGCAATTGAGCATTTTGTAACCTGAAATAAGTGTAGGCTATGATATTAGCCCTGGTAGGAATGATTATGCGGATGAACCACATACTGCTGTATGCTGTACGGTCGGTTGATGCCGGGAATATAAAACATTTGCCGTTGTTTTTTGTTCAAAAATTTTACCAAAGCTATAGATTTAAATCTTCACTCAGTTTCATTAAGAGACATTAGACTACCATGAGTTCTTGCCAGGGAGTTGCAAAGAAATGGGGATGATGGATTTTGAAAGAGAAGGTCAGAACTATGAATAACATTATGGCGTTAGTAGATCAGATTATATTGTAAGGTTACAACTGCAATTTAAATTTGTGCATGTAAAGCGCTAATTAGTATTGGCTTCACCGCAACATGGTGCATGGTTAGGTCAGAGGTTAGACTCAACTGCAAATGAAACACCAACATAACAGGACCAGTAATTCCCCAGCAAAAACATAAACAATGTACATAATATATTTTGCAATTTGTTATATAATGTCACTGTAAATGGGGTCAGGTAGACAATGGACCAAAGCAGCAATTTGTCAAACTTTCAGTTGAGAGGAAATTTATGGAGGATATGACTAATTGAATATAAATACATATATATGAATTATCTGGCCATTGAAACAAACGTACTGCACCAGGATGTTTCGATTCTCAAAGTGGCTCAGTAGGTCAAGCTTGCGGCGCTACGTTGACCTCCTGTGGCTGAAAATAGAACCTGCATTTCAAGTGCAAAGTCAGTCAGGCAAGATAAAAGTAGAGGATGGGCTCCTTTTCAAGAAAGAGTGGATCACAACTCCTCTTCCACACTGAACAAACTCACCACACTTCAGATGTTCTGCAGCAGATTTAACACAGCAGCTCTTTGGTACAGCTGCATAAAGTGTACAGGTCGTCTTTAAAAAAAAAACCTTAGCAGAGGAAGAAGAAGCATCCAGAAGCTACACACGCCTGTCATGTCTTTAATTTGAATCAGAGGGAGAGTGAGTGAGACGGAGAAGGGCGGCGATGCAGAGGAAACGACGGAAAGGAAACAACTTTGATTAGTTTAAACTGATGAGTCAAATTAACACACTTCCTATTATCAGCTGTGGTTGAATGCAATCCTTGCTGTCTTTCCCTCAGACAGGCAGACACACACACTTCTCCATTCTCTCTCTCACGTACACACAAACACACAAAGGATGACTCAGACACAATTTTCTGTTTGTTTCCCACACAGTGATCCTTGAGGTCACTTGGACAAATCAGAAAACACAAACTAATATTTTTCTCTCTCAGGGGTCATTTTAATGGTTTTGGGTTCCAAATACTTCAACAACTTCCAATGCTTTGACTCTTTTAATAATCTTCTAGATCCACAAGTTATTATTATTATTTGTTTCCCATGAACAGTTGAATCCAAACAATGTCCTGCTTCTTTTGAGATGTTTAAAGCTGCACTGTAAAATCTCCTATTTCACACATGGCCGGGGAGGAAATGTGAATCAAAACTAAAGTTGAATAGACAAATGCACCCACAGGCATGTTGTTGTGCATTGAACACATAAAAACACACAAAGAGATTACTGAAAAATTCTTCATTTTTATTGAAAACAAAAGGTATATTGAAATTGTGCTTGTCATGTGACTCTTTAAAAGACAGTACGGCAGGTTTAATGCACAGGAATCATTGACAAAGCAAGAGTTGGATGATTACAAGAGTGCAGCGGCATAACCAGTACACCATACACACACATATTCATTTAACTTTGTCTTGCAAGCAGTTTTATGAATTTATCATCATCCCACTTACATTTTAATGACATTAAAAAGGCACAAGATATAAAAGAACATCAGAAATTCCTTCAAATAATCATCTACATATAGCGAAAATGAAAAATAAGATGATGAAGTGGCATTAAAATTCATTAAACACAACACCAGGACACTGTTTGGTGTCTCATTGATGATTTATAAAAACTATACAAACAAAAACCAACTGTTTTGACAACAAAATATTGCATTTAACATCATATGGCGATATGGAATAAGCCTAAACAGGAAGAGAAAACGATCGGTTTGGCAGAGTTGTTTCTGTTTGCATAGAAAGTGAAAATTAAAAAGTCGCCTCTACATTCAAAGTAATACCACCGAAAACATGTTGACACTAGAAAGGAAGGATTTAACCTTCATCTGGTACCAGAGTTCAGACAATATATAAATCAAAGTCTTCGGACACAGAGGAATTTAAGGAGTACACACTTTGGCTGCAACCTTTTCCTGAACTAATTAAGTAGCTATCTTTTTTAATCAAGTTTTCTTTATGGATTTACAGTCTCACGGTACACCATAAAACCACAGTAAGCGCCACGCGACTGCACTGTGCGTGTGGCGATAAAAACATTCATGTGAACTACTCTGCGGCTATTTGGCTCGGTGGTCGAGAGGTTAATCTGTAAATGTATTCTCTTAAATATAGCTGTGTCCCGACATTTTAATACCTGCTAGCCACCACTGGAGGGCAAATGAGCCGACAGTGAAAGAGCCTATGAATGAAAGAATGAAAGGATATTTGAGTCATTTTACAGATACAATGAATGTCATTTTCTGATGTGGTAATATGGTGTCTAGAGTATTTATGCTTCATATTGCACCACGGACAACTGTCTCGTGTTCTGTTACCCTGAAAACCTTGATCACATTATCCTTATTGCGGCAGATGTTAAGCAAATGAAATCGTGTAACTTACACTCATAAAGCACCATAAAAATCAGTCGTTGTCCAGCCGGTACACAAAAAAAAGAAAACCTATCTTCCTATAAAGTTTGGTAATTGTCTGTGCATGCACATATCTGCTTACTAAAGCATGAAAAACCACCGATGAATGATTGTAAAGAAAAACATGTTTAATTGCACTATTGCATTGGTGTTGCGATAGTTGATGAAACAGGTAAGAAATAATATAAAAAAGTTCCAAAGGCTAATCGACACATGAAACATGTGTTCCTCCCCCAGCCTCCTACTGCTGCAGAGGAAATATTTTGGGAAATGGACATTTCTTTTTGAACCGTTCTCAGTTCAAGTAAACCACGATTGTGCAAGAATATGGCATTTGGCTCCGTGTACCTATAAAGATGCTCGCGTGTCGATGAGATCCAAATCTAATACAAATCCATCAGTTGTTCAATCTATCAACATGTCCTTCATTTACTTTAGTCTCCCTTCGTCACCTTCTCAAAGCTTTTTTTTTGGTCTCTGTATGTGTAATAGCGTCTGCACATGTCCTTAAATTGCGTATGTTTGTGGCCGCTCTACGTGTGTTGTGCGTATATGTGACAGTAAGTTTGTGTTGCTCTATATTGTGGGTTAGATGGGTGCAGGGACCTGTTGCCTTCCAGCGGTGGGCTGAGTGGAGAATTTCTGGGCGTGCCAACGGGTCTCCTTATACACAAACCAAGCGTTGCCCGCCCACACAAACATGTTGAGGAAGCCGAACACCTGGAGGAATGTAGATGGGAAAAACACCTACAGATTAATATGACTGGACAGCATATGTCAAAAAACAAACATGTTTAATATACTGTAAATCTGTGACACAAACAATGGGAACAATCTGGGTTTTCTATCATTAGCTTTAGACCTGCGACACAGACACTATTGAGCGGACCAGAAAAACCGTGCCTGAGGAAAATGAAAGTGTTACTGCTCACTGTCTTATGACTGTGAGTCAGGCTGTTTAACATTTCTGCTCAGGTCTTGTAAAGTAATATTATATAAACTGCAGGGATGGGACACGGCCACAATCGACGACTCAACATTTTTAGAAATAACCTCTTTCTTGGCTGAGGATTTGGATTTCATGATGTAAATGACTGCTTGACTGAGATTGGTGCAAGTGTGAGCACACTCCTCCCGTTCATAAAGCCGCTGCCTTTCTTCTCACCACAGAGATGTTGAGAGTCCTCATGCTGGCGAACTCCGTGACCTCGCAGGTGACGTTGCTCCCCTGGCAGAGTGCCAGCGTGGCTCCGATGCCTCCGGTGTCCGTGGCGTCCTTCACGTTCTGCAGGCCCTTCGCCCAGGCGGACGAGCACACCAGCCACAGGAAGACCAGGATCGCCGTGATCGCAAAGTCCTGGAGAGACGAGGGACGAGTCTCTCGTTTACAGTCGATTGAGGCGTCTCTCGGCAAACTGACCAAAAAAGATCAATACTCACAAAAATGGGTCCAAAGTCAGAGTCCTTGTAGACGTGCATGTAGCCCAAATACACCAGCAGAGCCAGCATGCTGTACAGGAAGCAGACGACGGCGATGCCCACAAAGAACTCCGCGGAGGAGGCAGAGTCTCCCACCATGTGTGTCGTCGCGACGGTGTGGTTGCAAAGAGTGGTGTTTCCATCGATGAGCGGGACCTGGCTTAACCTGGCCGCGATACAAGATGGAAGGTTGAATCATTACTGGCCTTTTTTTTTTTGTAATGGCATTTTCAAAACCTCGCCTCAAAAACGTGTCCTGAATCTCACCTAAACGGGTAGTGGAAGTCGGCGTTGAGAGTCTCATTCTTGCCATCGCCGCAGAAGAGAGATATGATGTTCTTCCCCGAGTATCCGCCGCAGCATCCAAAAGCAAATATGGCCGTGAGCTGTTTGGACAGACAAGAAAGCGAGAGGGATTAGGGAGACGGTTGAGATGTTAGGAAACTCTGCTCTGCTTTGGGGGAACTATCAGACATTTATTTGAGTGGAAGGGAGGACGTCCTTTTTGATAAACCTACAATGCTAAAACACTAACTATGATACACTGACTGGAAAAAGAAAACCACCACGAATCATAATTAGATTGTGATCCTCCCTACGTGTGTGTCCTCTTGGGCAGTACAGTTTGAAAGCGCAGTATAAAGTCACCAGAACCTCACACTTAGAAGAAAGTTGGCAACCTAAAACCTTGTTAGCGGTAAAGAGCCAGAGGGAATAACAGATGGCCAGCAGTTTAGTCTAACAAACAGCTGAAAAAAAAATCACTACTCAACCATTTTTACAAGCTCCTTTTTTAAACTTATTTGCTTCTTTCATTTGTTGTTCTCTCATGGAAACAAAAAGCTGATTTGATGGACAAATTAAATCAAATGTGACTTACAAGGCCGTGCTAATGCTGCCATTCAGCTCTTGCATTCTTTTTTGCAGCGGCAGAAAGCATCTGATTCAGCGTGTAGGGCATGTGACACTAATACTCTCCTTAAATCCAACACTTACTAAATTCTCTTAGTCAGGCTGGCTGCTCCTCAGCTTAACCCTCAAACTGCAGCAGGCAGATCACGTTATTTCATGGGGTTGAGCTCCTTCGGACTCCCACTGATATCACTTTACTCAAGCCCCACGGATCTCATTTGTTCTGCTCAAAATGTGTTGTTAACCGTTTTCACACATTCTCACTGAGCAACAGGCAGCAGAACAGACAGCTGTGCCGCAGTACAACACTAATTCAAAAGATTTAGCGTCCCAGATGGGAGCTAAATCGTTGATTTGGTGTACATGCTTGCAAACAGTGGCTTATTTGCGCATCGAGCAAACATGGAGGGGCAACACTATCATTTATTTAGAACTGGGTTTCCGGCCTTATATTGAATCTAGATGTATATACACACAGTCTCCTTGTATCACTGTTTTGGTCTCCACCGTCTCTCGAGGTAAATATTTGCTTCTTTATCTGATGCTCCACTATGTTCTTCAGCTCGTCGCTAACTTTGTCTGGATGTCTGTCTTGTCAAGATGATCCCTGTCACTTTAAATGTGATCCAGAACACGTCAGAGGAGAAACTGTAAGGCCTTTATTTTGTAGGAGGCGGCGAGCAGTGGACAGGAAGTGTATTATGACAAAGTAATGATCTTTGAGTCACAGCTCACATTGTAAGGTAAGTACATGCATAAAGTAAGCTATCAGGACTTTAATAAACACACTTTTACCGGAACTTAAATTATGTTTCGTCAGCACAACTGTATCACACATATGCACACCCTTGAAAAACCTTTAGCCTTTAGAGTCACACTACAACACCCACACGCAAACCCACATTTACTGTATATGATCCACCCACACACACACACACACCTCGAGGCCTCCCTCCAGATGTTTCTCCAGATGTCACTGGCGGCCACTTCCTGTTTTTCAGGGCTACACAGCATCATCTCTCTCACATTCTTGTTTTACTGAGGCTGTGGAGCCTCAGTATGAATGGACCATATCTGCCATGAATGCAACCACTCACAAGATGTGACAGAGGTTCAGTGACAGAGGTTCAGTTGCTGGTTCCTGCATATGATGTGAACAGCCAAAAAAAAGAGGACATGGAGGAAAAATAAATATTGCTTTACGTGGAAAGCACCCTTTAGCTGTAAAAAAGGAGATAAACTTTCCCTTAAATCTGAACTATCTTGATAGATATAATCAGCAAAACCCAATTTGACAGAAGTCCAATAAACCTGACATCATGGACTATTGTAGCATTCGTTACTCCGAACCCTCCTTCCTGTTTACTACTGCACGGAAGATAACATCGAGGGAGGTAGGAGTGTTGAGGTAAACAAGTCTTCCGCAAAGTAAACTACTTTTTTGAAAATTTCAAATACTCAGAGGATGACGGGGACAATGGACAGAGGGCAAACACGTTGCTCTTCATATACAAGGTAACCTGCTGGAATCTGTCCAGTTTCATTGACAGCAGTTGTGATGATGAACCATCTGTCAGAACGCCAAAAAATAATCCACTTGCTGTTTTTAATTTTTTTTTTTTTTTTAAATGTAACTGCTGTGTATGTCCAAAACCTGTGGGCCAAACACATAGAAGGCTTGCTGAGCATGCATGCACCAGGTATGTGTTAAATGACAGAGATTTGAGTTACGTTGTCGAGCAGAATGTAATAGTTAGATGTTCCCAAAAAGTCCCCAAAAACCCGCAACTAACAACTATTTTCATTATCTTCCAATCTGCTGATTGTTTTCATCAAAAATTTGAAGAAACTTCCTGTAACGATTCCCTAAAGCCAAGGGAGACGTCTTCAAATACCTTGTTTGGTCAAAGCAACTGCCTGAAGAGAAAATATATAAACTTACTATCACACAAGACAAAACATAACAGTAAATCCTCCTGGTTTCAAACTCCCGGAGCAGGTTAATGACGTGCTCCTGCACACTATTGGGTGGGCTGGGACATTGCAAAGGCGGAAAATATGCACAGACACATAATCATCCATTTGGGTTTAGATAAGGATTGCATAAGGCCAACACACTCACACAGTCTCGTCCTGGGCCAGATGACTCTATAGCTCCATATGCGTTTGCATTATGAAAACTATCTGAGCTGCATTACCCATAACTGGATTCCTCTGACCCGGTTATGAAGAGCAGAACTGATTACTGGACGTTCAACGTCAGAAGCTGTTGCAGGTCTCTCATGATACACCAACTGTATGCTCGAGTGCATGAGTAGCCAACCGTGTGCACGGTTACTCAGAGGTAAATTATTGCTGAGCGATGCATCAATCTGTAACTGTGTCATCTGAAGGGCAGGCCCACGCAACCAGCAATATGATCCAAAAGCCACTGGACATGACTGAGCTTGACTCCCACGAGACAAGTTTCCTTTGTCAAAGCCACTCTTTCATTCTATGAGTCTTCAAGATCTGGATTTTGTTTGTGAGATGTTCAGCAGAGGCTGAGAAGCCAATTTAATTAAGTAAGGGTTATTGTGAGAACAGGCATATTATTGGGTATTAGTTGAGTTTTAGTTATTCAATTACATTCCTGCAGGCATTGTATTCATTCTTGGAGATGTAAAAACTCAAAGTTGATAAATGCTGTAAAAGTACCAGTCATGCATTATGTATAAACGTTTTTTGCATTTGCATTTTTCACAAATTCTCCCTAAAACTGTTTACTTAAGGGATTTTTCTCGCCGGGAAAAGGGATCCAAGAAAAGGACTGGACCTCCCCGTTATCTGGGTTTGACACATACACACTCACACACTCACCGTACATGCATCTAACTTACCCACTCCACTAGTTTGACGAAGCCCAGAGGCTCCTTCAACGGCGACAAGTTCAGTCGAAATCCGGTCATCATGATTTTGCGTCTCGATCCAAAATCTTTTTCCAGTCGCTCCTTAACTCTGGATGTTGGTCCAACGGGGAGGAAAAAGGGGAGTTGTTTGGCAGAATGACGTCGCTTTACTGCCGACGCTGCAGAAGAGGACCAGCCCAAGTTGTTCAAAGTGACTTTTACAACCCGACTTCAGCAACCGAATCAAACTTCGTCCACGGAGGAGAGAACCGTCTACCCGCTGGAAATACAGTCGTACAAGTTTTAGAAACTTTTAAAAACAAATGTCAATGGAAAAAGCGTTCGTTGAAGTGGTAATTTTTTTGCAGTGTAGTTTGAAAAACGAGTGCCTTGCCGCTTCACTTGGGTGATGCGCAAATTACGCAGGCGATGCAGCGCATACTGTGCGTAAAGGCGTGCCAAATTACGCTCTGCTCTTGGCGAGAAATTATAAGCGTCGTGTGTATTTAGTTACAGGAAACGGATGCTACAGGGAAACAAGTGTGACTGTGTCTGATGGGGTTCACGCTGTGGCAAGAAAGTTAGGTTGCTCTTCTACTGGGCTGGGAAGAAAAATTCTCCCAAGATCCTAAGTTTTCATTGGATCCATTCGCCAGCATCCGCCTCCTTCCTCCTCCTCCTCCTCCTCCTCTTCCTCCTCCTCCTCCTCCTCCTCCTCCTCCTCCTCCTCCTCCTCCTCCTCCTCCTCCTCCTCGCTGAGTTTGCAGTTACTGTGAAACGCCTATTCGGTGCTGACTAGGTCATATGACCACATACTCCCAAAATTCTTAAACCAAATAAGAAGAAAACCTCAGAAACCAGCTACAAGCAACCAAATTAGCACAAGGAAACGTTTCAAGACATTTTGTCATGTCAAACATGACAGTTTTAACTTGAAACTCTCCTCAAAAGACTTAATGCGAGGATAGGTTCATCTGCAGAAGTCTTATGGACCAGCAAACCAATGGAAATGCAGCTGTAACTAACACAGATCACTTAGAAAGACACGTGGAGTATTGTCATTACATTCTAAATATTTGTCATTAAAACTGGTTAAGTTCCCCTTTTCAGGAAACTTTCTGGAAATGTATTAAGAACTTAAGACTCAAAAGTGTTACCTAAGTGTAATTTGGGATTTACTTTAACAGTTTAGTCCAGGTGGATAGTTTTTTTATGTTTTCAAAAGACTGGACTCAGAAAGATGTTAATTTGGCAAACGGGGCTCTTAAAGACATTTAGAGGGCATTAGTGGCTGATAACATTTAATGTAACTGAACTTCAAAATACTAAACGACTTAAATATTTCAAATCAACCCAACACAAAAGTAGGCAAAAATGAAATCAACCATTCTAAATTGACAGGGTGGCATCTTTAATCAATGAAATGTTGACAATATAGCAAGTTATGCAAGTTAAAATATCAGTTGTGTTGGGAGAGAATTTGGGACAACCAACATATACATATAGTATGCATAAAACAACAACAACAGAAAGAAAAAATAGTATTCACAAACAGTTTTTCATCCTTAACAAACAAGACATTCACACACACACACACACAAACAGAAGCTAAAAGCTTGACAGTCACACTGCCAGTTCAGTCAAGCCGGTTTGGATATTCTTCCATTTGTACAAAAAACACAGAAAAGTATCACGTTACTATCTACTGTGGTCGTCTTCCTAGCCTGCCTCTCCACTTCCATTCAAACTAGCTCTTGTATGTACAAGAGAGAAGGCAGTATGGCCACATTGGGTGTAAATAAAGATATTTACTGCAATTTCTGGCATTTTTTCTCCTTTGTCATACAAAATAAGATTTCTTTGAGGTAAGAACCGAGACAGTATCAAAATAGTAAAATCAGACTACTAAAAAAATTCCCCGCAATTGGAAATAAAAGAACTGTATTGTGTGGTTACTCCAGAAACTGGACAAACGGTGACAGTGAAAATAAAGTGTAAAAAGATAAAGAAAACCGTGCGACATTGTTGCGGCACACCACGAGCAGTGTTGTTGACCAGCCTGTCTGAGAGACGGAACCTGCCCTCTTGTAAAAACAGTCAAATATCTAGTTTCTAGTCTCAAACAATGCGTTTCCTGTGACGTCACCAGCTAACAGCACTTCTTAAATCACCCACAGAGCTGCACCAGAAAAAAAAAAGCCCCTTCACCCTGAGAGGGCCAACTCAGCAATGTGACTAAATAACAGCATCAAACCGGAGTGAGACCCCACTGAGATGCTCTGAATGGGAAGTCGATCGACTCCAAAAGGCATCATCAGCAACATCCTGTTTCTACCTGGGCAATAAATACAAACATCCATAGTGAGACCTTTTTCCAGACACACAGCTGCTCTTCACGGGTTAAAGTCGTGATACCGAAGATGACGTTTTGCCGATCAGCAAATACGCGGCACCAACTGCCCGAGCATGGGCGGTACAGCGCCGTCGAAAAGCTATTCCTGATCCCGAGTCTCACTTTCCTGCCTCTTTGTTGCTTTTTATTTAATTTTTTTTCACACCGCCCAGTGGGAAAACACTCTTACTGCTGTATCGTCACAACTCTGGTGTCTCCTTTCAGAATAAAAGGCCGGCAAAGTAAAAGGAAGTGTTCTCTATTCCCCCTATCAACAAGTATATTTGCATAAAGGAATACTACACAATCCTTTAAAAGGAGGAAAATCTCAGCACACACAACCACACATATCCAAGCACACATACAGCAGGACCAACATTTAACACACATTTCAGGAGCCACATAGTCTTTCATAAACACCTAATTAGATCATCTTTATTCCAGTGAAAACAATGTCTGTGATGTGTTTTTTGTTTGTTTTACTTATTTTTACATCATCTCTTAGTCTTATACAGCAAAGACGGGTTTCCAGAGCATTCGCCATCGTGAAGACCCAATCCAAAACGTTTGGAACTTTGTAAAGATTTTAGGGCTCTGACAAATATGGAATTTAAAATTTGCTTTCCCGCCCCCTCCACCCATTCGTTAGTTTCACAAATGCTGAAGTAATACACATAAAAAAACATTCTGAAATGAAAAAAAAAGCATAAAAAAAACTAATCACTTTGAAAGAATACCCCCCACACGGGCAGACTGTGGTATGACTGGAGCTTCAGGATGTGAATGCTCTGTGGCCAACATAATGGCAGATGATCAGTAACATACCTTCAGAGATGCACCTATAATATTTGATTTGGCGGGGTAACGGTACAAAATATTCAGATAGTACTTGGTAGATGTTGGCCGTCTCATTTGAATCCTAACATCGAATTAAAAGTAAGAACAATGGGGGGGGGACATTAATTCTTTCACCCTACATAATTACAGTGTAGTTCAGGATCTTCTGTTTCCAAGTAAAAGCAACATGTCCGCTTCTATAAGTCAATGTTATCAGTGCACCATCATATAATATGATCATCATTTTATCCTTCACATAAGAGACAAAGCTAAGTAGATTTAGAAATGTAGGTGTTTTTTTGGGTGGGTGTGGGGGGCGGGGGAGGGTTAACAGTTCTGTACACAATACATGGGGTAGTGGTGTGGGGGCGTGGCTTTCTGTCATCCCCTCTACATGTCTGTCTTTTATGTCGCTTACTGTACCTTTCACACACTTTCTTTTCTGCCCGCCCCCCAACCTCACACTTATGGGGAGTTCGCCTTTAAATCAGTGGTATGCGAGTTTTCAGATTCCCCCACTCTGGTGGAGAACCAACAACACAGTTTGGAATTTGACGCTGAAGATTCATGGGTTTTAAGGGAGTCTCGGGTTTTTCGGATAGTTTCAGGGGATTCTCAAGCTTTGGAAGTGGGATCTATTAGAAGGGCACACCACCTGGTGTGTGCCGGAGGCCGAAAGGTGAAGGGTTGAGGGGACCGGTTTGTTTTGGGGTTGGGGTGGTGGGGGCAGGGGTTTAGTAGTGCTGCAATCAGTGCACCGCTTCAATCTCACTCTCTTTCAGCTGAGCATTGTCTCTGACTTCATCAAATGTGTACGTCTTCACAATAGTCCCGTTCTGGAAGACTGTGTGCAGCAGGTCCTGGAGGTGAATACAAAAAGAAGCAGGTAAACAGAAGGAAAGGTGACGAGAGAGGGGAGGGGTGGGGGCGACGACGACTAGGACTCGAAAACATTGATGTGCACATAAGTGTCTGTGTGCTACTGTAGGTATTAAACTCACCAAGCCAAACTCCTCCAGGTCGCCCTTGCCCTCTTCCAGGGTGACAAAGTCACCACTCGGCGTCCGGTGCAGAGACAGGCGACCTTTCTTTGACCTCTTGTTGGGGTCCGCCACCGGGTCCTTGAACACATTCACCTGTTCAAGCCCAACAGAAGAAAAAAAAAACACTTTAAGTGGAGAGGGAATTTCAAATCATAGGTTTCAGCGTACAACCAACACTGAAACCCAACATATATTTGTATATACAACACTCAGGAATGACAACACTCATTATTTCTTGTAAGTTTAAAAAGCAAACTTAAGCAAAAATCTATTAATTCCTAAGTTTTCATTTTTTTGTTGTTTGTTCCATTACTCAATGTATAATTACCACAACGGTTACAAAATGGTCTATGAAACTACAATATCTAATTTCTAACGTGTCAGTACTCACCCCCAGTCCGTTAGTGACCACATAGCTACATTTGAAGGAGCAGTTGAGCAGATCTCTGGTCAGTTTCTGCAGAAGAGCCCCTCCGGACCCGAAAGAAATGTTCTCAATGGACCACCTGTGTTGCTTCATGCCCTCCACTATCTGTGGGAAAGCACATGCAGTAACATCATGAGAGAGATGCAACCCTCTTGCTATGCTTGTACATTGCATCAACAGGTAACGTGTGTGTCTCTACCTCTTGCAGTGTGTTGATATCAACTCCGTCTCCTTGTATGACTCTGATGTAAGGAGGGAGAACTTTAAAACCTTTGGAGTTCTCCACTGGTTCAAACTTCTTACCCAGGATCTCCAAAACCTGACAGAAGGATAATAAGAGAGACAGGGGCGTTAGAGTCCGGGCTTGTTTTAAGATTCTAGTCGAAAGGCAAGCTGTCCACGTGACCACACCTTCAGGACTGTATCCAGGGGGTTTCCTGAGTCTGGTCGGACAACCAGCGGGGCATCGGCACCGCGCGACACGATCAGCGACCGCAGGTCTTCTCCCCAGATCTTCTCACAGGCGTTGTAGATGTCGTAGCTGTCGCTGACGATGGATACTGGCACGTTGGGAAACTGCTTGATGATGTGCTCAAAGGCATCTTTTTCATGGTCCTTCCCCCACGCTGTGATAGTGCTGCAGAGAAATTCACAGACAACTTTGTCAGCAAGAAACATCCATGCAAGAGATTTTGATCTGATTGGAAGCAAAATATATATTTGAGAGAAGGAAAAGCACATTAAAAAAAAGGTAGAAATGCCTTTATGAAACAAAGAGAAGAACCACTAAAGACAGTCAGTGGGGTTTCTTCAAAGACCAACACCACAGATCAACCAGAAGAGGGCAGAGCACTCCAGGATTTAGTCTTCGGTGAAATCAGTCCAGGGCCAAATTGTATTTCCTTAAAAAACTGTCTGTTGTAGCTACCTTAAATACCAGCATAATATTTTTTTGGTCTTTCAAAAAAGGCAAGGATAAATTTATGCAAACTTTCCAAGTTAAATCTGGCACTGAAGAAAGTTGATTTAATATGTGCTGAAGTCATGAGAGATATATAGAAGAATTACAACAGAAGTGCTGAAAACTTTGTCTCGTGTTTTTTAAAGTGGCTTCTATCTTTCATGTAAAACATTTAGTAAATCTCAGCTATGTGGCTCCTGAAAGTGCAAACCTGAATATTACTAGTCTCTGAAGCTAGTATCTTTTTCTATAGTAACATACATTTCTGTACACATATTTGTAAAGGTGTTTTACTTCTCTTCTAATGCATTAAAAGTTCACAGTAAACAGTGGAGGATAACTAACGTGCTTCATGAAAGAGCTCTGAAGGTGCCGGACCTCTGCTCGTCCCTTTCCTGAGGCATCAAAACACATCAAAGTGGAATTTCACTGCGACTCCCCCCTCTGAGGCAGTAACCAAACGGACTTTAGGAGAGGGCCATTACATAACGGTTACTAAGGCAACTTCTGCCACCATCCCACAATGCACTGGTGCGAGGAAGAAGGGTGCACCGGAGCAGCAGTAACTACCCTGGTGGCAAGGAAGAAGCGACTGTGTGCATGGGAGCGAAAGAGAGTGCGCAGGACAAATGGATCAGAGCCATAAAACACCAGACATGCGAGAGGCATGTGCGTCAGGGCAGCAGCCAATCAAAACCTTCACCTCCAGCCAATCACAGCCCAGCTCCCAAAGTGAGAGAGATGAGCCAGATAATTAGTGTGAGGGTGATCAAACTCTAATCAGGGAAGCAAATTAACACCAAACTCAGCCAAATGATGAGAACTTTTTAAATTCCATCAACAGCTTTGGCAGACAACCCACTGTTATTTTGAAAGTTTTTTCTAATTTGAAAATAAATTTAGCTCGTGGGTGAAAAGGTTTGCTCCCAGACGGACCTGGCTCTTAGTCAAAACGTGGCCTCTCACTAGAAGTGAATAGAGCCGAAACAAACCTACTGTACCCCTGTGCTTTCTGGGAATATGCGAGCATGCAGCTTATTTTGGTCATTGGCATCATTTACAAGAATTCATTAACCTCCAGAGACTAGATGTTCTGCAGAAAAGTTTTGGAGAATTTTGCATGTCCATTAAAAGGAGTGTTGAACGCATTGGCACTTAGCAACTTGGAAGTTTTTTATACTACAGGTTGAATAATTTAAGTGATGAACTATCGCCCTACATCACAGTGGAAAAGGCAGGAAACACTGAGGAATTCAGACTGCGCTGAAAAAAACAAGCCCTAAGCAGGGACAAGGCTTCAATAAGCAACCTGAAATTCAAAGTGTGTGTGTGTATATGTGTCCACCTGTGCTCTGCAGCAGGCACTGAGAAGCCCGGCACAGGGTCCTTGGTGCCGTAGTACTTCTTAATGACTCCGATGCCGGCAACCGTGTCTGTGCCCTTGAAGTTGACCAGATGGGCGGAGGCCCCGATGCCTGCAGTCTGAAAATAGGAGGGGGGTGGTGTGGTGGGAAATAAAGAGGAAAGATGTCCCATAACACATTGCATGTCATTGTATTATTATTATCTGTATTGACTTTATATATAGAACAGGAGAGAAACGTGTTTTAAGTCTTCTGTATGTTTGCATATGTTGAAGAATTGACAATAAAGCTAACTTTGACTTTGTTTTAATTCACAACTTCTTCAATTTTTTTAGTTTCCACATTTGTGATGCCTAAAAGCGTTTACTGTTGATGACAAAACAACACAAACTCGTGGTCCACTAACATACTGTGTGATATGGTTGAAAGGTCCGGATGAAGTGAGTAAGGTTGGGAATTCTTTTCAAGTTTAGCATTTCACCATTGTAAAAGTAAGCATACAACTTCCCCTCAACAATATCTATTGGATCGGTAAGTATACCTCTTGTGAGGAGACGCCCCTGTAGCCAAAGTCATGTAGTTTATATGCGAGTCCTTCCAGGTTCCCGGAGGTCTCCATGAGGTACTTGGCGAGGATCTTCTTCTGCTCCCTGGAGTTGGTCGCCACAGTGATGGGGTACCAGATCTGAACCAGAATGGTCTGATGGAGGGAAGAAGTGGTGTATTTTCAGCCAACCGTTAATTTACTTCTAATTTCCCACGTGTAACTTGTTTTCAAAGCCTATTCAAACAAGAATTTCAATGTGAAGATTGAGTCCAAGTCAAACAAAAACAGCAAAAGTTGGTGCCAAAGTGTTTTTTTTAGCACCGAACTAACCAAATAATTTTCGCTCCAATATTCCTGCTTTACCAATATTCAACTGGTGTTAAACCAACAGGCTCAGAGTGATCAAAAGGGGCTGCGCGATCACAAAAGGGAAAAATACATTCCTCAATGTCTCATGTCAACCCCGGACCAGAGTCACAGATTTCAATGTCAAAACAAGAGGCTTAACTGTACTCACCACCTGGGAAATTTCATGAATACACACTTTCTACTATCATAAGTGTACAATACGTGTGTGTGTGTGAGTATATATATATATATATATATATATATATATATATATATATATATATATATATATATATATATATATATATATATATATAATCAGGGTAGATTACATGTTACGTCACTACCATGCCTTTTCTAAAAAAAGAAATCAATCTAATACGGTGAACACCGGATCACACTACAACATAAAGCTGACACTCTTACGTACTTACATAGAGCATTTGCAACATTTTACAATTTATGGAGCTGTGTAAACTGTGAGTAAAGGGGAATCAGAGCTAAGTACATGTGGTAAACCAGAGAGCAAGCACAACAAACATTTGAACCCCTGGATGTACAGCCGTCCTCCCTCCTACACGGTGACGCATTGCTGCACACTTCCAGCTCTAATTCCTCACTTGACTTTGCCTATTAATACTATGCATGCAGTGTTTTCGCTCTATAACCCTGAGCATTCACATGCAACCTCAGACTAATCATAATCTAAACCATAATGTGAACTCATGTAACCGCCAGAGCAAGGCCAACAACACACACACAGTTATGAGCACTCTGCCTTATATGCATGATGACCTTCACATGAGGAATCTATTTGCATTTAACATGATGATATCACACATGTCATACATGTAATACATGTGATCGTTGTGTGTGTCCCTAATGGCAAAATGGGGCAGCAGTACGGCAAATACAACACTCAGGAGGAATGCGTGCACACACAAACACAACACATGCACCAACATAACTTCTCGGTCAGCGTCCCAGAACAAAATGGAGGGAGATAAGAAAGTAAAGAGGGGGATGTGGTGTATCCAAATTTATCAGGACAGTGTGTGTGTGCATATATGAGTTGTGACTGTGCTCTTGGCTGTGGGTGACTATGCCCGAGCACTGCTTCCTAACATTGGTGTCGGTGTCATTATAGTTATAGATCCAAATCCAGTCAACAATCAGGAGACACTGGGTTTGAAAAACCTGCTGAGACACAGATTCATACACAAAGACAAATTTTCCTTTGTACAATATGTCAAAAGCTTTCTTTTTTTGCATTAATGGATCAAAACAAAAGGCAGCTTGTGGTTTCTGTTTGATGATCTTTCGGTAAATTGCGGCATTGGCTCAGTTGTGCCAGAGGTGAAACGCCGTATTTATGAACAAGGCTGACGTGGTGAAGAAGAGTGACGAGAGCGTCAGTCGAGGAGAGCAGTGTTAGAGACGACGACGAAAAGAAGATATTGCTCGTGGTAAACAAATCAAGTTCTGCCGAGTCATGGAGGACAGTCTGTTCTAGCAGCATTAAGTTCATGAGATCTTCCTCATTTCGGGGAGGACTCACACAGCGCATAAGCTTAATGTAATAAATGTGGCACTTAGGAGGCCGAGCTGGACACCAGACCGCCTGCCTCACAACGCAAAAATCCATTTCACTCCCACGCCACCTTTTCCCCACAAAAGAAAAAAACACAAAGCTGTTACATTGTGTGTTTTAAACATGCTTTGACACGACTGACAATCACAGGTGGATATGTTCACTGATGTCACCTGATAAATCGACCTCACCCACAGTATGAACATGATGATGAAAGGCATAGTTTGTCTTTTCAGGAGATCTTGTGCCTGTTCAGTTCATACGAAAAGTTTGGAAACAAAAATACAAACTGGGACCTGATGCTGGAAAATCTGGAAGTGCAATACCAGTCATGCTATTAACTGCAAATGGCCTGAAAATAAATCCTTCAGGAGGTGAAACTAATGGCCCTTTCCTTCTGACCACGATCTTAAAAAATACAATTATTTAGTTGACACCAGACAAGGGTTTTCCTTGTTCTGACTCTGCTCTTGTTCTTTTCCGCCAACCTGTACAAATTACTTTTCTACAGTCACAGCACATCCGAGCCGTGATTAAGCAATAAGCCACGACATGGCTGTAATTCTGGAAGATTTAAGGAGAGATAAGAGTCGTCGTTCGGAGTGCTGCCAAGTTAAATAGTTAATGGCTTTTTAAAAAACTGTTAACTTTCCAATGTAATAAAAAAGGGCATAAATGTTGCCAGTATATTTTGCAATCAATAATCAAATTAAAGCTTGCCATTAAAACTTACCGATGTGCCGAGAAAAGTAGCTTTCACAGCAATACGAGTAGCACATTAAAATCTAAAGCGTTATGTGAGGGCATACAGGTGAGACATTTACAGTCGCTTTCAACTTTACAAAGCTAATCCAGAGCTGACGAAGTCCAATATGAAGCAGCTCAGGGCACAATGTGCTCACTTTTACTTCCCAGTGTGGCTCCAGCTAAAAAAACAATGCAACAAGAGCATCCCTCTCTCCAGCCTGATGCAAACCAATTGAATAATACACTTGTTTCATGTCAGGACCCACAAGAATTGGCCCGCCATCCATTCTGGGCTCAGAGGACAAACAATGCAAACCTACCTCCACCCAGTTGGTGAGCCAGTAGCATTCAGGGTCGGTGCTCTCCACTGTGAACAGAACATTGCCTCGAGGAATGACACTCCCCTCTGGCACTGCCTTGATTTCAATAGGCAGGTGTCCATCGTATTTCTGCAAACACACATACACGAATAGCCCACTCAGAATTGGATTCACACTGTGAGTCACACTTTTTCTCCTTGGCTTGTACGGACTGGGTGACCTGAAAGATGGAGAGTGACACACGTCTGGAGGCGATACAGTTTCCGGTGAGATTTCACCTTCAAAAAGGCAGTGAGATTTTACACATTTCTGCATTTTCATACCTAGTCTGAGGTAAATAAGTGTTGCCTTTCACACTGAATAACGTGGGCATTGGATGAAAAGAAATATGGATTACAGATTACAGTGTATATACAGGCATACATACCACTGCCAAAAGTGAACATGGACGCTTGGTGTGGGTCTTATGTGTGCGGAATTTATCAAGTGGATGATTAACATTAAATCAGTGATTTGCAAAAAAACAAACAAAAAAAAAACAACACTTCAAGCTTGAGAGCTCATGTGGTAAGAGACTGATTACAAAACAAGAGTTCATTAACACTTCTTGAAAAAAATACTTGGTAAAAAGCACTGTGCTCTCTCCAAGGTACTGAAACCGCAGCTCTGAATAACCACTTTTCTTGGATACAGAACATGACTGCGATTCATTTGTAGCTGCTGATTGTCCCATGGAAAACCACAGCAGCAAATGCGGTTTTAGATATTTCCTATTTTAGAATGCAGGCTTTCATTACACATCAAGAATATGTTTTTAAAAAGACTTTCCTCCTGCAGAATGTGACCCTATATGACTCTATTACAGTATTTGAGTATATTAGGGACTCGCTGCCTGTCTGTACATATAGAGATAGATCTCTTAGCATGTTCTGGCACCTGTGAGTATGTACACCTGTATCCGTCCTACCAGCTTTTTCTTCAATAAACCCAGTCTATGAAAATTGTCTCTGTAACCCTCAAGTGATCTTCTCACAAATATGCATAGAAATAGTAATAATAGTATCATGTTGAGAATATTTTTTTTCAAAATACCTCCAAAATGTAGTTCCACCCTTTCTCGTTGAAAACATCATCCTGGAAGTGTTCTCTGTAAACCTCCTTCGCTTCCTGGATCTTCTCCGGGGTCACTACCTTTCCTGGAGAGGAGAAAAAAGGAGTACAAGTTTAAAAAAAAGTAAAGCACATACACTCAAATTGTAAGTGTTAATTGTTTTTACACGTCACATTTAGTGTGATTTACAACAAACAATATATACTGTGTTAATCTGTGAGCTTTAAAAAGGTGCTGGTAGGCGGATTCTCTTACACTTTGGTCAGAGCCAGGCTAGCTGTTTCCCCCCGTTTGCAGTCTTTGTGCTAAGCTAAGCTAACTGGCTGCTGGCTCCATCTTCAGATTCGCCATACTGATATGAGAGTGATATCAATTTTCAAATTTAACTTTTTAGCTAGAAAGCAAACTTTCCAAAATACAAAAAAAAAATAAGAATTTGGTGGCAAACTTTTTACATTTGACACTCTGTTTCCAAAACCTCAGGAAGCACTGCTCGCTGAAAGGCATGAAAGCCTGTAATCCCAGAGCAAAAGCAGTTTGTTTTTTTACTGAAATACTTTCCATTTTGGGAGAGTGACTGAAAGAGCGTGTCCCTTTAATGTGAAACATTAAAACTCCCGATAGTAATGTCTCTTTTTAAGCCTGACACGGCGAGTGCCTGCTTTTCAGTAGGACTTCAAGAAAATTGCATTCATGTTTCCCACTGCACTTCTCCCTCGACGAAAGTAGAGTGGGAAAGATTAAAATTCACTCCGCGACCCGGTCGACAAGACTCACGACGCACACTTATGGTTCCATAAGCTCGCGGATCAAGGATGCATCTCTAATAGTTGGGCTAATCATTGAGCGCTGACGGACGCTCGGCACAGACAGCTGGTCTTTCTCCCTCAAACGGGGAAGGAGCAGCTGTGCTTTTGTCTTCTCTCTCCCTCTCCTTTCTCCCTGGCTTGCTGTCTCCCCCGCACCTCTGCTACAGCACCATGAAATCCTCTTAAGAGACAGGAGGGAGATGCATTCTTTCTTTATTTCGACTCCCTCTCTTTCCGCCTCTCTCGCTCTCTCTCATGCCCCTGAGGATCACACTGACGAACTTAAACATTCACCTTTACAAACTCAAGTTAATTGGAGCATAGAAGTTGAATGCATTATACTTTGCCTCGTTTCAGTCTCTTTTCACTTCCTTTTTTTCTTCTTCTTCTTCTTAACCTGCTGGCTTTGTGTTATTCTCTGCACAGGCTAATCAATGCGAAGCACATTGTAACCTTCTGTTTAAGTCAGTAAAAAGACTGTCGCTGCTGGCCACGATATAAAATAAAAAGCACCTGCCCTGCTAAAGCCTCCTTAAGCAATTCAGTGAATCTTGAGCCTGCTCCAGGCATGCAGTTCTGCAGCCGACCCTGCATGACTATGACCTTGTCCTGGAGGGGGGAAGGGCAAAAAGAAAAAAAAAATGCTCCAACGGGGAACGATAACGCATCACTGGTCAGCTCCCACATTATGTTGGTGAATACAATATGTGCACAGTTGACTTTAATAAACGCAACATGCCTGGGTTAGATTTCCTAGATTTAAATCGGATAAATTGACTGAGAACACGTTTGTATCAACACAAACAGGAAGCACTGGTAACAGAGGGGGAGGCTTCATAGGGCAAAAGCTGAGAGCTGCAGCGTCATTCAGTCTGAGAGTGTTTGAGGGTTTGGAGGTGGGCACTGCGAGTGTCGCGCTGAAGGGAACTTCTATTTCACTGGGCACACGATACAAAACATGAGCCTTTTGCGCAGCACATTTCAAGTTTAAGTCAGGACTTACCTTTTAGGTATTTGTTGAGGATGTACTGTAGGCCGTAGAAGACGGTCTTATCATATTTTACTTTTCGGTTTTTGGTGGGATCGATCTTTCTTTCGCGGCACTCGAAGTAGGAGTACACTTTACTCGTGTTGGGGGGGTACTGCTTGTAATGCGTTACCTGCAGAGACGGAGCAAACAAGAGACATGATCAGCATGTAAAATAAATAACCTGATGTAGATGAATACTGACAGAACGACCAAGTGTAAAAGTGCTGGCAGGAGGCAAACGCTGCCCTGAAACCCAAACAACAACAAACACCGTACACAACTTTGAGCACCATCGTGAATGAGCAATTATTTGCTCTGATCGAATTTTTTTTTAGCCTTCCTACACACATATGCACATGTGTAAGATTAAGTCACTAGCTGGACTAGTACGTAGGTTTGAGTCAGGTCTTGCGAAATCTCAGCATTTCGAAACAGCAGTTTGGAAGTTTCCCAATCTTTAATACTGGATTGACCGGCCTTTTAGAGGAACTGACGAAACCATATATAAATACGCGTTGAAACACCTTTAAGATGGCATAGTCTCGTTTGAAAGTAGCCAGATAACATGGATAAATTTTGATTGCAAATTTAGTCCACGCATCTGAACGCGCGCAGTTTTTGTGGACAAAAACAAATGCAACAAAACATATAATGGTAAATCAAATTGTAATGCTTGGACTGGGAGTGTGAATTGGGAAGCTCACTGCCAACAGAGAGCTATTCAGCAACAACTCAAATATTACAGAGCTGCCAATGTGGTGATTATCTGTGATTAGAGCAAACATTCCAGTTCAACAACAGACCCATCAACCAATCTATTATGTTAGACCAAATAATACAGTGCTACAGTGTCACAATCGGGGCAAACGGTTCCCCACACGCTCCCCATTATCCTATTTTATTCAGACAGTGATCTTCTTATCTTCGGTAAACGGAGTGATCCCTGAAATATGGACAATTAAAATCAAATGTGTGTGATCACGTACTGCGTGAGACATGTTAAGACATGTCACATACACATACCCACACACCTACTTCAGAAGAACCATATCTTAAGATACAAAGACAAAAACCCAGCCAGAAACAAAAAGATGTGTCAGCAGTAGCCAACCAGCCATCTATTAAACCAAGATGAGGGATTTTCACAGAGCACATGGGGCTTTTGAGGAGCAACTTCCAAAAATAAAGTGAAGTGTTGATAAGATGATGGTAACAGCTACAGCTCACTCTACCTTTTCATGAAACAGATATTTGCTGTCAAACTGATCTGCTTTCAATATCCAGACAAAATATAGATTCAAACGTTAAATGGCGATACATTTACAACTGCAGGAGTCCAGAGACGTCAAGGGTTCAATCTCAGCATGTTATAAGCTGCACTCACTGAATATCAATGGTAGAAGGCTGCAGGTCTCACGGTTGCCTTCAGGGAACACTATTGTATAAGGCAAAAGGAGGTCATCATGGGCTTGTCCTTCCTTTGAATACAACCTTGGCAAACACTGTCTAACGTAAATACATAAAGTTTATGTTGGAGCCACAAATATAAACCTGTGAAAATGGTCCAGCACAATGAGCATAAAGCATGAAGGGGTACAAAGCCACCCCTCGCTCCTCAGTTTGGGAAGAGGAGAAGCCATAAATGTCAATGACCTACTCAGTTTCTTTGACCCCCGTCTCTGTCCTTTCCTCGGGGCTTTCGATGACTCAAAATAGAATCAAGACACACAACATGACACTAGGCCTGGCCACGTGTGTGTGTGTGTGTTTACACATTCACTGGTCCACATGCCAATGTATACACACAAACTAGAGGCTAGTTTGTAATGCACATACACTCTGCAGGCCTCTTTGTGTAATATCTAATGCTGTTATTTACTTATTAGTCAACATAGTCGTATGATGACATGAAATAAAATGGAAACAGAGATTATAAATCATACAGATGATGTAGCCTCTGTGATTTGTGAGTTATATTTAGGGTGATCTGTCTTATTTAAAAATTAAATATTTGCAATGACAAATCAAGATCAGCCATCAAAGCTGCACAAATGAATATAAATGTATATTATCAATTCATAAAATAACTGCATTCTGAAGAGAGTTGTTTGGTGGCAAAGCCACTGAGGTTTGCCACCAAACTCTGCAGGTCTCTTTGACTCCTTTTGGCTTCCTTAAGCTTTTACGACCCGCGACTTTAGTCATTTCGAAAGAAAAATGCTCCGAACAACTGTAAATTAGAAACACTTTCAACCACCACTTTAAAGCTGCTATGATAAGACAATTGAATAAGTGTGATGGTATATTTTAAAGTAGAAATGCCAAACATTTGTCAGTTCCAGCCTCTTAAATTTAAGGATCTGATTCTTTTCTTTACTGTATATCTTTGTATGGTTGGCCATACAAAATACAAAATCTGAAGATGCCATCTTGGGTAATCTGACCACCAGAAGGGTTGTTTCTCAGGTGCTGCGACTGTCTCCAAACAGAACATCATCTGAAGGATACAGCAGCTGTTCGAGTGAAAAAATGTAAAATAGGACCATCCCATTACCTAAATGTTTCAGGTTTTAACCTTCACTGTCACCGTTCTGCTCTACGAAGATATTTCCCCACAAAATGCTAAACCCTGACCTACTTACTTATTCACTGTAATTCTCTCGGGATTTAAGAGTCAGAAAAATGTCACGTCAAATAAATGTGGACAAATACCAACAAACTGCTGTTTTTCTCAACGGCGCTGCTGGAACAATGAAACACTGCACTGTGCGACACTCCCCTGTCGTGTGTTCAAATCCTCACATCAACAATAAACTTGAGCATGTGTATACGAGCGTTTCCAGACAATAGACAAGCTTGGCTTCGGGGCCGAGCTTTTCTTTTCAATCCAAACAGACAAAACACAAAAGGGCATTCAGGTGCGACTTGTTTTCATGTCCTGTGAACAGAGAGCAGGCCTCTGGCCGGTCTGAGAGTCAATCGACTGCTTTGCCGCCAATACCTTCTCTCCCTCTCTACAAATGGTATCGCATAGTCATGCACAGACAACAAACATACTGTATAGAATTAGTTCCTTTCAGAGAAAACAACAAGGCATACCCAAACACAGGTGTTGTGAATCTAGCACATAATGGGAACTCAGGTACTCAGACAGCTGGCCCTAGATGACTCACTGGTAGGCGGACTGTTTCGTTTTACTTCAGCCTTGTATGAAAACATAGGCGCTCATCCCCTGGCAAAAACGGAAAAAGACATTTGATGAGAACCACCCAAACCCCCATTTAGCCGTTTTTCTCGAACCTTTAATTATCTTGACACGACCAGAAACAAACAATGTTCTGCTTTAGAATAGTGTCTTTCCCGAAGCACGATGAAAGCCATTGAAGGATAGCGAAAGCGATGCTGGACCTTCCCAATTTCTTTTAAGAAAAAATAACATGTGTTTTTGATCACTGTTCTTGAAATTGCGTTTTTGTGGTTAGCATGCCTGTCTTTCAATTAGAGGATCGGTGGTTCGAGCCCCGGCTCCGCTAGTCCCTTTCGTTGTGTCCTTTAACAAGACACTTAACCCTGAAGTCCATTCTCCTCCGCCAACTTCGCGAGACTAATCAGCAATCTTGACATTATTTATATGATGAAGATAAGCTATGAAATCATTAAAATAAAACTTAAACGGGGCTATTCCAACAATGGAAACCGAAAAAATGTAATTTATGAATCTAATAGCTACAACTACGTGAAATAAAAAACATGTTGTAATTGTGTGAGGATATATCTCAGGGGAAAGCAATAGCAGTTGTCTGAGCATTACATGATAAAGCACTCGTCTTAAATGATAAACCTCGGAAAAATACCTCCGACCAGAATCTGACTCTCAGAGCCAGGCTGAGAATCAAAAACAGTACTCGTTCATTACTCTGTGTGAGAGAGATATTATAGCAAAGAAAGCTTTTCTCTTACTGTAACCCAATTTAAGCTTTAAATGCAGTAAAAAAATAAATAAATGTGTGTGTACACTAGACATGTAATGGTATTAGCAGCATATGGAATGATCAGAAGTAATTGCATGATAACAGAATAAGCATCAGGAAGTTTAAATGTTTGCATTTTAAATGATGTCTGGAAGTACAACCCGTTATTTTTTGGGGACTTTTGAGGATGTGCACAATGATTCCACCACTTTTTAGAATAAACATGGTCCAGGGATGACAATGTTTTATAGGGGGCTTTATTTTTCATGCAGTTTTGTGATCTCATTCTGAATCTTTTTAGTTGTAATATGTGATGGTTGCTCATGTTGCGTCCTTCACACTCAACCTCTGCTGGCGTCCCCAACTCCCCTACATTGTCGCCCTTCTGTCATTGTTGCCCTTCTGTCCCATCAACACCATCGCCGATTACTATCGCGTGACTGCAGTACATGGCAACGGGCAACGGTCCCAGGCAACCACTTGCTACGTGTGTGATAGTACGATTTCTGCAAGTGCATTTGTCCCTGGCTTTCATTGTCGGTTAGCAGGAAGTCTCATTGTACTTTAACGCCACCCAATATGTGCCAGCGATGCTTTGGAAGCCTGCAGCCGACTGTTACAATATCGTTTCAAAGGGCACCGGGCGTCTCAAGTATCATGAGACGTCTAACATTAACTCCATTACCCGGCTAGTTAACAGTGTCACAGGATGCTAAATAATCCCCAAGTGACGTGAACGCTGACTCTGACTTTCGATTTACCGAAAGTGAGGCATTTCCCCTCTCGGTGTCTATAGCCACATGCTGGCTACCATTACGCCTGGCTGGGCTCTTGAATGATGTGCAGTTCATCGAGCTATTCGTCCAACGCTTGCTAGCCAGCCGCTAATATTATTTAATATTATTAATTACACATACATATACATATATATATACATATACACACACACATACATTTTGAATACATCAATAATTTTGCGCTTACTATGAGCTTGCGAGATAGCTTACACAACTAACCTAGGTTAGCTTGATACCGCTACGACCAGAAAAGCCGATGGCGAACTGCAATAACCTACGGTTTTATATAGCTAGCTTTATATGTTAGCTGTTAGCTCAAAGGAGGAGGGGGTTTAATGTGGTACCCTGACTCTGCTGAACCAGCCCTCTCATCTTCTTCCTCCTCTTCCTCCTGCCCATTCGGCCTGCTGTGAGCCGACGGAAACCAGCCACAGCGAGCAATATGACGGCCTTGGGTCTGGTGATGAAACCACCTTGACTTCATACATTTTCATCCATCCGCCGCTCCGCTACCGCCCCCCGGCCTCTCTACGTTTGCAACCTCCATGTGTGTAGTAACGTTACCTTGTACGAATCGGTCGCTAACAGTATGTTGAAGTCGGCGTCTCTGTGCTCCATCTTTGCCCCCGTCGGTTGTGAGTCAGTCGCAGTTGCTGTCAGTGTGTTGCGTGCGTCGCTGCCGGAGACTCCAGCCTGGTAGTGGAGCTGTGTGTTGGGGGAAGCAGGACGAGCTGAGGGAAGGGGCGGGCGGACTGTGTCGTCATAAAAAGACCGGCACCACTCGGCTATAATCGGTTATACTCGGCCAACCCAGTTTAATCAAAGATTGTCTATACTTCAGATGATCATTCATCCATGAAAGCAAGACACCAAAGGGTCAAGAAGAATTGTTTTTCATATCATCCCATCATAAAAAAAATCTTAACTAAACTAACCAGTCCTCAATATTTAATTATGCTCGACCAATGCCAAATTTAAATAATAATAATACATTTTATTTGAATAGTGTTTTAAAAAGGTACTCAAACCACTTGACATGGTAAAGGCAAACAATAGAGATAGCAATAAAACAAGAAAGATGACAATATTGAAAATTTAAAAAAAAATATTATCACAGGGAGAAAAAAGCAGATTTAAATAAATGGGTGCTGTTTTGAAAGTGGCGAGTGATGGAGAATGTCTAAGGTGCAAGAGAAAGGAGAGTTCCAGAGGAAGAGGGCAGGAATGGAGAAGGTTCGAGATATATATATATATATATATATATATATATATATATATATATATATATATATATATATATATATATATATATATATATATACCGAAAAAGGGTATACAAGTTAGAATTTTCTTTTTTCTCAAAGAACACAGCATTTAGGAGCAGTGTACTTTGGAAATATAATACATCAGTTCTGTTTGGGTGTTTTAAGGGATTATTATGTAAATCTATTTCTCACAATATATTAATCACCAAGTTAATTAATTATTAAATTAATCATCAAGTAAAACAATATAATAGTGGCAATAAGTATAACATATTAAACTAAAACAGTGAAATAATTATCAAATTAATTTTGAAACATGATTTATAACAACTTTCAAATTGTGTGCCACTAGATTTTGTGGGTAAACTGAGAACACATTATCAGCCGAGTAGCTAATAAACAATGTTAACGCCTTTGGGGGCCTGCTATGGCACCTCTAGATATGACTGACTTTCCCCAGCAACAAATGTAAAAAGTAATCATCTGTGTTCATCACTGGGAAAGTAGAGCGAGAATTGGAGCACTTTGCTTCAATTTCCACTCAGACGTGATGCACAGACAAGAGACACTCATATGCAGTTTCCACACTCAGCAGCAGGGGGCAGTGTTGGTCATCAAATGCTGTACAATATCCATATTTAAGGCGATAACAAGCGTTGCGCCTAAAACCATACAACTTACCACACACTTACCAGACTTTTATAGTAGAGCTCAAACTGTCAGGCTTCCAGTGAACTACACGAAGCACCAGTGAGTCGCTGACAGCAACCATTGTGACACCAATGTGAACCGCACTCATTTAGCGGGGCGGTGAGAGATTCAATGCTGCAGGAGCGACTGTTTCCTCGGCCTGTGGCAGCGAATCGGTCCCGACTGTCTGCTCCCTGAGAAGGGCGGAGCTAACTGCGGGATAAGGTGACATATCCGCATGGCAATAAAAAAAAAAGTAATACGTTTTTTTAAACAAGAGGGAGTCGTGCGTAATGCATGTGAATATGTGCGTATAGTGCTGCACTGCTTTCAGCCGTACACGTGCCAAAAGTTGACATGTAGTTTCGGTCACATGATGCCAAGCCTGAACAGACACCCAGGTGCCGACCGCCTCTTCTCAAGGAAACGAACTCACTCCGGAGCTGACAGAAGTGTAAACATGCTGAAATTAAAGCCACATTTTGACCTGCAAAGAGATGTGGCGTCTGACCTCTCGAGGAAGGAGGCGTCGGTGTGCAGGGTGGAAGGTGAGGCGTTCAGGGGTTCACGGTCAGCTGACTGCTTTCTTCAGTGTCAAGCTGTTTTAAAAAAAAATATTGCATCGATTGTATCGCTTTGACCAATAGGCAGCTAACAATGATAGCATTGTTGTCAGGTTTAAGTTCAACCTGTCACTGTTGTTATGGAGTCTACCGTGAATCTAACTGTGTTGTTAATTAGTGTACATTGTGTGAAACTGCATAATACGCCATCCAATGTTAATATATCTGCTGTCGTTGTAGTTTTAACTTCAAAAAGTAGAAAAATATGAATCACTAATTCGTTGAATAGTATTATGTATATACCAGTAGATGGCGCTGTTTACTTGTCACGTTTCCTTTCGAAATACTTTAGCAAGTAAATTAAGTCAATACGTCGTGACGTAAAAACGTTCCAAAAGTCCAAAATTGAAAGATTAACTACAGAAAACAATATGTAGAAAATATTATGTATTTCATGAATGGACTGAAATATCTGAAGTTGCATGAGTCCAGCACCTATACCAGCCGATATTTATTTGGAGAAAGTTTAATTTGATTTTAATGGAATACAGATTATTTAATTTTAAGTGTCTACAATCTCAGTAGGTACCAGTCACTCATTAACAAAAATAAGACAAAAGCACTTTCCACAAACTTCCTCCTGAGTAAATAGACACACCATAACCACTGTGTTGAAAGTGATGCATATGACAGCAGTAGTTTTGCAGCATCACATTATCATAAACTGGCACATAATATACATAATAATATAATATATCCTGCTATATTACTGATCGACACATTTGGGCACTTGCGTAATAATACATTATTCGACAGTGAAACCCTTCGAAATATTAATTTAGCGTAACAGTATGTTCACCATGAGCAGTGGCAGCGATACAAAAAAACTATTGAGCGTACACTAGGACATGATGAGATGTATGGTTCATAATAATGATGCTGTGTCTGCAGAATACTCTGGAGCAGTGGACACTTGCATCCTAAACATTGAGAACGACGGGGGCATCCTTTACTCATGGAAGGTAAGTCTTGGCACTGCATATTAAGTATTTCCTATATTGAATGTATTCTTTAAGTGAGTGTAATTGTTTTAATCCTCATTAATCCACTGCACTTTTCAGTTCACTTCAATTATGTTTACTGTCGTTGTCATGTTGTGCGCATTGTCTTGTCTTTTATTGCACAATATACTGTTTTTGTGTTTGTCTTGCTACAGTGTAACATCTGAGTAGCTTAGTGCATGTTAGATAGAACATTACATGCACACTGTCTGCCGACTATTCTGTTTCTGCTCTCCCAGTTCTTTATTGAAGTCATAGCAAGTAAAATATTCAAATCCCAGAAGCCATTTACTCCACCATGCATCATCAAATGGACACCGCCAAATGAAGGAAAAAAAAAGATATTCTTTTATGTAGATTTCTGTGTAATTCTGCTTGACATTTTTCAGAAACCTTAGGGTTCTTGCTAGAATTTAAAATCAAGTTATGTGTGCGCTGAACCGTGTTTCTCTGCACAAAATGCATTTTCAATGAGAGACCCACCAAAAAGTCTGTGGGTTTAGTAGGTTAAAGACTGTGTGCAGCCAGCAAAGGGGAAATAATCTATTTTTTTGTGCAAAGTTCACAGCTCTATGCATGCGCGGCTTTGCCTTGGGACTTCTACCTTTTATTTTGATGTCTTTTGAACCCCAAAAAGTGCTAAATCTTCAGTTTGGGGTGAAGCAGGTCTATTTATGAGAATTAGCACGGTCAGCCAAGGTAATGAAGGGGTCAAGCATGATGTTCCACACATGTCAATGTGGTGAAAAACACCAGTGGGAAAGTAGGTTTACCCAGTCTGGACAGATTAGGATTACCCATCTCAGAGTTTGATTGATTTAATGACCCAACTACTCTGATAGGGAGCAACAGGGACCACCAGGATTGGGAAGTATGACTCCAAGACCAAACAGAACAAGGTACTGTGTGTGAGTGTTTTGTGTGTGTGTGTGTGTGTGTGTGTGTGTGTGTGTGTGTGTGTGTGTGTGTGTGTGTGTGTCCCACATCGCCTCCACTATAGTGCTACAGATATTGCTTTTCTGCAAGTATGCATTCGCGCACGCCCGTTCACATGTGGCTGTGTATTCTCTCCAACAGCTCCTGTACACATTTGACAAGCAGGTGTGTGTCAGCAGCTGTTCCCTGAACACGGAGGAGACGCTGTTAGGTAAACCTCTGTCATGCACAGATAATGAATTACCAGCAAATTCAACAAATATGTCTCCTTGACCCCAAATTAGGGAATTAAGTGAGCGACCAAATTCTGGTCTAATTATCAGTTTCTTTCGAGCAGTACAATATTCTTTTGACATTACTATTATGCAAAGTGGGGACCTGAAAGAACAAGGCGAGGTACACAGTTTGGTGCACATTATTGACTGTAATGGTGCCAAATCATAGTTAAAGAAGTGGCGATTTAGGGCAGTCTCTGGAAAATATATTTAAATGAAGTCACTAGACACCTTGCCTGTGCTTATTTTTTCCCTCTCAGCGGTCAGCTTGGCACAAAACACCAGAGGAGAGGAGCGCTTCAAACCAAGTAACACCTCTTTCTCTCTAGTTCATTCACAGACCGTGACATCCACCGCTCATGTTGCATTTTGAATCTTTCTTCTGACAATCCTTCTGTCTTAGTGTCCAAGTGTCTAACTCTCCTGATTGAGATCCACCCCATCAACAACACTAAAGTCCTCAAGGCGGTAGACTGCAGGGTCAAAGTGCAGGTATAAACTGTGTGTGTGTGTGTGTGTGTGTGTGTGTGTGTGTGTGTGTGTGTGTGTGTGTGTTTGTGTGGGTATGAGTGGGTGGGTGTGTGTGTGTGTCATGCAGCTTTTACTGCAGCCACTAGCTGATGTTGCAATTTTGGTGCATCTGCGCTAACAATGTATGAGTGTCATGGACATTTCATTTTGCAAGCTTGCTGAAAGGGCTCTGACCTGTAGTTTCCATCCTCTCCTATACTCACTTTATCACATTTTATCTTTCTCTTTCCCTCAACTATGTTTTTCATCAACAGAGGAATATTATTTATGTATATTGATCAACCTGCGGCTGTAGTCCTTACTGTTGGTTGCTTGTCATATTGCCAAACCACAAATGTAATTATATGCCAAGAATGTTTCAGGGCCACATTAAAATATGAGAATTCAGCAAATAGATTTCTCCATCTGGTAACTGTGAACCAGCAGATGCTGACTCATGCTTTTCTGTGGCTGTCCCTAGTTCCTCAATTCAGAAACTGACAGGAGATCAGTGCTGGAGAGCCACCTGCTGCTGCTGACTGAGGACGGATGTGAGTCTGTCTGCCCTTATGCTAGTCTGCCAGTGTGAGCGATGTTGCTTTAATCTGTAACGAAACAGATCATCAAATTCAGAGACGTATACATAATCTGGCTTTTTACATTTGGGGGAGAGGATCATCGTTCCCCGGTGAAAACACTACACATCGTTGTGTTTATGCATATCCGTCTGTGCTTTTCAGATGTCGATCTCTATCACGTTCTGCTGACGAAACAGGAGGGTTACAGAGTGGTACGTTGGACTCTGCATTCACCACATTGCTCACTTCAGCCAGCTCCTTCTGTTCCCACAGTTTAACTATAAATTGCATTGATAGTTTTCCTGACTAGCGGGCTTTGTGCAGTTTCTTAGAGGTATAAATTCTGCACATATCTCGTGAATTGATCAGGAAACGTGTTGGAACGTATTTCCATCAACCAGTGCAAAGGGTATTCATTGTTTTGACCCAATACTCAAACCATAAACTACACTGTGTCTCATGCCCTTCTGGGGTGCTTTGCACCTTTTAAAAACCACAGGATCCTAATCTGGATCCTTTTGTATTTTTGGCAAATAAAACATATAAATCACAAGAAAACATATTGATGTGATACACCAAATTAAACACTAAAGCCTTTGCTACAAGAATCAGTAAGCCATTTTAAAAAACAGTTTAAAACAGTACTCAAACAGAAAGAAAGATAATCATAAAAGTATAAAACAAAACAAAACAACAAAATCAGCCCAAAATCAGCATGTTTCCAGAACCAGCAACCCTTAGTTTGTTGCTATCAGAAACAACCTGATGTCCAGAAGCAAGACAATTCCACACAGATTCCAGACATGCCTTCAAAATCCTTTCAGCTCAAAGAACCAGGGAGATATGAGCAAAAGAACACAGAAAAATTAATCGCTTTATTTTCAGTATTTGCTTTTTAAATCTGAATTTTTTAATTTTTTCTTCTCCAAATGTGACTAAATGTTACAAATGTGAGCCCTCGCCTGACTTTTTTCTGCACTAAATCCTCTCTAACTTTGTTCTGCTTCACTTTATCAAAGTAAAACAATCCAAAAATTATGTTAAGAATGTTGAGAATTTAAAACTTACGAACGCATCATTTCAAGGTAAAAATCATGCTGAAAGTGCTTTTTTTCTAGGCGGACCTGAAACTTTACATTTCTTTCTGTGTGTCATCTTCATTTACTCTTAACCAGTAACACTTAGACTAATATTTACACATCTGAGCAAAACTTAACATTATACTTGTTTATTAACTCCAAGATTACTCAAATAGCTCGAGTGGTTGCAGAGACGCAGCCATTTTAGTTTGTATGTCATTTTCAAGCAGAAACCCAAAAAGAGGCTCGGGGCTTGAAAGGTTAAGAATTCAGTGAGTCTACAAAGCTGAATATCAATGTGTTTGTGTGAACCAGGTGATGGCAAACCCTGAGCGCTTGTCCAAAACGACAGAGAGAATAGTGGAGGACTTCTGCTGGGCCCAGTGGGACGGACACACACAAAGAGTCTACTACGTCACACATAGTTTGACACACACACAGGCATGTACAACTCTACTTGTGAGGACAATGCATTCAATTCATCCATAAAAAGACTGCTATATAGCACACAAGTAATTTACTTTCGACTTAAGGCACACTGTATAACACGCGCTCTGGATCATGTGTGCTCCACAGGACAAGTTCCTGATGCGATGTGTTCAGTTTTACCCCAACCATAACTGTGACACTGTGGTGAGTCATCACTATGTCTTTTGATTCAATTCATTACTTGTTTTGCGCACACGCTTTCACCATATATCCCTCGTGTAACATACTATCGTCTTGCTTTATGTTACTGTCCCACAGTTGGAACTCCCATTAGAGTTGCCTGCTAATTTTCTCCGCACAGTAAAGTAAGGCAACAACTACAAGTACAGTATAAATATCGAAATGTCTTTTCTCAGCAGGTACTTCGTTCTATATTGTGTGTTCCTTTGAATGGTATTGACATGCACCTGCAATCATAGACACGAAAATGAATGCCTGTTCACTGCCTGTACTGTTCAACTATTCATTTGCCGGACATCTTCCTCATGTCTGAGGTTGAAAAGACACCAATATTCTGATTCAGTTTAGTGTGTGTGTTTCCAACAGGTTTGTAAATTTGGGTTTTGACCATTATCCCATGGAGAGACCAGAGCAGGAGCCTGTGAGGATGAAAGTCTTCACAAACAGAATAGGTAACACACGCATCTTTGCATGAGTCATGTGTTCTCACACACGTGTATATTTCCTCTCACTCAACAGATGTGCATAAACTGAAGTTCCGGTTGTATGTCTAATTTTGTATGCTTTTGTGTGTTTTGCGTTTCTCTTTTGCGAAAACCAGAAAGTAAGTCCCCTCCACAAGTCAGAAGCTATGTAACAATCTGCAGCACATAATTCACAATCCCAGTGATGCTACGATGATCACATGATTGTTGGAAGAGTTTTATTCCTTTTTCATTATAATATCAGATTGAAAGTCATTTTTAGAATTGTATTTATTCATCAAATTGTTGATTGAATCTTTGATTTCCGTATCAACCCCACATCCCCATTCCTGTCGCCTTACTGATTGATATGCCTTTAAAATCTATTAATATTCATTCGTGAACTCATTTTCCATCCAAATGCATCACAACTGATTGAATTTCTCATTGATTATCATGAAAATTGCCACGAGTGTACGTGCTCCATTATTGATGTCACCTCCTGTGTGATTCATATCTTCTCTGTCGCTGTGGTTTGTTTTCAGGAAGCATGTGTGTGTGCTACAGCCAACCTCTTCAGGACAAACAGGAACTGATCTACACTGTGGTGTTAGTCCACAAAGGTGTGTATGCCATCTAATGCTGTCCTGGCAAAGAATGTATAATACCTCATTTTTATTGCCGTCTCCTTTCCTATGTATGTCTTTGTCTGGAGCACGAGGTGACGAGTTTGGCTTTTTCTCATTTCCTGCAGACTGCAGCAAGACATTCAGAGTGTCACTGGGCAGCGACCAGTCGGCGCAGAAAGCCACACAGCTCCATCCGCTCTTCATCCCGATAGGTCATTGCACACACAGAGACGTCAAACGCTCGTGCACACACCTCAGAATCGTTGTAAATTCAACTCAAGCGTGTGACTGTGTAATGTTCACTGCCAAACGCGCATCCTTTACCCTTTTTGCGGTCAAACCAAACAAATACAAACGAGTGCATGTACCCTTATGCAAATCATTAAAGGTGTGTTGTGCCGCCAGCAGGCCGATATGAAATAGTAGTGATGCTGTGTTATTTTTGTATGTAGGTTACCACATCCTGGTGTACCTGCAGGGCTATTTCCTCCATTGCATCAACACCAGGCAGCAGGAGATGCTCTGTCACTCCCTGTTTCTCTCAGGTAAAACAAATCATGTCCAAGCTGTTGATGGCTGTGGAGCAGTTTGTTTACCTGCTGACTCAGCTACAGTACATGCTCCTATTTTGTCCTGACATGTGTTTTTTTTATATAAACATATAATCAGTACACTCACAGAGCTTTAGTTGCTATTTGTTCATAGAAATAGTCTCATTTTCTGTCTGTACCTCACGACAACCCCAAGGTCTTGACATGGACTTGGGCCTGCAGTGTCAGTCAGCCAACATCACGGTGTTGCATGCAGAGGAAGAGTCCAGCGGTAGTCTGCTGGACCTGGCTAGTGGGAGGATCTACACTGCTGAGCTAAGCCCCGCCTTCCTGCTGCGGATACTGCGGTCAGAGACTCCCTCTAGGTGAGCATTACTCATACAATTTTTGTGGAAATTAAGGATTTATGTATATTGGGGTTGCAATAAAATACATAGAGGGCTCATCTCTGTATATATATATATATGAGGGAAGATGGGAATGTAGTTAGGCAGGATGCAGGCCGGTGGAAGGGGACATTATTAACTTGAAGAACAGCTTTAGCTTGAAGCATGACCAGCAGATTGGATTCAACCATCCTGCTTAACAACAATGCACCAGTGACCCCTTGCCTAATGTTTTGTTTTTTTTCCCATCCAGTAATTTATTCACTCTGCTTTTAAACAGCACATATGCCCGAGTGAGCCACCTGACTGTTGGTTGTCTGCCTGTGCTTCTGCCTTTTTATTTCTCTGTTTTTGTTGGACAAAAGTACATTTGCTGCATGTGACCTCCGTCCAAGGTGTCCCAGCAGTAAGGCTGACCCTCAGCGCCTGGCCGCCCTCCACTGCCTGCTGGTTTACATGGGAAATGACCCAAGCCTGGAGCTGAAGGTACAATGAAGGCGAACAAATGTATTGACATTTTCTGTGTCCAAGTTCACAGCAGGTGAACTTATTTTCTTCCCCACAGCAAATGAAGACATATCACATCATCTGGACCCACAGAACTGGATCCAGAATTGCAATTTTAAACCAAAAAACGGCATTATTTATTTGTAGAACACAAAGTAATTAAACAAATTCAGTTTTTATCAATGCTTAATTAATCACAAGCTCAATAACATCTCCTTGTAGAAGGGAGAAACTAGATGTGGATGCGAGAGAAGAATGAAAAGAAGAAAAAAAAAGCTGAAAATATAAACCTGACAGAGGACGCAGTCATCTCACTTTTAATATAATCTACATGGTTATGCCACTGCAAGGTGCTTTCCCTCAAGGATAATGAACAGCGATGCAAAAATAAATGGATAAAGGTGGAGGTGAAGGTAGAGATGGCAGCGTTTCAGCGCCTCTGTGGGAATTCAGTAGGTGTCAATCTTGAGTTTAAGGTGAGCAGATGGTGGGAAGATGCACAAAGTAAGAGAAGACAGGATGCTGTAATAGAACATGAGAGGAGAGATGACAAGTGGACAGAGATCAAACAGAGTCCAGCAGAGACAGCGAGGGGCAGATATTGTTTTTAGGCACGAATCGTGACTCAGACTTTATTACTACTCTTGAATTAAGATGTTCCAACTGCTCTGATAGTTGTAATACATTCTTTCTTTCGAGGTTAAATGAGTCACCAGCTTTATTAGTGTGGTTTGCACTCGGGAATTGGACACCACACATAACGTTTGTATTCAAGTGGGCTGTGTTAATGAGGCCAGCAGCACAAAACATAGTGGCTTTAAAAAAGGTGATTGCTTGTGAATATTTTTCATTTGTTTTGTAACTTTAAGAGACTGCTGTGCAAACAAAGTTAAACTACTTCTCCCTTTTCCTTCTTTTTTTTTCTTCCTCTTTCACACAATTGTTTTACAGCATTGCTTTTTCTGGACTCACACTGACTTTAGAAAAGAGATATTATTTCAAACAGCAGAGAAATGGGCTACAGGAAATGACTTTTCACTCTGATGCACTGTGGCTGTAAGATTCACAGGGATTCTTTGAGGAAATCATTCATTTTTAATGTTTTTTTTTTCTATTATCTTTTGGCATTTTTGCCCTTATTTGACTGATGAAAGTGTAGAAATGGGGCAGAGAGAGAGAGGGGTGAGACATATAGTTATATGGTATGCACTGTCACCTCTGGGCTAAGGTAAAGCAACTACAAACAATACATCCACTGTTTAAACAATAGTCAACATTTCTATAGGCTTGTACTGAAAAAATACAACCAATCAATACCACTCTCATATTGAGATATAACATCCCAGTAAATGAGCTTTACGGGTGCTGGGAGCTGAGTCTTTTTAACCTGCTTAGGACCGAGCAAGACTCACAAGGCTTCCTTTCCTATGTCACATGCATGCTCTTTTTTTAGGAGGCGGGCTTAAAGAGACAGGCGCTAAAACAGAGCGTAGCTGACAAAAGCCGATGACTAAGTATATTCCGACAGACCGTATGAGGAAAAATAGATATGTAACCACGTTCTAGTTGAAACCTCAAATACAAGTATGAACCTTAAAATGAGCATATGTCCCCTTTTTAAAGGCTAGAACATAAACTAAGTGTAGCACGACTGTACAGTTGTCATGTTGCGCTTCCAACACAATGACACCTGTCTCCCATGTGTTTCTATCCCGTCTCCAGATCATCGAATGGCTGTGTGGCAACATGAACGCCTTCGAGTCCTTTGATCAGATCCAGGAGTTCATTCTAGGTCAGTAGCAGCTGAAGCACAGGGACGCAAATCTCTTGTGTTTCACTTCCTCCTCTTGGAGTCTTTGCTCTCATGCCTTTTTATGTCTCCCTCTGCCCGTGGTTACGAGACTGCTTAC